>NW_027411977.1:235958462-236270498 GCF_047663935.1 Musca autumnalis
ACTAACCTTCCTAGTCCTCGAAGCATTGGATACTGGCTAATTGGCCGGCTGTGACAGATTGGATTGGTCGACTGAGGACCGGCGACCTTTGAAGCAGTTGACGCTGCTACATCTCACCCATCATTGCTCCGCCTGCTTGCATGTGCACCGGAGTCAGAAGACTTCTCTATGCTCATCAGCTGACACACTTCCATCACTCTTTTGGCGGGTTTTGGAGTTGAGGCAGATGAGGAATTAATTTTTTGGCTTCTTCTCAGCCTTTTTTGAACAAGAAGTTTCTACCGTCGGCACCTCCTTAGCGGCCTCGATAGGGGTTCCTCCTATTAATGGTATTCGTAGAGACTGTGTTGATTGGGTCTTTGAGGGAAATAATAATGATACCTAACCAACTTACTTATTTACTTAGATAGCTTCTATTTTAAATGGAAGGTTTTGGGGCCAAACAAAATTTCCATCACTTGGCTAAGTCTCCTTAAGACTTTGTTTTAGAAGATTAATATCTGAAGAGTTCTTCAGTCTTTTTCTTTTCCATCCATTTTAAAATCGGTTTTCTATTAGTCCTAAATTGTAATATTTTTACAATTTATTTTTTATCTCCTGAAATCTTTTATTTTGAACGAAATATTTTTAATCCTTGTAAAATTTTACTGATTGTAGCGCATCTGATATATCTGCAATTTCTAAAATTTTTCCTTCAATTTATCCTGAAAATTTATAAGTCTCAAAGATCACCCATAACAAAGTATGGCCTTTACAAGTCATTGCAAAAATGACTGAAAGCCAAATAAATTTCACATAAAAAGGTAATCAATTGTGGTCACCAATGCATAACCAAAAATTGAAATACAAATTGAAAATGACAACACCAGCAATAACAAACCAAAAGACAACTCGGGACGATTATGTAGATCAATGGCAAAGCAGAACATTGGCCAGAGAATCGCAGAAAAAAATTGTTTCCAGCAAGCGACAAAATTTTAAAGTCATTACATTTATCATTAATTTTGGGAAAAATATGCAAACATAAAGGTTGGTTTGATCCTTTGGTAGGCTCTTCATAGCGATCTCATTTGCCAGATTTATACAAAATAATATTAATAAAAAATCAATGGAAACTTATGTTACCAAAAAAAATGTTTTTGAGTCAATAAAACATGTTCTTCAATATGGCCCAAAACAAATGAAATACCATGGCAGCTCAACACAAAAATTTGTCTCAATTTCACAAATGTTTCGTTGCGTTGTTAACCTTTTGCTTTGAACATAAATTTCATGTTTTTACGCGAACTCATCCTTTTCAGCCAGCGACAAATGTAGACAATGAAGCAGACACTTCAGAAGGCGCACAAGAATTTGGTGTATTCTTTTGGAGAACAATAAAATTTGTGTGATTGAACCAAAACAAAAAAGGCCAAAATGTTTTAAGAGGAGGAGGTGGAATTTCCTTTTCTTAACCGTTTTATTGTGGGTTTGATCATTTTGAATTTTATTGTTATTACAAATAAAATGTACCACCACAACTGGAACTCGAGCATCATGATTCACACAATGGTTTCTTGGGAGATTTGGTGACTTTGTATTTTTTTCTTTTTTTTCTTCTTTTATTGAATTAATTCTTTTGGGGAGGATAATTTCTCGAGGTCATGTTGTAAAATTCCTTCTTGTCATAGAAGTCAAAACCGTTTAGTAGAAGAGAGGCGGACAAATTTTTTAAAATTTATGTAAGAAGAGTTACATGATTTTGTGTGTGAATGGAGAAATAGGTTTGTCTCTGGGCTCTTTTCTATAGCAATTAATGTCAAATTTCAAGTGATCCACATAAAATCAAATACCTTCAGATTAAAGGTGACTTCAAAAGCAAATGTGAGCAATTTTAAATTTTGTCTGTTGTGATTCTTGGGAATATCAAAGTTGACATTAATTGTAGAGTGCGCAACACCCTCTAAACCATAACCTTATTATAAATTTTGTTATGATTTTCAAGATCAATAGGAATTTGAATTCCCATTCCTTCATGTAAAATGTGGATGAATTTTTTCTAGCCACAAATGTTCTCGAAGACCTTGCATTATAGACTTACGTACTTCCATATGCTAAACAGATTTTTATCAAAAACTCGATTTCCGCAATAAAATATTTCCATTTGATGTCCTTTGGAAGGGGACATATCTTTGGTACGCAAATTGCAAACCCTTATCGAATTAAACGTACTTACATTTTGTCTGTTTGGGGGAAGAACATTTTTAAAAGGCAGGTGAGGATTTTTAAAAAAATATTTTTTCCAAGGACCAACAGACGTGGATTTTTAAAAGAATATTTTTCCCAAGGGCCAACAGACGTGGATTTTTAAAAGAATATTTGTTCCAAGGACCAACAGGCGTGGATTTTTAAAAGAATATTTGTTCCAAGGACCAACAGACGTGGATTTTTAAAAGAATATTTTTTCCAAACACCAATAGACGTGGATTTTTAAAAGAATATTTTTTCCAAACACCAACAGACGTGGATTTTTAAAAGAATATTTTTTCCAAGGACCAACAGACGTGGATTTTTAAAAGAATATTTTTTCCAAGGACCAACAGACGTGGATTTTTAAAAGAATATTTTTTCCAAGGACCAACAGACGTGGATTTTTAAAAGAATATTTTTTCCAAGGACCAACAGTCGTGGATTTTTAAAAGAATATTTTTTCCAAGGACCAACAGACGTCGATTTATAAAAGAATATTTTTTCCAAGGACTAACAGACGTGGATTTTTAAAAGAATATTTTTTCCAAGGACCAACAGACGTGGATTTTTAAAAGAATATTTTTTCCAAGGACCAACAGACGTGGAATTTTAAAAGAATATTTTTTCCAAGGACCAACAGACGTGGATTTTTAAAAGAATATTTTTTCCAAGGACCAACAGACGTGGATTTGTAAAAGAATATTTTTTCCAAGGACCAACAGACGTGGATTTTTAAAAGAATATTTTTTCCAAGGACCAACAGACGTGGTTTTTTAAAGGAATATTTTTTCCAAGGACCAACAGACGTGGATTTTTAAAAGAATATTTTTTCCAAGGACCAACAGACGTGGATTTTTAAAAGAATATTTTTTTCAAGGACCAACAGACGTGGATTTTTAAAAGAATATTTTTTTCAAGGACCAACAGTCGTGGATTTTTAAAAGAATATTTTTTCCAAGGACCATCTGACGTGGATTTTTAAAAGAATATTTTTTCCATGGACCAACAGACGTGGCTTTATAAAAGAATATTTTTTCCAAGGACCATCTGACGTGGATTTTTAAAAGAATATTTTTTCCATGGACCAACAGACGTGGCTTTATAAAAGAATATTTTTTCCAAGGACCAACAGACGTGGATTTTTAAAAGAATATTTTTTCCAAGGACCAACAGACGTGGATTTTAAAAAAAATATTTTTTCCAAGTACCAACAGACGTGAATTTTTAAAAGAATATTTTTTCCAAGGACCAACAGACGTGGATTTTTTAAAGAATATTTTTTCCAAGGACCAACAGACGTGGATTTTTAAAAGTATATTTTTTCCAAGGACCAACAGACGTGGATTTTTAAAAGAATATTTTTTCCAAGGACCAACAGACGTGCATTTTTAAAAGAATATTTTTTCCAAGGACCAACTGACGTGGATTTTTAAAAGAATATTTTTTCCAAGGACCAACTGACGTGGATTTTTAAAAGAATATTTTTTCCAAGGACCAACAGACGTGGATTTTTAAAAGAATAATTTTTCCAAGGACCAACAGACGTGGATTTTTAAAAGAATATTTTTTCCAAAGACCAACAGAGGTGGATGTTAAAAAGAATATTTTTTCCAAGGACCAACAAACGTGGAGTTTTAAAAGTATATTTTTTTCCAAGGACCAACAGACGTGGATTTTTAAAAGAATAATTTTTCCAAGGACCAACAGACGTGTATTTTTAAAAGAATATTTGTTCCAAGGACCAACAGGCGTGGATTTTTAAAAGAATATTTTTTCCAAACACCAACAGACGTGGATTTTTACAAGAATATTTTTTCCAAACACCAACAGACGTGGATTTTTACAAGAATCTTTTTTCCAAACACCAATAGACGTGGATTTTTAAAAGAATATTTTTTCCAAGGACCAACAGATGTGGATTTTTAAAAGTATATTTTTTTCCAAGGACCAACAGGCGTGGATTTTTAAAAGAATATTTTTTCCAAGGACCAACAGACGTGGATTTTTAAAAGAATAATTTTTCCAAGGACCAACAGACGTGGATTTTTAAAAGAATATTTTTTCCAAAGACCAACAGAGGTGGATGTTAAAAAGAATATTTTTTCCAAGGACCAACAAACGTGGAGTTTTAAAAGTATATTTTTTTCCAAGGACCAACAGACGTGGATTTTTAAAAGAATAATTTTTCCAAGGACCAACAGACGTGTATTTTTAAAAGAATATTTGTTCCAAGGACCAACAGGCGTGGATTTTTAAAAGAATATTTTTTCCAAACACCAACAGACGTGGATTTTTACAAGAATCTTTTTTCCAAACACCAATAGACGTGGATTTTTAAAAGAATATTTTTTCCAAGGACCAACAGATGTGGATTTTTAAAAGTATATTTTTTTCCAAGGACCAACAGGCGTGGATTTTTAAAAGAATATTTTTTCCAAACACCAACAGACGTGGATTTTTAAAAGAATCTTTTTTCCAAACACCAATAGACGTGTATTTTTAAAAGAATATTTTTTCCAAAGACCAACAGAGGTGGATTTTTAAAAGAATATTTTTTCCAAGGACCAACAGACGTGGATTTTTAAAAGAATATTTTTTCCAAGGACCAACAGACGTGGATTTTTAAAAGAATATTTTTTCCAAGGATCAACAGACGTGGATTTTTAAAAGAATATTTTTTCCAAGGATCAACAGACGTGGATTTTTAAAAGAATATTTTTTCCAAGGATCAACAGACGTGGATTTTTAAAATAATATTTTTTCCAAGGATCAACAGACGTGGATTTTTAAAAGAATATTTTTTCCAAGGATCAACAGACGTGGATTTTTAAAAGAATATTTTTTCCAAGGATCAACAGACGTGGATTTTTAAAAGAATATTTTTTCCAAGGATCAACAGACGTGGATTTTTAAAAGAATATTTTTTCCAAGGATCAACACACGTGGATTTTTAAAAGAATATTTTTTCCAAGGATCAACACACGTGGATTTTTAAAAGAATATTTTTTCCAAGGATCAACACACGTGGATTTTTAAAAGAATATTTTTTCCAAGGATCAACAGACGTGGATTTTTAAAAGAATATTTTTTCCAAGGACCAACAGACGTGGATTTTTAAAAGAATATTTTTTCCAAGGACCAACAGACTTGGATTTTTAAAAGAATATTTTTTTCCACGGACCTACAGGCGTGGATTTTTAAAATAATATTTTTTCCAGAGACCAAAAGACGCGGATATTTAAAATAATATTTTTTCCAAGGATCAACAGACGTGGATTTTTAAAGAAATATTTTTTCCAAGGACCAACAGACGTGGATATTTAAAAGAATATTTTTTCCAAGGACCAACAGACGTGGATTTTTAAAAAATATTTTTTCCAAGGACCAACAGACGTGGATTTTTAAAATAATATTTTTTCCAAGGACCAAAAGACGTGGATTTTTAAAAGAATAGTTTTTCCAAGGACCAACAGACGTGGCTTTATAAAAGAATATTTTTTCCAAACACCAACAGACGTGGATTTTTAAAAGAATATTTTTTCCAAGGACCAACAGACGTGGATTTTTAAAAGAATATTTTTCCAAACACCAACAGACGTGGATTTTTGAAAGAATATTTTTCCAAACACCAACAGACGTGGATTTTTAAAAGAATATTTTTTCCAAGGACCATCTGACGTGGATTTTTAAAAGAATATTTTTTCCATGGACCAACAGACGTGGCTTTATAAAAGAATATTTTTTCCAAGGACCAACAGACGTGGATTTTTAAAAGAATATTTTTTCCAAGGACCAACAGACGTGGATTTTTAAAAGAATATTTTTTCCAAGGACCAACAGACGTGGATTTTTAAAAGAATATTTTTTCCAAGGACCAACAAACGTGGATTTTTAAAAGAATATTTTTTCAGAGGACCAACAGACGTGGATTTTTAAAAGAATATTTTTTTCCAAGGACCAACAGACGTGGATTTTTAAAAGAATATTTTTTTCCAAGGACCAACAGACGTGGATTTTTAAAAGAAAATTTTTGCAAGGACCAACAGACGTGGATTTTTAAAAGAATATTTTTTCCATGGACCAACAGACGTGGCTTTATAAAAGAATATTTTTTCCAAGGACCAACAGACGTGGATTTTTAAAAGAATATTTTTTCCAAGGACCAACAGACGTGGATTTTTAAAAGAATATTTTTTCCAAGGACCAACAGACGTGGATTTTTAAAAGAATATTTTTTCCAAGGACCAACAAACGTGGATTTTTAAAAGAATATTTTTTCAGAGGACCAGCAGACGTGGATTTTTAAAAGAATATTTTTTTCCAAGGACCAACAGACGTGGATTTTTAAAAGAATATTTTTTTCCAAGGACCAACAGACGTGGATTTTTAAAAGAATATTTTTTCCAAGGACCAACAGACGTGGATTTTTAAAAGAATATTTTTTTCCAAGGACCAACAGACGTGGATTTTTAAAAGAATATTTTTTCCAAGGACCAACAGACGTGGATTTTTAAAAGAATATTTTTTCCAAGGACCAACAGACGTGGATTTTTAAAAGAATATTTTTTCCAAGGACCAACAGACGTGGATTTTTAAAAGAATATTTTTTCCAAGGACCAACAGACGTGGATTTTTAAAAGAATATTTTTTCCAAGGACCAACAGACTTGGATTTTTAAAAGAATATTTTTTCCAAGGACCAACAGACATGGATTTTTAAAAGAATATTTTTTCCAATGACGAACAGACGTTGATTTTTCAACGAATATTTTTTCCAAGGACCAACAGACGTGGATTTTTCAACGAATATTTTTTCCAAGGACCAACAGACGTGGATTTTTAAAAGAATATTTTTTCCAAGGACCAACAGACGTGGATTTTTAAAAGAATATTTTTTCCAAGGACCAACAGACGTGGATTTTTAAAAGAATAATTTTCCAAGGAACAACAGGCGTTGATTTTTAAACGAATATTTTTTCCATGGACCAAGAACTTGGATTTTTAAAAGAATATTTTTTCCAAGGACCAACGGACGTGGATTTTTAAAAGAATATTTTTTCCAAGGACCAACAGACGTGGATTTTAAAAAGAATATTTCTTCCAAGGACCAATAGACGTGGATTTTTAAAAGAATATTTTTTCCAAGGACCAACAGGCGTGGATTTTTAAAAGAATATTTTTTCCAAGGACCAACAGACATGGATTTTGAAAACAATATTTTTTCCAAGGACCAACAGACGTGGATTTTTAAAAGAATATTTTTTCCAAGGACCAACAGACGTGGATTTTTAAAAGAATATTTTTTCCAAGGACCAAGAGACGTGGATTTTTAAAATAAAAATTTTTCCAAGGACCAACAGACGTGGATTTTTAAAAGAATATTTTTCCCAAGGACCAACAGACGTATATTTTTAAAAGAATATTTTTTCCAAGGACCAACAGACGTGGATTTTTAAAACAATATTTTTTCCAAGGACCAAGAGACGTATATTTTTAAAAGAATTTTTTTCCTAGGACCAACAGACGTGGATTTTTAAAATAATATTTTCCTAAATACCAACAGACGTAGATTTTGAATAGAATATTTTTCCCAAGAACCCCTTGGATTTTTAATACAATAATTTCCCCAAGGACCCCTTGGATTTTTTAAGGATCCCAAATATTTTTATTTTTTTTTTTTAATTTTTATAACATCGGTTATAAATTTCCCAGAATTTGAATTTTAGCTTCACTCCCTCAATATCTCCATAAACATATTTTTTAATAAGTTATAGATACCATAAATAATATAAACCATAAAATGTATCAATACTGTCTATTGTTTTATGATCTAATAAAAGAATTTAACGTATATTTTTTAAACAACAAAAAATATCAACTTGTTAATATTTGAAATACCACCAATAATTGATGGCCAATGAGACGCCAAAAGAGCCATAATAACAGCACTTCAACCCATTCAGACAAGATACAACAACAACATGAATTGTTTTTAATAAAGAGCATAACCAAATAAATGTTTTGTTTTCGATTGTTCAATCATACTCTTCTGCTGAATCAGCCAAAACAACAACCAACTACAAATAAAATATTTAATTTTTAATGTGACCACATAAATTTGTGATAAGTAAAATATCACAACCCAGTTTTTAATGATAAAATAAATGTTTAAAAAAATAAAATCCACAAAACAAAATCAAAATCATTAAACTGCTCTTAAAAAGCAAGCGGGGTGTAAGACCCCCCATATAAACAGACAATCATGTCAGTAAAATGTGAAAATAACTGCCTGGTGCTGCTGTTGGTGGTGCACACGACAGCAGCAACAGTGAAGGTGGCTGTGATAGCGTTGGCGTTCGCCCTCCCCAAAAAATATAATAAATAAGACAAGAAAATAGGCGACATTGGCAATTAAATTGAAAATTATGATATGTTCTTGTCTGGGTTATGGCACTGCAGGAGCATATCACGCTCCCACTCTTTCTTCTCTCTCCCGGTCGTTTGTCTTGGCATGGAAATGATGACAAACTATTTAAACCCAATTAAATGGAAATTCACGTATTCAAATTAAGATTTATGTAAAATTAACTCAAAACATTTAATTAACATTCAATCATTCATAGGAGACAACTCGAAAAAGAAGATGATGATGACTGGGAATAACATCATGAACTGTCTCACAAATGAAGAGATGGAAGGATGGATGGAGGAATAAATCAATTCGATGATGTTAAAAACAGCTTATATTTGAAATTATAGAACAGTTCGGATAATAATGAACACAGTGGACCCCCTACCGAAACATATGTTGTTTTACACAAAACCATTAAACGTGGATTTTTTAACAATATTTTTCACTGATGGTCAGTCCTTAAAATGTAAAATGTAACAGCATTATGCTATGCCAAAAATAGATTTTAAAGAAATGATATTCAATTGTTATACATAATTGTTAAATTATAAATCTATTAATAAATAAATAATAATAAATGTAGATTTGTTAAAGAATGTTTTCGAGTGTCAATCAGGCATTAAAACGTGGATTTTTAAAAGGTGGATTTCTTAAAGAATATTTTTGAGTGCTATCCAGGCCATAAAACGTGGATTTTTTAACGAATATTTGTTAATTATGGTCAGGCCCTAAAACTTGGATTTTTTAAAGAATACTTTTCAATGATAATCAGCCCTTAAAACGTGGAGTATTTAAAGAATATTTTCAAAGATGTTTGAGCGTTAAATTTTTGAATGATAATCAGGCCTTAAAACGTGGATTTTTATACCCTCCACCATAGTATGGAGGGTATATTATGTTTGTCATTCCGTTTGTAACACATCGAACTAATCATTTGCGACCCTATAAAGTATATATATTCTTGATCAGGATACAATTCTAAGACGATCTAGCCATGTCCGTCTGTCCGTCCGTCTGTCCGTCTGTTGTAATCACTCTAACGTCCGCAATAATTGAGATAGAGTGCTGAAATTTTGTACCCGAGGGTCTTTTTTCCATAGGCAGGTCAAGTTCGAAGATGGGCTATATCGGTCCACTCTTTGGTATAGCCCCCATATAACGGTACCTCAGGATTTGAGGTATTTTGGCGTTCTTCGCCACATTAGCTATAATTTGGCACTTAAGGTTCCTAGTGATCAACAAACTTACATCCCAAAGGATATGGGCAAAGGTCCATGTTTTGGTATAGTACCCATATAACGGTACCTCCCGATTTTCGGTATTTTGAGAATTTTAGCCACAATTTTTAACCGAATTATCTGCAATTTGACATTTGAGGTTCTCAGTGGTCACGAAACATCGTCAACATAGGTCCATGTTTTGGTATAGCCCCCATATAACCGTACCTCCCGATTTTCGGTATTTTGAGCATTTTAGTTACAATTTTTAACCGAACTAGCTGTAATTTGACATTTGAGGTTCTCAGTGGTCATAAAACATCTCCACTAAACATCGTCAACATAGGTCCATGTTTTGGTATGGCCCCCTCATAATCGTACCTCCCGATTTTCGGTATTTTGAGCATTTTAGTTACAATTTTTAACCGAACTAGCTGTAATTTGACATTTGAGGTTCTCAGTGGTCATGAAACATCTCTATGAAATATCGTCAACATAGGTCCATGTTTTGGTATAGACCTCATTTATCGGTACCTCCCGATTTTCGGTATTTTGAGAATTTTAGCTACAAATTTTAACCGAACTAGCTGTAATTTGCCACTTGAGGTTCTCAGTGGTCATGAAACATCTCCACCAAACATCGTCAACATAGGTCCATGTTTTGGTATGGCCCCCTCATAACCGTACCACCCGATTTTCGGTATTTTGAGAATTTTAGCTACAGTTTTTAAACGAACTAGGTGTAATGATCGGTAGTTTGAGAATTTTAGCTACAATTTAGTCTATTCAAAAATAATTGTCAATATACATAGGTCCATGTTTTGGTATATCCGCCCATATAACTGTACCACCCGATTTTCGGTAATTTTCAGTGGTCACGAAATTTCTTCACTAAAATTCGTCAACATGGGTTCATTTTTGAGGGTCTACATTGTTTTGATGAAACTACCCTCAATTTGACTCTTGAAGTTCCCTGCAGCTATAAAACTTTTCCGCCAAAAAATTTAAAGATAGGTTGACTCTTTGATATAGCCCCGTAGGTGGTGCCTTTCACCTAGCTGAACACATTTTTTTAGATTAGATAACACTGTGCAACAAAATGGAGGTGAAAGTCTGGTGCACGGAAAATTCCTCTTGGAGAAGAAAGGCCTTGGTGAGTATATTATGAGCCCCGAAGGACAGATGCGCCGTGAGTCGAACTTCCGCGTTACGGATTGATGAAATTTTTGTTAGAGACCCTGTGGGCCATCAGGAATTAGCGTTATATCTTTGTTCACTGTTGCATAAGTGCTCTACAAAAACAACAAACAAAGATATAATGCTAATTAATGATGGCTTACAGGGTCTCTTGCAAAAACTTCATCACGCCATAACGCGGAAGTTCGACTCACGGTGCATCTGTCCTTCGGGGTTTTTAATATACACACACCAAGGGCTTTCATCTCCAAAAGGAATTATATCTGCCCCAACATTTGTGTTCATAGTGTAATTTAAGCAATAGTGGGAGGCAGTAGGAGTCTATCCATTGTCGAAAAGTTGTTCCACCTAAAATTGTGAAAGGACCCTAATTATACCATTTTAATTACGACTATTTTATGGTGGAGGGTATAAAAAGTTCGGCCCGGCCGAACTTAACGACTTTTTACTTGTTTAAAGAATATTTTTGGATTTTTAAAGGATATATTAGACTATAATATTTAAGAGGATTATATGTATTTTTTTAATAAGTGGTTTATATGCATACCTAATTTAGATCTCCACAATACCCTTTCCATGACCTCCTTTCCTACCAGATTACTCATTTCATTACGAGATTGGCCACTGCTGTGACACCGGTATACATCTACGAACATTTTTAATACTCGATGAATTATGAGTTACAGACGATGAGAATCATTTAAATGTTGCCACAGATCGTCAGGTTGGAAGACAGACAAACATGCAGAGAGAACTCCCATGCGGAGGAGACATTTTATCACATTAAAGATGGCATAAAACGCCAAAATACTAAAGAATTATCGTATTATAATAGTGGGGATGAACATTGTTGTTGTTGTTGTTATTAAAGTCTTAGTCTGTTGTTTTTGGGGACAAAGCATAACATTTTATTAAGATAATAAAATCAATACAACGACGATGTTGTCGATCGATGATGATGATGGTGATGATCAACATCATCATTTAAATGAGACAAGAAAACATAACCAAAATCATAGCAAACGGACCATCAATGTCAAGCAATTTGTGGTATGTCCACCGGATCAAATGAAACACACAGAGGCACCACACTATACCAGACAGACGACATACAAAAATCAGTCTGTCAGTCAATCGGCCCGTCAGTTAGTAACCTGTTGTGCATCATGTCAACATGTTAAACTTAACAATGTAGTGGCCACATAAGAAACACCCATCCGCCTAGCCAACCTTTCATTTCATAATTGTCAGTTTTTCTTCAATGATTTTTCTTCTTCCTAAGCTTAGTTTGGCTGATTGGCATCATTTCGAAGATTCGAGCTCATTAAGCCAAGAATTGTGGTCATTATCGATGGATGGCATTTTGAGACATAAGCAAATCGAAATCGAAACAATTAAAAATCTTAAATTTCATAAGCCAATGTAGTTTTAATCAGAGGAAAATTGAAACCCACAATTTAAATGCCACACAAAGTTAGGAGCCCAACACCAGCACACACATTCGGCTAAGGCAAGACATGATGCCAGGTCTTAAAGGAGGAACTAAATATATTTCATAAATGAAAGAAACAAAAAACGTATTGGAAATTGTTTTAAATTACATACAGACAGCTTTAAGAGACAGAGGAAAATATGCATTTCAATAATTTCCAAATTAATGACGACAATAGTGTTCATTAGCTGCATTATTTTGAAAATCTAAGATTACTGGCGTCACATGGAATATGATTTTTTAATAGCTTTAAAAGCTATGAAATTTAAACTAGGTTTACATAACCACATCCACATGCCAATGATAATCCACACTTATCAGTTTCTGTGGCTAGATTTTGCCTTCAAACTGAGTGGGTGTTCTCTTTTTTTCGAAGAGACGATTAAGCTAAGGAAGGAAGTGCAACTGATCTCTGATTGAAATTGTATCATTTATGACTTTTTATTGATTTGGAGATAAAATTGAAACTGACAAAGCCAGACTAGAAACAGTTTATGATATCAATTAGCTAATAGCCAGCCACGCATCTTGGTTTACTCGACTGATGATATCTTAACTGTAAGTGTGACTCAGATCTATTTTCAAATGTAGAAATAGAGGAAATCGAAAACAGAGTGCGATCCAGACGTCCGGCAATAACCTGAATTTCTGATTTGTTTCACAACCTGAAAATATGGCGGCTTCGTCTTGAAACACCGTTAGGAGAAAAATTATGGGTGAGGGATAAGACCTCAACATCAGCAAAAATATTGTTTAAAAAATCCACGTTTTAAGACCTGATTATCGGTCAAAAATATTGTTAAAAAATCAATGTTTTTGGGCGTGATCAGAATCAAAAATATTCTTCAAAAAATTCACGTTTTAATGCCTGATTATCAGTCAAAAATATTCTCTAAAAAATCTACGTTTTAAGGCCTTATTAACAGTAAAAAATATTCTTTAATGCCTGGGCCCTATTCCACGAAACAACTTATCAACTTTTCATTTTGCACTTAGCAAGATTTTTGATAATTGGCATATTTTTTTTAAACGTTTCGATGGGAGATTTTTTTGGGAAATAGGGAAAAACGCGGTAATGACAAGAAATTATAATGATCGAATTACTTTTTTCCGAACTTTCACCCTTCAAACCAAAGAAGAAAAAGCGTGAATTTTTATAGTAACCAAAAATGACAATAGGCGTGGATTTTTTAAAGATTTTTAGGAGTTACCAAAAAGGACAATAGGCATGGATTATTTAAAGATTTTTAAGGACAACCAATGAAGACAATAGGCGTGTTTTTAAAGATTTTTAGGAGTTACCAAAAAGGACAATAGGCGTGGGTTTTTTAAAGATTTTTAGAGGCAACCAAAGAGGACAATAGGAGTGGTTGTTTTTAAATGTTCGGAAAAATTGTGCGCACGATAACCCTTGATGGGAGTGACCAAGTTGGTCTATACTTTTAAAGCAACTTGCATTCGCTGCCTCGATTACGAGAGTAAAAGTTCTTCCAAGGGCAAGTCCATGCTTCTTGAGAAAAAAAAACCCGAAAGTTGTAAAAACCCCCTATGGCACCATATGTAGTGACTGGAGAGCTCGAACCGAATACTGCGTTCGTCCACACTTTGGATATCGTAATATTTCTTCGAATATTAGATGAAATTCAAAGGTGGAAGGAGTGGACCGGACCTTCCGATACCTCCCCCACAAAAGTTCGAAAATATTCGCTAAAATGGTACTCTAAATATTGCCGAAACTCAGTTTAAAAAAAGCCCTACTATCGATATCCCAGAAAATTTTTGCGCTTTAATCCTATCCATATTGTTTTGAAAACCCCCTAAATACGTAATAATAATAATAATTGTTCCACAAACATCCCAAGCGGGACAGGGGAGACTTCTCTCATATCAATGAGTGCACCCCGATTCATATTAGCTCAATGATATGGGACCTACTGTTTATCGCCGAGTCCGAACGGCGTGTCTAAGACACCACTTGTAGAGAAGTTGTACAAGGCTGAAATACTCAGAAAATGTCGCCAACATTACTGAGGGGTATTTTGCCACCGTTGAAAAATGTTTGATGTTGACTGGCCGGGGAATCGAACCCACGACCTTTAGCGTGCAAGGCGGGTGTGCATACCATTGCACCACGGTGGCACCTAAATACGTAAGGTTTTTGGAAAAAGTATTTCAATCCACACAAACTGAGGGTATATCTCTGTCGGCAATGTCGACTGATACTTTTTTACTTCATTTCATTTCACTTTATTTTATTTTATTTTTTGTATTTTATTTTATTTTATTTTATATTATTTTTTATTTAATTTTATTGTTATTTTATTTTGTTTTATTTTATTTTATTTCAATTTATTTTATTTCATTTTATCTTATTTTATTTTATTTTATTTTATTTTTTTTATTTTATTTATTTTATTTTTATTTTATTTTATTTTATTTTATTTTATTTTATTTTATTTTATTTTATTTTATTTTATTTTATTTTATTTTATTTTATTTTATTTTATTTTATTTTATTTTATTTTATTTTATTTTATTTTATTTTATTTTATTTTATTTTATTTTATTTTATTTTATTTTATTTTATTTTATTTTATTTTATTTTATTTTATTTTATTTTATTTTATTTTATTTTATTTTATTTTATTTTATTTTATTTTATTTTATTTTATTTTATTTTATTTTATTTTATTTTATTTTATTTTATTTTATTTTATTTTATTTTATTTTATTTTATTTTATTTTATTTTATTTTATTTTATTTTATTTTATTTTATTTTATTTTATTTTATTTTATTTTATTTTATTTTATTTTATTTTATTTCAATTTATTTTATTTCATTTTATGTTATTCTATTTAAT
Source organism: Musca autumnalis (assembly GCF_047663935.1). NCBI lineage: Eukaryota > Metazoa > Arthropoda > Insecta > Diptera > Muscidae > Musca > Musca autumnalis. Next base: position 235,973,871 of record NW_027411977.1, read on the forward strand.
TTTTCTTCTTTTTCACTTCATTTTATTTTATTTTATTTTTTGTTTCATTTTATTTTATTTTGTTTTAATTTATTTTATTTCACTTCACTTCATTTTATTTATTTTTTTCACTTTATTTTATCTTATTTCATTTTATTTTATATGTTTCAATTTATTTTGCTTTGTTTTGTTTATTTTATTTCACTTCATTTTATTTTATTTTATTTTTTTATTTATAATTTATCATTGCTAAGTAGAATATAATGCAAAGATGATAAAATGTTCTGTGGAACAAATAGAGACCACACTTTGCAAGAGAACTGAGAGACTTAGCAAGATGGCGGAAAAATTAAGCAAGAGATCGCAACTACTTTGCTAAAGAGAACGGTTTTACAAAAATATGCTAAGTGCAAAGATAAATTGAAAAGTTATTTTGTGGGACAAAAAAAAATATAACCTTTCAAAATAACTACTTCTTGATAAGTGCAAAGTGAAAAGCTATAAGTTTCTTTAAAAATGCCACGTTTTAAGGCCTGATTATCGGTTAAAACATATTCTTTAAAAAATCTACGTTTTACAGCCTTTTTATCAGTTAAAAATATTCTTTAAAAAAAACTACCTTTTTATCAGTTAAAAATATCGTTTAAAAAATTCACGTTTTGAGGCCTCAACATCAGTCAAAAATACTTTTTTAAAAATCCTCGTGTTAAGGGTATTCATTAAAAAATCCACCTTTTAAGGTATGATTGTCAGTCAAAAATATTCTTTAAAAAATTTACGTTTTAAGGCCTGATTATCAGCCAAAAATATTTTTTTTTAAATCAACGTTTTAAGGACTGATTTACAATCAACAATCTCATAAAAAATCCACGTTTTAAGGCCTGATAATCAGTCAAAAATATTGTTTAAAAATTCCTGATTAGCAGCCAAAAATATTCTTTAAAAATCCACGATTTATTGCCTCAACATCAGTCAAAAATATTTTTTAAAAAATCCACGTTTTAAGGCCTCAACATCAGTAAAAAATATTTTTTAACAAATCCACCTTTTAAGGCCTCAACATCAATCAAATTTTTTGTTTTGTAAAAAATCCACGTTTTGAGGCCTCAACATCAGTCAAAAATATTTTTTAATCTACGTTTTAAGACCCAAATATTTTTAAAAAAATCCACGCTTTAAGGCCTGATTATCAGTCAATAATATTATTTAAAGAATCCACGTTTTAAGACCTTATTATCGGTCAAACTTATTCTTTAAAAATTCACGTTTCAAGGCCTGATTAACAGTCAAAAATATTCTTTGAAAAAAATCCACGTTCCAGGGCCTGATTGCCAATCAAAAATATTGTTTAAAAAATCCACGTTTTAAGGCCTCAAAATGAGTCCAAAATATTGTTTTTAAATCTTGAGTTTCCATGTTTTAAATATTAATCATGGAGTTTTTTTAATAAATATAAAAATTCGAAAAATGTGTTCCCTCTGACAATTGGGCTTTAATATGAGGCAATCCAAGTCTCTGCTTTTCTTCATTTTCATTCATAATTTCTTTCTTTTTGGGACATAATTTATCGAAATATCTCTCATAAAGTTGAGGCCAACAATTTTTTAGTATTTTTATGGCTTTCAGAATCTTTTCATGAATGAATTTGTAAAAAATAACATAACAAGCATTAAAATTTCCACAGGAAGTCACATATCTTCCCAAACCGTAAACGACATCAGCAACATACAAAATAATAATGCGAGCTGGCCAACTAGCGAAACAGTAGCAAACAAAACAATTTATGGAGATAAGTGTACAGTTTTGTATGTTGTACTTGTAGTTGTTATTGTTGTTTCTTTAAATTAAATATTTCACTAAAATAAATTATTTTTTCTTTTCTGTTTGTTTGTTGTGTATTTGTATTTTATTTTGGTTTGATTTAATCACGTTTTATAACCATAAAAATCTCATGTTTAACGAAATTTATGAATGCCACCAACATTTGGCCGGGTTGCTACTGTTCTTCACTCGGTGGTGATCCGTTTAAGTTAAAGGCTAGTTGTTGTTGTTGGCATACATATGGGCTAAAAAAAACAAATTCATTCAGTTGACTCTTGTTTTTTTGCTGTTTTGTTCTATTCTTGTGGTGGTTCTAATGCTCCTCTTTGGGGTATTGCTGCCCGCTCACTCGTAATTTATTCGTATAGTTCAACAAATTTTTATTTGTTCTGTCATACCTTTAAAGTAAAGAAAATTCGTACGGACTTTGTTGCTGTGGCCTGGCTAGCCGGGTTTGCTTGCAAGCAGCAATGAATGCAGTTCGCATAATAATTTTGTTCAATTTGTTGCTTTTGTCTAGATTTATTGAGGGATTTAGAATTTTTATTCTTTTTTTTTTTTTGGTTTTTGAAGAGTTTATCGCTAGGAGGATTGTCTTAGATCGAGAATATATCCACATGTATGTGTGTATGTAGGAGTTTTATTTTCATTCATTCATTCATTGTTTGATTATTTATGGACATTTTTATTAAAGTATTCCATTGCATTTATAAATCAGTGCATTGACATTCGTTGGCATGCGCTTTTGAAAGACCTTTAGTTTTGTTGTGGTGGTTTTGAAAAATCATGGCATAATAAGTTATCATCTATGGCACGTTTCTGACATGTTATTTGAAACAGCAACAAAATTTATTTATATCAACATTGCTGTCAACAACCGTTTCGTTTCATATGGGGTTTGTTTACATTGTTGCCCCATAACCGTTTTTGTTTGACACTTTTCCGGCCATCCTTATCTAGGAGATCAATCGAATTTTTGTTTCTACTGATATTTATTTGAAGTTTCAATTCATTTCAATACAATCGAAATAAATCACAAAATAACTTAGATTTGTTATGTCAAGGCGGTGATGGTTAGCTGTGGAATACAAAACACACAAAGCATTTTGATCGGAATAATGAAATGAAGTGATAAGTTTAGGGCCAATATTCAATCTTATCTGCTGCTTTTAAAGGTTGTGTCTTTGTAGCAACTCAAAATATGTTTGTTGGTGCAGGGATGTAATCAGAAATACATCTAGACTTTTTTCCAAGGTGGCCCAATGGGTAAACTTGAAATTCTGTTAGTAAAATATAAAAAATAGCATAAAAATATCTATAGGCCGAACTAAGAAAAGATCTCCATTTCTCTCTGTCTATTGCTTCTCTTTTTGGAATACCGCACCTTTTCATCTCTTCATCCACTTGTTTGCGCCATCTATTCCTTGGCCTGCCAATTCTGCGTGCACCGCCAAGCGGTCCGTATTTATACGCCTTTTTAGCGGGTTCATATTCGCTCATTCTTATGATATGGCCAAGCCAACGCAACCGCTGCATCTCGTTTAACTATATTGATGTCGTGGTATAGCAGATACAGCTCGTGGTTCATACGACGTCGATATTCACGGTCAACGCAGATTGGTCCGTAGATCTTTCGAAGAATTTTTCTCTCAAACACACCAAGCACTGCCATGTCTGCTTGCGCACGTACCCAGGCTTCGGAGCCATACATCAGCACGGGTAGAATCAGTGTTTTGTAGAGCGTTATTTTTGTTTGACGAGATGTGGCTTTGCTTTTAAACAGCTTACTTAAACCAAAGTAGCATCTGTTGGCCAATTCAATTCTTCTTTTTATTTCACAACTGATGTCGTTTGTTGTGTTTATGGCGGTGCCGAGATATACGAAGTCTTTTACTACCTCAAAATTATAGGAACCAACTTCAACAGTTGGGCCGATCTCAATGGACAACTGGGTCTTTTCGCCGTTTACTGCTAGACCCACTTTAGCAGATTCTCCTTCAACCTTCATAAAGGTATCAGTTACTTCTTTTACTGATCGTCCCATGATGTCTATATCATCAGCATAAGCAAGTAACATGTGGCTATTGGTGTAGATGGTGCCACTTCTTTTAACATCTGCCTCTCGTATAACCTTTTCTAGCAGGATGTTGAAAAGATCACACAAAAGGCTGTCTCCTTGCCTGAAACCGCTCTTCGGAGAGGTTCTTCCCTATTTTAACTGAGGACCTCGTGTCACCTAAAGTCATTTTACAAAGCCAGATGAGCTTTGCGGGGATACCAAATTCAGACAGGCATTCAGGCTTGGAATACCTTTGAACGTAGCGGGCTGTCGAAGGCTGCTTTATAATCGACAGAAAGGTGGTACGTGGTCCATCTGCATCTCTTGAGCCTTCTCCAGGATTTGCCGCATGGTAAATATCTGGAGAATGGTGGACTTGCCAGGTCTAAAGCCGCATTGGTATGGTTCAATTATTTCGTTGACCATGGGCTTTAGTCGTTAGCACAATATCCTTGATACTATCTTGTAGGCGATAGGGGGAAGACTTATGCCCCTATAGTTGGAGCATAAAGTCTTATCTCCTTTCTTATGGACGGGACACAGGATGCTCAGGTTCCAATCGTCGGGCACGCGTTCTTCCTGCCAGGTGGAGCTAACTAGCTGATGCATACACCTTATCAGCGAGTCGCCCCGGGGTTTATTATTCTTCAGCCGGGTTATTTCTGTCTTTACCTCATCTTGGCTTGGTGTTATACATTCAATACCATCTTCTGATATTGGATCTGTGGTATCTTCGTCGACTTCGCTACTATTGGATAACAACAGTTTGGAAAAATGCTCGTTCCATATCCTTAGCATACTATCTGTATCAGTTACCAGATTACCTAGCTGGTCTCTACAGGAAGATGTGCCAGTACCAATGCTATCAGTTTGATGTCTCAGACTTTGGTAGAATTTTCGGACTTCATTCTGTCTCCTGTACATCTCGATTTTTTCACACTCCCGCTTTTCCGTCTCTCTCTTTTTCCAGCGGAAAAGACGTTTCTCCTCTCTCCTTTTATCCCGATACCTCTCTCGTGCGCTACGCGTTGCTACTGATTGTAAAGTAGCCGTATATGCCGCATTTTTCTCTTCGGTAGCAGCACGAGAGTGCTGGTCATACCATGGATTCCTTGGTGGAGGTCTCTGGTATCCAAGTATGGATTTTGCGGCTGTTTGCACGGAGTGGGGAATACTTTGCCATTGCGCTGATATGTTATCGGGATGAGGAGTGCTTTGATTAAGAAATTGGGTGGTTGTGATTGCAGCTTACCGATGTCTAACTTTCGTGTTGTGTCTGTTTGTACCTTGTTTGCTACGTTTAAGCGGGTGCGTACCTTTGCTGCAACAAGGTAGTCATCCGAATCAATGTTTGCGCCTCGGAACGATCGTTCATCCAACACGCTCGATGAATGTCTTCCATCTATCACAACATGATCAATTTGATTTCTTGTTTTCTGATCTGCAGACAGCCAGGTGCCCTTATGAATGTCGAGATGCTTAAATCTGGTACTGCCAACCACCATGTTTTTTGCAGCTGCAAAGTCTATCAGTCTCATAGCATTGTCAGATGTTTCACTGTGGAGACTGAATTGTCCGACTGTTTGGCCAACGATATTTGCCTTTCCAATTTTGACATTAAAATCGCCTAGTATAATTTTAATGTCATGGGCAGGGCAACGGTCATAAGTTTCTTCTAAGCGCTCGTAAAATATTTTCTTGGTTTGTTCGTCCTTGTCTTCAGTGGGAGCATGGGCGCAAATAAAGCTGATGTTGAAGAATTTTGCTTTTAATCGAATTGCAGCGAGTCTTTCATTCAATGTGGTGAAGCTGGAGACCAGATGTTTTAAACTCCGACTAACTACAAATCCGCAACGAAACTCATGCTTTGTGTCATGGCAGCTATAATACAGTGCGTCACCTTTAGGTGTTGTTGTGACGTCTTTCCCGTTCCATCGAATTTCCTGTATGGCAGTAATGTCGGCCTTGTACTTTTCAAGTACATCTACCAATGCGTAAACTGCACTTTCTCTATAAAGAGTGCGAACATTCCAGGTGCAGATTCGCAGATCATGGCCCTTAAAACGTTTGCGGGGTTCGACAACTTTAGAGGGTTTCTTTTTCTTTTCTTTCGTTTTTTCATAGTAGGCTGTTTTTTCTATGGGAGGGTTACTAACCCGATGCCCAAACCCAAGTTTTTAACGTTCTTATGGGTGACGCGCGACACATTTAGTTAGCTCACTACCTTTAACGGGTGTTAAAGGCAGTTCCCCTGGTGATGTTAGACTATCCACAAAAATTATTCTTTAAAAAATCCACGTTTTAAGGTCTGACCATCAGACAAAAAAAAATATTCTTTAAAAAATCCACGTTTTAAGGTCTGACCATCAGACAAAAAAAAATATTCTTTAAAAAATCCACGTTTTAAGGTCTGACCATCAGTCACAAAAAAAATATTCTTTAAAAAATCCACGTTTTAAGGTCTGACCATCAGACAAAAAAAAATATTCTTTAAAAAATCCACGTTTTAAGGTCTGACCATCAGTCAAAAAAAAATATTCTTTAAAAAATCCACGTTTTAAGGTCTGACCATCAGACAAAAAAAAATATTCTTTAAAAAATCCACTTTTTAAGGTCTGACCATCAGTCAAAAAGAAATACTCTTTAAAAAATCCACGTTTTAAGGTCTGACCATCAGTCAAAAAGAAATATTATTTAAAAAATCCACGTTTTAAGGTCTGACCATCAGTCAAAAAAAAAAAAATATTCTTTAAAAAATCCACGTTTTAAGATCTGACCATCAGACAAAAAAATATTCTTTAAAAAATCCACGTTTTTAGGTTGACCATCAGACAAAAAAATGTTCTTTAAAAAATCCCCTTTTTAAGGTCTGACCATCAGACAAAAAAAATATTCTTTAAAAAATCCATCAGTCAAAAATATTCGTTAATAAGTCTACGTTTCAAGGTCTGTCTATTCTCAAAAAAAATTGTTCTTTAAAAATCCACTTTTTAAGTTCGCCATCAGTCAAAAATATAAACTCCACGTGTTAAGGCCTGACCAACAGTCAAATATATTCTTTGAGAAATCCACGTTTTAAGGTCTGGCCATCAGTCAAAAGTATTCTGTATAAAAAAATAACGTTTTAAAGCCTGATCACCATGCGCACCATTTCATATCTGTCACTGTCGCTCCACTGAAAGTAACAGTCGCTCTATCATCTTTCGTTCCCGAATTCGAGAGTTATTTAGCCGTTACACAAAATTTACTCCATCCTATATCGCCTACTAGCCTGTTGGCTTCTTAAGTAAGTTCCCTAACTTGTGTATTTTTCGGGTTCATACGTCAAAGCTTATCATGCTCATCTGCTTGGTCCGTCGCTTCTGCTGAAAATCTTGGTCTAATTTCGAGAATTCCATCAGCAGGTATGCCTAACAAATTCTATATGTGATTTGAGGGCAAAGGTTAAGTCACTCTCGAACCCTGAAAAGAAGGATGCTACAACCTCGGTCACATTTTTCGGTGTTACGCTGACTGATCTCGGGTGATGACAGGGCGAAAAGAAGAATGCTAAGTGGCATTAGAACTCTTCCTGCCGAGGATGAACCACCACAATTTAAAATGGATGATTTTGCGAATGTCATGAGGAACGCTAAATCATTCAAAGTGTTGGTCCCTGATGGAATCCACATAATCGTCTCAAAGTGTTGGTCCCTGATAAAATCCCCGTTATCGTCTCCATCAGCATACCGCCCAATTTCATCACGTTTGAACATCACACTTTCATCAATCATGGGAAAGCTAATTGGCCCAGTTTCAGATACTTCACTAATCACCGCTTCAGAGATGTGTTTAACCCGTCTGATGTTTGGGGCGCAGAACAGGCTTTCCGCATGATCGTGATGAGCTTCGTCGTGCCAACCCCAGTGACTCCAGTGTCAGGGAGCTGATACTTGAAGATAACAGGTTAGTCCGTGAGGATAAGCGGAAAAAGTGGCTAAATCTTCTGTAGTGTTGCAACATTATAACCGGAATAAGCGAATAGTGGGCAACGGTTAAGTCACTCTCGAGACCAGAAAAGAAGGAAGATAGGACCTAAGTCACGTTTGGCAACGTTACGCTGACCGACCCGAAAAGGTGCGAAAGTTTTTTTAATTAATTTAATTGCTAGTTTGTCGAGAAACATTGGGTGACAGGACGAAGTGAAGAGTACTACGCATTAGATCTCATCCTGCCAAGGATGAATCACCACAATTTACAATGGATAATGTTGCGAATGTCATCAGGAACGCTAAATCATCCAATGCGTTTGGCCCTGATGAAATCGTCATGGGATGAGCCGGGAGTTAAGTATCTCAGTAAACTTATCAACCTGTCGCTAGCCACCCATATCTTTCCCCAAGACTGGAATATGGGCAGTGTGGTCCCGCAACTGAAGCCAGCAAAGGTGAATCGTATAGACCGATTTCGCTTTTGTCGTCAATAGCAAAGATCATTGAGGCATTAATCCTCCTATGCGTCAAAAATAGCTATGCAGTTGCGACCATCAGCATAGGTTCCGAAAGCAGCACAGCCCGACAACAACAACAACAACAATTCTGACCACCAAACACCCCAGATTTCAGGGGTATCAGCCAATAGCATGTTCATGTCGTCCGCGCATACCACATTGCCAGCGACAAGCTGAGATTAACCCCCAGTTTTTGTAAAAAAAAATTATGTTCTCACACGAATTGTCAAATTTTTTAGATCGATTTACTCGCATTAGCGCAAATGTGGAACGCTGATTTTTGAATGAGGTATTCTTAACTATATGTAGAACGTGTCTACGAGGAATTAAATCTGTATGTCATCTAGGGGCTGAGCTATGGATGCCCAAATTATTACGAATATAGACGAACGAACAAAAAAAAAGTTACAAAAACAGGGGGTTAGGAACAAAGTGCTCAAGTCCCTAGAAGTCAGTACTTGTGGTGCAGATAAAGATACTTTATTGACAACATATAACGCGATAAGCCAGTGTGGTATGCGAATATATATGCAACGCGATGGAAAAATATTTAAAATTGCCAGAATGCCGACCTGAGAACTGCAACAGGGTGACTCCTCATGTCTTCAGTGGACCATCTACACGAGGCGGCAAAAAAATCTTCCAACACATCAACACACAATGTTATGCTTTCGTTGCAGTTTTTGCTCGGGTGTTAGCGTGAGAGCCATCCTAATCACCATATGGTGGATAGAACCCCCATTCCGGACATGTCAGGATGGATCTTCATGATCTAGAAAGAGAAGTTTAACGTTAAAAGGGACAACCCCTACGTCAACAAGCCTATCAGAACTTTTATATAGCATTTACAGAGATTCAGCCGCAGATGCCACAAACAACTATCGTGGTGATTTGAAGTGGTGATTTGTATATTCTATAAAACCTGCCAATCTGCTTTTCCAAAATTCAAAAAAGTAGGGCGTTCAGAGGACATTCTTGGAACATGATATAGATAGGGAAGAAATTTTACAATGTGAAAAGTTTCAGCCAAATTAAATAGTAATTTCGTAAGTTTACATGCTAATCTTTCATTGCAGTTGGTGTCAGGAATTGTGGACTTGTCCCCGACAAAAAATTTACTGTTGTAGTAGGACAGCTAGGACAACAACCAAACAAGAATTCAAAACATTCCGAGACATGTCCTTATAGCGTTTCGCGAAAGAGTGCAGCGATATAGTCTGCTAACCGGAAGGGCAAACAGACGGATGAACGGTCAGGATTAAATCGACTCCAATTTGTCAGAAACGGATTTCATCACAACATACTGTGGGTCTGAAACCATTATTTCAATGGGGCACATGCTTGATCGTATTAAAGGGTTCATACCCTCGTTAGTACAAAGGCTGAGGTAATAACAAGTAAGAACGGCGTTAAGTTCGGCCGGGCCGAACTTGTTATACCCTCCACCACAAGTTGTATTGAAGTATAATGGAATAATTAGTTTCCTTTCGTGTATGAAGAAGACTTAATACTGAATTTCAGCAATTTCGGTAAAACAATGTGAGGTACCTTTCCATGGGGGCTATATGAAGACGTGGACCTATACCGATAAATTTAAAGGGGAAGTTTGAGTACACCCAACGAGTCTAAATACCAAATTTCAGCCATTTCGGTGGAATATTGAGGCCACAACGTTCAAAATACCGAAAATCGGGAGGTACAGTTCTATGGGTGCTATATGAAGGCATGGACCGATACCGACAAAGTTCTGGGTGAAAGTTTTATAGCACCAACGTAGATTAAGTACCAAATTTCAGCCATTTCGGTGTGATAATGAAGCTGCAACCTTCAAAATACCGAAAACATCATGATTAGCATAGTCGTTCCTTAAAATCCTCAAAAAATACTTCGATGATCCTTCAAAAAATTGTTATAATCTTTATAGGAATATTCAGTCACGTAAAATGATTTTATTGGCCTTTAGAAATCATTTATGAAAAAAAAGAAAATCGAATCCTTTTCTTCAAGCAAGTCTTATCCTTACACCTTTAACATCAAATCAATATCGAATATTTTTCAATAAACCATTTTTTTTTTGCCATGATTAATGATGTTTCATTAAATACAAATAAACATAAATCACAACAATGGGATAAACAAAACAGAAACAATAAAATAGCGATAAACAGAAAACACCCTTTTTGCAAAAAGAGAACAACAAACACAATACAAGGATCTCAAGGCAGAAACAACTAAACAAAAACTAGGTGAACTAAAAAGGATAGTTATAAGATCAAACAAGCCAGCAAAGAAACCCCTCAACAACAACAACCCTACACAAAGCAATGATAAATGAAAATTAGAAAATAAAAGGCAAAAACAGCAGCAACCCAACAGAAGCAAGGCTTCTATCTTTCTTTTTGAAAAGGTCTCACAAATATTTAGCAAACATGCAAAAGGACAAAGGGATCAACAATGGTGAAAAACGGTGACACTTAAGAATGTGGACCGGAAAAATTAACAAACACCACAGCAAACAAAACTCTTGAATTCCTATCTTCTTATCTGTCAAATGACATTGAAGGGTTAATGATTTTTGGGCTACCAAACAAAGCATAAAACAAAAGGTAGCTATTGACACTTTTGAAGTGCAGGGAAGTAGAAATCGCTGGTTGTTTTACCCCTTGAAATAAAATTCAATGTCATCCAAATGACTTTGAGGAAAATTCACAAAACAGAAAAACATGAAAGTCATTTACTAAATATTCAAATGATTAATTATTTTAAACTAAAGACAATTTTCCATGTTTTGACTTTTCCATATGCCAAATGTTTTGCCAATATTGTTAATTGTGAATTTGACAAAAGTGTCAGTTGAGTTTTAGTTTCTTCTATTTGACAAAACAATAGAATATTTTGAAATGCTTAACATTTTCTTGACATTTGCTTCTGGTCATGTGACAGTACAAAAAATGCACTAGCATTCATTAATCACAACGTTTTATCACAGTGAAGTTTGGATTTTTCGTAAGGAAAAAAGGTGTTAATTTTGAAAAATTCTATTACAGCTCATGAAAAACAGAGCAGGGCACAGTCAGCTGTTTTATAAAAAAAAAAATTAGTTAATGGTTTAGTGAAAATTTGTAATACATACAAATCTTTAAAATTCTAATATGTACATACAAATGCCAAGGTAATGACCATACTATGCGCTTCATCTCTTTAACTTCCCGACGAAATGCACTTACCTATATCCCGATTATTTATGGACGCAGTCAGTCCAGTTTGTATGTTTGGACGTCCGTCTGTCTGCCTCCATTACTCTTGGACGGATAAACGGAGAGGACCCGGCGAACTTCGTCTCGCAGTCTGTTAGATACTGGTTCAAACCTATTATACTATTATTGCTATCTCGTTGTCGAGTTCAATTGCAAATGTTTCTTTGTTTTGAAGTATTTAGGACGATCTATGACGCAGATACACATTAGACAATTATATTTTCGATGTCAGTTTGTCGAAGAAAGAGGGTACTGAGAGGCAAAGTGTTTCTATTTTCCTTGAATCTCTGTCCCATAACCTGACAATTGGGCAACTGTAAATCGGGACTAAGATATATTTGTTAAGCATATAACACATTTGGCGACGCACAGTTGAAACAAAGTAGTATCGTAACGCCCCTATTGGTTTATAAGAGCACATTTAAATTTGCGTTTTAATCAATTAACCTATTTCGAACAGAGGGATCCGATTATTCCGATACTTGATAAAATTAACCATCTGACTTCTCTGTTTAAAATGATCTCCCGAATTCGAAAGTTCGGAATAAAAATATAGGTGAACACGGAGAGTGCATTTGTATGCAGAATCCTAATTTAAATTATAGCGGCGCACTCTTCTTGTTCACAACTGCGGTAATTGTATCAATATCACAAATTAATATGTCGCTCGATACAGAATATTTGTTCATAATTCGATCAAAACATCTTCAGTACCTCTAATTTCTTGCTTTATATACCCTCAGCCTTTATGCTAAATGTGTCTCATCGAAATAATAGTTTGAGACCCCAAGATTGTTTGGACGAAGTTCTTTCAGACAATTTGGAGTCGATTTAGTCCTGTCCGCCCGTCTGTCTGGCTGGTGTGCACCATAACTCTCGAACTGAACAACCGAACCAAATTTTCAACTTCGTAATACCTTGCCCAAACTTAGTTTAAGTTCGAAGTTGACGCATATCGGCCCACTTCTTCGGGTACCTCCCCCACAAAAGTTCAAAAATTTTCTGTAATCGATTTGGTCCAAACTTTGCAAATCGTATTACTGCTTCCGGATATAGATCGGGTTTGAATATGGACCATATCAATCTACTCCTTCGTGAACCTACCACACAAAATTCGTAAAAAATGAAGTTTAGGAGCTTCTCTCGGATAGTTTTAAATTTTTTTCAGCAGATTTTCCTTGCGGCCCCTTTACCAAGGTACATTTTTTTCGGGGGAAAGTCCTGAGATACTGGACTAAAAACTCCAAGAAACCCTGACGGCACCATCTAAAATACCAAATCCTGAAGATAATTCTCGCAGTGAGTTTCTGATTTGTCCAAACTCTGCACATCGTATTATTTCATCCAGTCCTGTCGGTCCAGTCCTTCGGGTACCTCCCACACAAAATATGGGAAGAGTGGACTTTGAGGACTCGTCTGGGATCTATTTGATTTTTTCGCAGAAGGTTGTTTTCACGATTCCTATTACAACGGTATAATTTTTTTCCGCAGTAAGTCCATGACACCATGCCGGCACATACTAAAACTGCTAGTATGAAGGATAACTCTTTTTTTCAAACTTGGTTTAAACTCGCTGTTTAAACTTGTGTTTGCTTCTTTTTTGTTTTTGGTCAAATGCTGAGGGTACTTTCTTACTTGTTTCTTTCCAATTTTGAATATCAATCTTTATACCCTCAGCATTTATGCTAACAAGGGTATATACACTTTCATACGGGCAAAATGTGCTTCATCGAAATAATGGTTTTGGACCCCAAGTATGTTTGGACGAAATGTGTTTCAGACAATTTGGAGTCGATTTAGCAATGTCCGTCTGTCTGTCTGGCTGGCTGGTGCGCACGATAACTCTCGAATTGGTCCAAAATTTGGCTTTCGTAATATTTTGTCCAAGCTTAGTTTAAGTTCGAAGATGGGTTATATCGGTCCACTCCTTCCGGTACCTCCCCCACAAAAGTTCGAAAATGTTCGGAACATTTGTGCGCACGATAACTCTTGAAGGGAATAACCGATTTAGTTCATACTTTGCTCATCGTGAAATTTCTACCAGATTTAGATGAGGTTATAGTATGGATTCAATCGGCCCACACCTACGGGTACCACACAAAATTTCGGAAAAAAATCAGCTTAGGAGCTGCTCTCGGATCTCTTTGATTTTTGTTGTAACAACTTGTATTCACTTCTCCCCATACGATGGTACAAGTTTCATCAGGGGCAAGTCCATACTTCCTGAGAAAAAAGTCTGAAAGTTGCAAAAAATCCCTATGACACCGGGTGTAGTGGTTGGTGCGCAATATATCTCTCGAACGGATCAATCGATTTGGTCCAACATTTGACCTTCGTAATATTTTGGCCAAACATAGTTTAAGTTCGAAGATGAGCCATATCGGTCCACTACTTCAGGTACCTCTCTCAGAAAAGTTCAAAAATGTTCGGAAAAATTGTTCGCACAGTAACTCTTAAAGGTAGTAACCGATTTGATCCATACTTTGCACACCATTTGGAAAAAGTTCAGTTTAGGAGCTGCTCTCGAATCGCTTCGATTTTTGTTGTAACAACTTGTATTTGCTGCCCCCATTACGGCAGTACATGTTTTATCAGGGACAAGTCCATACTTCCTGAGAAAATAACCAGAAGTTGTAAAATAACCCTTATGACATCAAGTGTGGTGATCGGAGAACACGATAACTCTCGAACAGATCAACCGATTTGGTCCAAAATTTGACCTTCGTCAAATATTTAACAAATGTCACTTAAATGGTATGCACGATATCTATTGAACAAATTTGGTCCTAACTTTGGATCTCATAATATTTTGTTCAAATTTAGTTTAACTTCTAAAATGGAGGTACTTAGGGTACTTCCTCTAAAAAAGTTCAATATTTGTCTCAAAGTGAAGTTTATGGTCTGTTCGAAGATCCGATACGATGACGCAATGAAATGACTAGTGTGCGCGATATTTATCGAAAATATATGTCGGTCCATTCCTTTAAGTGCCTCCTCTGATACACTTTTGAACTTTAATCCTAATACATATTTTCGTCGGCAAGTTCGAATGTCCACAAAGGCCATAAAATGCAGAAAAGACTCTAAATACATTCGATCATACCATAGATGAAAGTTTCAATTCACATAGGCTGAGGGTATATCTCTGTCGGCAAAGCCGATGGATACTTTTTTACTTGTTCGATATACATACATATGTTTGTATTTGACCATTTGCAATTGCGTTCCAGCTCTACGGGATCTAAACTGATTGAATTCATACTCCTTTTCAGTGGGAATATAATTTTTTAGTAACATGACAGGACCTAGACATTGTCAAATTATATACGACATCGTAAGTTGTATTACCTTCGAGCTCTAGATTTTTCAAATACCCCACCAATTTTCTGGATTTTTACTTTTTCCCTCAAAACTGTGGAAACCATTTCCTGCGTTCATCTTTTTAATCGGAATCTGACCAAAATCACTACTAATCTTTACAAACACTAAACTAAAATCTCTCTATTTAACAATGGTTTCGCTGTTAATTTTCTAAAAAGATTTTATTTTGAATAAAACAAGTAGATACGTATCATTCAGCTGTGCTGACGGAGAAATACCCTCAGCTACTGATCAAGAAGAAAAAAAAAAACAACAAAACCAAACCAAACACAATAATTATGCCGTATATAAAATATATTGATTTTATATCACATATACCAACAATTTTTGGCAACCAATCTTCCTCATAAAGGGCTCAAAATTTTAAATTATGTTAAAATAAGTTTGAAGGAAATTTAAAAAAAAAAAATTTAGAGATATCTTGCACAATATCCGACAGGGCTTTGAAGCTTTTGGGCCATTATCTTAGAAAGTATTGACTTACTCCGGAACAAAATGTACCATGGTAAATGAGGCCGCTCCAACAATCTATGAAAAAGAGTCAAAACGATGCGAGAGGATCTCTTAAACTTCACTTTATCTGAATTTTGTGTGGGAGGTACCCGTAGGAGTGGACCGATTTTGTCTATATTTCAATCCCATACTGGACTGGATGAAATAATACACAATGTGCAAAGCCTGCACTAATCAGAAATTCCTTGCGAGGATTATCTTGCGGATTTGCCATTTTGGTTGGTGCCGTCAGGGTTTCTTGGTGCTTTTAGGCCAATATATCAGGAAGTATGGACTTCCACAAGAAAAAATCGTACCGTCATAAAGGGAGCCGCAAGGAAAACTTACTGAAAAAAATTGCAAAACTATCCGAGAGGAGCCCTTAAACTTCACTTTATCCGAATTTTGTGTGGGAGGTACCCGAAGGAGTGGGCAGATATAGTTCATATTCGAACCAGATCTATATCTGGAAGGAATAATACGATGTGCAAAGTTTTGACCAAATCGATTGTTCCCTTCGAGAGTTATGGTCTGAACATTGTACAGAAAGATTTTGAACTTTTGTGGGGGAGGTACCAGAAGGAGAGGACCGATATGGCCCATCTTCGAACTTAAACTAAGTTTGGACAAAATAATACGATACCCAAATTTCGAGAGTTATCTAGCGCACAGACCAGACAGACATTTTTCGTATCAAAGTGTATATACCCATCTAGCCTAAAGGCTGAGGGTATAAAGAGTTGTACAATGGACCCGACAGTTGGTGCATATACAATTTTTGCCAAAAAGTGTCACGGTATACTCCTAGAACGAAGCTTCATACAAATGTGCCAAAAAATTTAAATTAAAATTTAATTTAAAATAATAATTAATTAATTATTTATTTAGGGGAGTTAAAAATCTAGGCCAATCTTTTGAGGTACATGTAAATTTCTTGAATCGAAGTCCATTTGAGTTGTCATATAATCACTTACTGTTTCTGTTCTACGTAGACTCGCAGCATAATCGGATCTGTGTCATTAATTTAGCTCGTTGAGGCGAAGGGAGCTTTTACACGCCAGTGGAGTGTTCTTCGTTGTATCGGTGATAAGGATTGATGCCGCTCTTTGGACCTTATCCAATTTACATAACATATGATATTTTGAGAGTACGATGGTCGTAAAAATTGAATGGAGGATCGGCGGTCTCAGTTTCCAGCTTTTGCCGTTGGGGTTCTAGCAGGAATACAGAGCTATTAGACGCCTCATGTGATGTTCTACGATATTTAATTTCCACGTCATATGGTTGTCTAGAATGATTCTGAGGTACATGGATTCTAAAGGGAGCTCTAGTGTAAATGATTTGATTTTTCTTTTTGTTGTTGAACAGAACCAGCTCTGTCTCTGATAGGTTCACCCCAAGACCATTGTTGTTTATCCATTTTGTTTGACTAAAGCTGCTTCCAGAAGTTCGAAAAGAGTTTGTGGGAACTTCTCGCTAATCATGAGGACTGCGTCGTCAGCCTATGTAGCGGTTTTAACAAGTAATTGATCGAATTCTTATAATCAGAAGCCACAGGAATGGTGATAAGATGCCACCTTGTGGTGTGGTGGGTGTGCCAATACAATTGATCAGTGTAGAGGAAACACCTATGGTTTTGAGGGAATTATGGAAGGGAAAGTCTGCTAGCGTTTATTACGAGTCTTCCATCTTTCTGTCAATAAAACCGACTATAATAATTGTTCCACAAACATCCCATACTTCTTCTATTTTTAATTTAATTTTATTTAATTTGTTTCTTCCAATTTACATTGATGTAGGTATGTTGCACAGGTCTTAAAGCAATAACTGAAAGCTTGGCCCTTATTTTGAAGTCCGGTAACCCTTCTAAGATTTTTAATAGGAAGGAAGATAGACTGATCGGTCTCTAGTCGTTTGGATGTGTGTAACGTGACTTCCCTCCATAGAGCCGGAATGAACACAGATATGCCATGAACATATTTTCCAGATTTAGTATTAATACCTCTGATTCGGGTTAGTAACCCTCCCCTAGAAAAAACAGCCTACTATGAAAAAACGAAAGAAAAGAAAAACAAACCCCTCTAAAGTTGACGAACCCCGCAAACGTTTTAAGGACCATGATCTGCGAATCTGCACCTGGAATGTTCGCACTCTTTATAGAGAAGGTGCAGTCTTCGCATTGGCAGACGTACTTGAAAAGTACAAGACCGATATTACTGCCATACAGGAAATACGATGGATTGGGAAAGGCGTCACAACAACACCTAAAGGTGACGCACTGTATTATAGCTGCCATGACGTAAAGCATGAGTTTGGTTGTGGATTCGTAGTTAGTCGGAGACTAAAACATCTTGTATCCAGCTTCACTCCAGTGAATGAAAGACTTGCTACAATTCGAATAAAAGCTAAATTCTTCAACATCAGCTTTATTTGCGCTCATGCTCCCACTGAAGAAAAGGACGAACAGACCAAAGATATATTTTACGAGCGCTTAGAAGAAACATATGACCGTTGCCCTGCCCATGACATTAAAATCATTCTAGGCGATTTTAATGCCAAAATTGGAAAGGAGAATATCTTTGGCCCAACAGTCGGGAAATTCAGTCTCCACAGTGAAACATCTGACAATGGTATGAGACTGATAGACTTTGCAGCTGCAAAAAACATGGTAGTTAGCAGTACCAGATTTAATCATCTCGATATTCATAAGGGCACCTGGCTGTCTCCAGATCAGAAAACAAGAAACCAAATTGATCATGTTGTGATAGATGGAAGACATTCATCGAGCGTGTTGGATGTACGATCGTTCCGAGGCGCAAACATTGATTCGGACCACTACCTTGTTGCAGCAAAGGTACGCACCCGCTTAAACGTAGCAAACAAAGTACGAACAGACACAACACGAAAGTTAGACATCGGTAAGCTGCAATCACAACAGATAGCCACAGCATATTCCACTCAACTAGCCCAATTGCTTAATCAAAGCCCTCCTTATCCCGATAACATATCAGCGCAATGGCAAAGCATTGCCCACTCCATGCAAACAGCCGCAAAATCCATACTTGGATACCAGAGACCTCCACCAAGGAATCCATGGTATGATGAGGAGTGTCGTGCTGCCACCGAAGAGAAAAATGCGGCATATAAGGCTACTTTACAATCCGTAGCAACGCGTAGCGCACGAGAGAGATACAGGGAGAAAAGGAGAGAGGAGAAACGTTTTTTTTCGCAGGAAAAAGTGAAAAATGGTAAGAATGGAGTCCGAAAGCTCTACACAAAGAGTTAACCATCAAACTGATGGCTTTGGTACAGGCACATCCTCCTGTAGAGACCAGCACGGTAATTTGGTAACTGATACAGATAGTGTGTTCAGGTTATGGAAAGAACATTTGTCCAAACTGTTGGTATCCGATAGTAGCGATGACGGCGAAGATATCACAGATCCAATCCCAGAAGATGGTATTGAATTTATACCGCCCAGTCCGAATGAGGTAAAGACATCAATAAACCGGCTGAAGAATAATAAGCCAGCAGGAGCCGATGGCTTGACAGCCGAGCTGTTCAAAACCGAAGGCGACAGGCTGATATGGTGCATGCATCGGCTAGTTAGCACCATCTGGCAGAAGAACGCGTTCCCGACGATTGGAACGTGAGCATCCTATGTCCAGTCCACAAGAAGGGAGACAAGACTGTGTGCTCCAATTATAGGGACATAAGTCTTCTCCTTATCGCCTTGTGCGAACGACTAAAGCCCATGGCCAAAGAAATAATTGGACCATACCAATGCGGCTTTAGACCTGGCAAGTCCACCATTGACCAGATATTTACCCTGCGGCAAATCCTGGAGAAGACCCAAGAGATGCAGATCGACACTTACCACCTTTTTGTCGATTATAAAGGAGCTTTCGACAGCCCGCTGCGTTCAAAGGTATTCCAAGCCATGTCTGAATTTGGTATCCCCGCAAAGCTCACTTGGCTTTGTAAAATTACTCTAACTGACACAAGATCTTCAGTTAAAATAGAAAAGAACCTCTCCGAAGAGTTTTGTACCAAAAGAGGTTTCAGGCAAGGAGACAGCCTTTTGTGTGATCTTTTCAACATCCTTGTAGAAAAGGTTATACGAGAGGCAAACGTCAAAAGAAGTGGCACAATCTACACCAAAAGCCACATGTTACTTGCCTATGCTGATGATATAGACATCATGGGACGATAAGTTAATGAAGTAACCGATACCTTTATGAAGGACGAAGGAGAATCTGCTAAAGTGGGGTTCGGCGGTAAACGGTGAGAAGACCAAGCTGATGGTGTCGACGCGCAATGCGTCCATTGAAATCGGACCAACTGTTGAAGTTGGTTCCTATAATTTTGAGGTAGTAAAAGACTTCGTATACCTCGGCACTGCCGTAAACACAACAAACGTCATCAGTGGTGAAATAAAAAGAAGAATTGTATTGATCAACAGATGCTACTTTGCCTTAAGTAAGCACTTCAAAAACAAAGCCACAACTCGTCAAACAAAAATAACGCTTTACAAAACACTGATACTACCCGTGGTGATAACTGACACAAGATCTTCAGTTAAAATAGGAAAGAACCTCTGCGAAGAGTTTTGTACCAAAAGAGGTTTCAGGCAAGGAGATAGCCTTTTGTGTGATCTTTTCAAGATCCTGCTAGAAAACGTTATACGAGAGGCAAACGTCAAAAGAAGTGGCACAATCTACACCAATAGCCACATGTTACTTGCTTATGCTGATGATATAGACATCATGGGACGATCAGTAAAAGAAGTTACCGATACCTTTATGAAGGTCGAAGGAGAATCTGCTAAAGTGGGTCTGGCGGTAAACGGCGACAAGAACAAGTTGATGGTGTCGACGCGCAATGCGTCCATTGAGATCGGACCAACTGTTGAATTTGGTTCCTATAATTTTGAGGTAGTAAAAGACTTCGTATACCTCGCCACCTCCGTAAACACATCAGTTGTGAAATAAAAAGAAGAATTGTATTGGCCAACAGATGCTACTTTGGCTTAAGTAAGCACTTCAAAAACAAAGCCACAACTCGCTTAACAAAAATAGAGCTTTACAAAACATTAATACTACCCGCGCTGATATATGGTTCCGAAGCATGGGTACTTGAGCAAGCAGATAAGGCAGTGATTGGCGTGTTTGAGAGAAAAATTCTTCGAAAGATCTACGGACCAACCTGCGTTGACGGTGAATATCGACGTCGTATGAACCACGAGCTGTATCTGCTATACAACAACATCAATATAGTTAAACGTATCGAGATGCAGCGATTGCATTGGCTAGGCTATATAATAAGAATGAGCAATGATGAACCCGCTAAAAAGGCGTATAGATTCGATCCAAATGGCGGTGTACGCAGAATTGGCAGGCCGAAGAATACATGATGCAAACACGTGGATGAAGAGATTACAAGGCGCGGTATTCTAGAAAGGGAAGCACTAAACAGAGAGAATTGGAGATCTTTTCTTAGTTCGGTCTATGGAACAAATGTTCTGTAATGGGCCAGCTAAGTAAGCTTTGTCGGCCCATAACCGCGAAAGTTGAAGTGATAGGAAAAATCGCCGGGACACGTGTCTTCTTATTTTTGGTCTTCTATCACGCTGCGATGTCAAAATATGATTAATAAACCATGACTCAAAAAATGACACAGAGTGTTACCTATGATTCATGTTTCATCATTGCATTCCGGGTGATTAAAAAGGTAAGAATGTGTTTAACGCCCATGCTATTTTCGGACGACTTCTGTCTGATCTTATCGATATCACTCACTTCTCTGGTGGCATGGTTTCGTATGATTGATCCCTTAGTTGATCTGGAGATTCAGATTTTCTAGGCCAGAGTTTGTTCATGTGCCATATTCACATTTGCTGCTGCCGATGGTTTAAGATTCCTTTGAAAATACTCTACGGAATTTGGCTATATCATTAACTCCTCCCATTGTCTCGCCGTTTTACGTGTTGAAAGGCGCTTTATAGTTCTCTCAATTAGTGAACTTTGATTTGTTGGCTTTTTGGTATAGCCTGATGGTGGTCTTCCTTAGATTAGTTAGATGCCTTGACAGACTGATATCTCGTACAAAGGCGAGTTATAAGGCTTTACTTCATTACTCCGGTGGCCCGATACAGAGTAAAAATACAACTCCTTCGATTTTGTAATTGCCTTTTAAATTTAACTTGTCACTCCTTTCGATATCACAGCCGTATGCCGCACCGTGGCACCCAGGGGTTAAGATTTTTTTGAAGAGCAACATAATACTTATTCTGGATTTTTGGTGGTCTTGTTATATGTATATAAATATATTTCTTAGATAGACTTTCATTCTGAAATTCTTTAGAGCCACTGTACTAAAAAATCCATCTATTATGCATCTGTTATCATTTAAAGCAGGATTATTATCAATCTTCCGACAAATTAATTGAATTGTTAGGGTTTTTGTTTGTTTCTGTAATTCTTTTATTTTTTACATTTCTATTATCGGAAATATAGTTCAAAAGCGGATGTCACAAATTATGTCATATCAATCAAGATATGGTTTGTTAATACTACAAATAAAATAATTCCAGACAAATCCACTACTTCCTTTTAAAAAAAATTCAACAAAAAACCAACGAAAATCAAACATTTGCTGCTTCCCCCCGGTTAAAGTTGACCATTAAAATCCTATCAATCTAATTTCATAACAGCCACAATTGTTAAATTTAAAAAAAATCGAAATCAAACATATTGTCATCTCAAGATATTGAGAAACAAACCAAACAAATAAGCAAAAAACGCTCTCTCTCTCAACCGAGAAAAATGTAATAAATCAAATTCGTTTTTTTCAGATTCAAGACAAAGCAAGACACACACATTTTGTTCTGGCGAATGGCAAATGATGCTGTGAAAATGTTGTTAAGGATGTTAATGTTGTTTCGATTGTTTGTTGTTCTTGGCCAGCCGAAAGCAGCCGTAACTGTTTTCAAAACTTGCAACAGAACCAACGCCTTAACAGCCGCCTTTTTGTTGGGCTGTCAAAGCAATTAATCATCGTTGGTAACAAGGCATGGCAGAGATTGAGCAGAAAACTGTGTTCTACAGGATCATTGATTTCCCCCCTCCTTGTTCTCGCTGTCTCTTAGAGTGCTAACAATGACAATGAGCTCTAGAATGGCCATTAAACAAATGCTCAACAAATTTTGATATTGTTATCGAGCAACAAAAAACAAAAACAAAAACGAAGAAGAACACACAACACTCGCTTAAAGAAATGAAAAGCAGATGAATTCCTTCATCATCGTTTATTGATTGAGGCTCTTAAAAGGATGTCCCCTGGCTGCTGCACAACAGCAGGCATCATCCAGCCGTCTGTCTCTGTGGAGCACCTTTGGGACTGTTAAACATAAAAAATCCAAAATTTTATAACATTTTTTTAACACGGCTTTCCTTGAAGAATAAAAGCCACTTTGATTATAAATTCATTGTGTTTGTGTGGAGAAATCTTGGAATTCCTTTTTGCCA
This sequence comes from Musca autumnalis, assembly GCF_047663935.1. Lineage (NCBI taxonomy): Eukaryota > Metazoa > Arthropoda > Insecta > Diptera > Muscidae > Musca > Musca autumnalis. Next base: position 235,996,875 of record NW_027411977.1, read on the forward strand.
TCGAGAAGAGTCCGTCGTCCCCATGTTTCGCTTCGGTTTTATTAATTAATGATCTGCTGTGGAATGGTTCGATTTCATTATTTTCCTTAATGTTATAAATATTTTCGAAACAAAAGACGAAATTGTAACACATTCGGTTAGTATAATTTACAACATGATTTATGGGTTCGAGTTTAAAATTTTTCGTTTTTGTTTTTTCATCTTTATTGTGAACTGTGAATTTGTTATGCCTTGTGAGAAACTAGTCTAAATAGCATAGCACCACAATTTTAACACACTTGATTTTGAAATGAATCACCATAGGTGCATAAAGAAATAAATCATTTGAATTGGATAAAATATACGATGACCATTAGAACAGGTCATTGTTCCTAGAAAAAGGAGTTGGAAATGTAAATGAATTAACCAATACAAGGGAGAGATGTTGTCGATGAAATTTTTCTTATAATTGAAGATAATTCTGGATTATATGAATATTCTAAATGACATTAGAGCGGTTGTTATGGATTTTCAAATATGTACATATATTTTTAAAGACCAAGAGCAGAATAATCCCTAGTTATATTGAACCACAAACATACACTCTAACTTTCCTGTTATAAAATCATTTGGGCCATGGTAGAACAATATAAGGTAAGAGAAATACCCAGCTGATTGAACTGGGCTGTAATGTTAGTGTCAAATTCAGTACGACATTTTATATTTTTATTTCTATTTTCGATATACATATATTAGGGATATATTTTTTTGAGGAAAAATACATCATTCAGAAAAAAAAACGAGTTCCCATAAAGACTTCTTCATATTAATGACATGTAACCTCCAAGTCTGAACGTCGTTTCACACACTAAAACAGCGCTAATGGAGACGGGAAAACATTTTTTAGTATGGGTGGTATTCTGTTAAATTTCGAAAAAACTAAACTAATAAACATGGACTTTTTTGAATTCAAAAACAAAAGATTCAAACACCTTCTCCTTTTCAATGATTTTCCAGCAACCCCAAACATTTTTACAAGAATTCTACTTTCTGCGAAAAATTATCCATTTAGTGGAATGATATGGAAACATGCAAATTGAAAACGGAACGAATTTTTATTCATGGTTTTCAAAATACTCAATCAAAAGAACAAAATATTAGTTTTTTTTAATTCCAATAATTTATAGACATTTCCTTGTTTTGTTTACATCTACCGATGACACTAACATTACAAACAAAAACATATTTCTATGTGGTTGTTGTTGAGTTGTATTTGTATTTAGTATTTACTTAGTATTTTCTTTACCTTGTTTGCTCTACCATGCATATGGACCAACAATTAAACTTGTTAATTTTTCCCACAAAAATTATGGTCAATATCACCCGCTAAAAACTATCTCATCATTATCCAAAATTATTGGCATTTTCCTTGACCAAAATTTTTACCTCGTGCAAAAATTGGTCAGTATTTGTCAGGTGAACAGAAAAGAATTGATAACGATTTGATAAACAAATTCAAATATACAATTAACGTTTCATCGTTTTTCAAAAAGTTTCAAAAATTTTAGTGAATTACAAAATGAACAAGTAAAAAAGTATAAGTCGGCTTTGCCGACAGAGATATACCCTCAGCCTGTGCAAATTAAAACCCTTTTTTCACCAAAAACTTATGTATTTAGGGGGTCTAAAAATTTTGGTCGTATGAACCGACAAAAATGTTGATTAGGATTAAAGTTCAAAAATTTTGCGGAAAACGTACTTAAAGGAATGGACCGACATAGACCATGGAGAGCCATAGGGGGTTTTTACACCCTTCGGGATGGTTTCTCAAGAAGTATGGACTTGCCCCTGAAACAACTTTTACCATCGTAATTGAGGCAGCGAATGTAAGTTGCTTCAACAAAAAAAAAGTGATTCAATGGCAGGTCTTAAAGTGAACTTATCCAAAATTTTGTGTGGGAGGTACGGGATGGAGTGGACAAATATAGTCCATATTCGAACCTGATCTATATCTGGTAGATATTATGAGAATGTGTAAAGTATGGACCAATCGGTCTCTCCCATCAATAGTTATCGTGCGCATAATTTTTCCGAATATTTTTGAACTTTTGTGGGGTAGGTACCTGAAAGAGTGGACCGATATGGCTTATCTACGAACTTAAAGTAAGTTTGGAAACAATATTACGAAGGCCAAATTTTGGCCGGAATCGGCATTTCCGTTCGAGAATTATCTTGCGCTTCCACCCATAAACATGGTGTCATAGGGTTTGTTTTTCAACTTTTAGGCTATTTTTTCAGGAAGTATGGACTTGCCCTTGAGGAAACTTGTACCTTCCTATAGCGGACAGTGAGTACAAGATGTAACAACAAAAACCAAGGCGATTCGAGAGCAGGTCCTAAACTGAACTTTTCCAAAATTTGGTGTGGGAGGTACTCGAAGGAATTTACGATTGAGTCCATATTGGAAACTCATCTAAGTCTGGTAGAAATTTCATAATGTGCAAAGTATGGACCAAATCGGTTACCCCTTCAAGAGTTATCGTACGCACAAATTTTCCGAACATTTTCGAACTTTTGTGGGGAGGTACCGGAAGGAGTGGACCGATATAATCCATCTTTGAACTTGAACTAAGTTTGGACAAAATATTCCAAAAGCCAAATTTTGGACCGAATCGGCAGATCCGTTCGAGAGTTATCTTGCGCTCCAACCACTACACACGGTGTCATAGGGTTTTTTGTAACTTTCAGGCTTTTTTCTCAGGAAGTATGGACTTGCCCCTAATGAAACTTACAACGTCGTATAGAGGACAGCGAATACAACTTGCGTAAACAAAAATCAAACCGATTCGCGACCAGGTCCTAAACTGAACTTTTCCGAAATTTTGTGTGGGAGGTACCCGAAGGAGTGGACCGATTGAGTTCATATTGGAACCTCATCTAAGTTTGGTAGAAATTACACGATGTGCGAAGTATGGAGCAAATCGGTTATTCCCTACAAGAGTTATCGTGCGCACAAGTTTACACGGTGCTCTTGAAACAATTTTAAATGGAAGGTGCTTACCCCTCGGAAATTTTTGCGTATTCTGAAACTACAATGTTTATAGATGAGAACAATCAAAAAACAAAAAAAATCGCCGGTGCGCTTTTTAAATAAATCGCGATTTAAGTTGACATTTTTAGGGGTTGTTTAGGTTTTCGCGATTTTGCTTAGAAACCACATTTCCTATCAAAATGGGACTAAAACAAATGTTGTAGATATGAAAATTCTCTACAAGATTGACCTTTATGATATTCTCGTCGGTTTTACCGTTTTTGAGATATAGAAGTTCAAATTGGGACAATTCAAATTCAATTCAATTCTGTTTCGCCCCCTTATAAAACAATGTCATGACTGCAAATTCCCAACTTAAACTTATATATCTAAAAAAATGTTACAACTAAGGATAAGTTACTTAAGCCAGTCTTGTAGAGAATTTTCACAGCTTTAAGATTTCCTCAGGTCACATGTCAATACGACTTACCGTATTCAAGGAAATTCGCGAAACCCTAACAAAAAAAACTAAAAATGTAAACTGAGCTTCCTTATCTCAAAAATGATACAAGCTGGGAACAAATGATAAAGTCAATCCTCTAGAGAATTTTGACAGCTACAACAGTTTCTTCAGCTCCATTTCGATTGGACTTGCGGTTTTCAAGCAAAATCGTAAAAACCTAAAAAACACCTAAAAATGTGAATTTTGACCGCGATTTATTTAAAAATCCGTACAGCGATTCTTTCTTGTTTTTGGATTTTTCTCATCTATGAACACTGCTGATTCAGAATTCACAAAAACTTTCCCTGTGTAAGCGGTTTTCATCAAAAGTTAGTTAAGGCTCACCCTACATGGCATTGTTTTATAAGGGGGCGATACAGTCAGTGCATTGTCCCAAGTTGAACTTTTATATCTCAAAAACGGTAAAACCGACGATAATATCGTAAAGGTCATTCTTGTAGAGAATTTTCATAGCTACAATATTTGTTTTAGTCCCATTTTGATAGGAAATGCGGTTTCTAAGCAAAATCGCGAAAACCTAAACAACCCCTAAAAATGTCAACTTAAATCGCGATTTATTTAAAAAGCGCTCCGGCGATTTTTTTTTTGTTTTTTGATTGTTCTCATCTATGAACATTGTAGTTTCAGAATCCGCAAAAACTTCCGAGGTGTAAGCACCTTCCATTTAAAATTGTTTCAAGAGCACCGTGTTTAGCGACAGTTTTTGAACATTTGTGGGGGAGGTACCTGAAGGAGTGGACCTATATGGCCCATCTTCGAACTTAAACTAAGCTTGGGCAAAATATTACGAAAGCCAAAATTTGAATCGAATCGGTTCATCCGTTCGAGAGTTATCGTGCGCTCCAGCCAGCAGGACAGACAGACAGACAGACGGACGGACATGGCTAGATCGACTCCAAATTGTCTGAAACACATTTCGTCCAAACATACTTGGGGTCTAAAACCATTATTTCGATGAGGCACATTTTCATCGTATCAAAGTGTATATGGCGAATAACAAAATTCCTTTACAATTCCATTTGAAAAAAATTAAAAATTTTTTTTACGAGCACATCTACGATTTTTGGTACAGAGGTAAAGGAAAAAAATCCGCTTTCAAATCTGCTCGCGTTCACGAAATTGGCCAATGCGCGCAAAAGTTATAGCGGTTTTTATTCTCATATAAAGAAAAAATATTTAAAAATATCTTTTTTGTTGTTATGAGAAAATGTATGCATAAATCGTTAACAGCAGTCCATATCTATTCGTAGATGTTTAAATAGTTATTAAATTTATTATTATTTTCGCGGAAAGTCAACAAATAATAAAAAAATTTTGAAGTAAATCCAAATTATCCTGTCCCAGAATCCGTACAAACCCTCAAAAAATAAATTAAAGAATATATGCGGAATCTAGACAATGCGTAGAAAAATATGATACCAAATTTATAGAGATTGGGTACATAAATTGCATATTATAGCAACAACAAACGAGAAAAACTTATTGTTGGAAAATATTGTTGCAAATATTTTTTTGGTTTGATTCTAAAAATTAGAAAAAAATATTTGGGAGTTCTCCAACTATTTTGCTAAAATCCCATAGAATAATGAATGTATACAGTTAAAACTTCATCAAAACATATGGTTTACCATCGCGAGAGTTTAACTGATTACTGTGATAACTTATAAGGGTAGGAAATTAAGAGTAATATTGAAATTACAATCATTCAATTAATATTATAATTAAAAAGCCTGTTATTCGCGAATTAGTTAAAGTCGGTTGATGCGCATCCGTTTTTGGATACAGCGAATCAATCTCTTTCAAAATTTATGCATATTTCGATGTTTCACTTAGGGGCCATTATGTGCCACCAGTTGCATCATACACTGCAAAAAACCTTAAAGTTGGTAAAAGTCGCGCAATGTGCATACGATTTTGATGCGCATCCGGTTTCGTCAGCGCCTATCAAAAATACGTCCAAATATACCAATTTTAATTAGATTCTTCAAGAACCGCGGATGTGCCTCCACATTCTATTTTTGGCGAAAAACCCATATTACACGCGAATCTCTGTAATTTATGACACGCGTTTTCGCAAATATTATAACCGCGTATAAAGGATTCCATTTGCGTAAAAAAATTTCAAGAAAATCGCGGTTTAGTACGCGGATTTGTCGAAATAATTTTTTGCTGCTTTTCCTATTTTCAGGGTAATTATATCCGCGGTTTTAGTGGATGGATTCGATCGCGGAAGGTCTCATTAGATCCGTCGCGTAAAAAAACTAAATTCACGCGGGGTACAAAGGAAATTGAATGGCACTTGTAAATTTCAAACGCAAAAAATAAGTTTTTTAAAAAAAATCACGCATCAAATATTGGCCTTTAGACTCCAATTACTAGGATGCTGTAAGGAGCACACTCATGAGATATGCATTAAACGACGTAGAATCACGAGTTTTATAATCCTAATGTGAGTTTTGAATATTATCTTGTTGCGCGTCCGAATTATTAAAACCATTCAAAAAACCCCGAAATTCCGGCTTCAAAATGTCAGCATCAATTTTAGGTGGATGCAGCGGATATATCGAAAAATGATACACTAGTATCATATTGCCCATGAAGTATTCTTTGAGTCTTTCTTTGGGCATATGTCTATAAAATGTAAGGTTAAGCCTAAAATCGGAAGGGAGCATAAAAAAACTTGTTGGCTTCAACCCATTTTTACCTATTTTTCTACATTGATGCCAACACAGCTTCCACGTAAATTAATTTTAATGGTCGACCTTATGGGATTCCTCCTAAAACACTTCAGTTTAAAGAATGTATATCATACTATATAGAATATGTTAACAGTTCGCGAATTCTGAAAGGGTGAAACTCGGATTCATCGATTGTAAAAAATTTTTGTTTTTCGCCATATACCCTCCTTAGCCTAAAGGCTGAGGGTATAAAAATTTAATAAAGCTGTTTATCGGAAAAGTGTTTTTCTATGTATCTTCCAGGAAAAAATATTAATCATTATGCTAAAAATTTTACCAATTTCCATTCAAAAGTTGCAAGCTACTTCTCTGTCGTAAACCCAAACCTTGCATAAAATTTCGCGCCGATCAAACTACAAATGCGACCTACACAACCGCTACAAAATTGGATAAAAATTGTTTTTGTCCATTTCACCCCCTAAATATTTTGTGATCTTGGCGATGATACTACTATAGGGGTCTATTCTGTTATGAACTCGACCTCCATACAAAATTTCGTGAAGATTGCGACCTGTAGCGTGATTAGAATTTTTAATGGACGGACGGACACACATTTCAAAATCGTTTTATTTCGTCGAGATATGATCTTTGGTATACCACATGGGGGGTCTACGACGAATATTTCGCGGTGTTACATGAATTTTTCGAAAAATAAACTTATAATACCCTTCCCACATTGCGGTATAGGGTATAAAAATCGGAATAGTTTTTTATAGAAATAAAATTCGAAATCTATCATTTTTCACATACAAAAAAGTCCTAACAAATTTTTTTTTCGCATAGAAAAAACATCGGAATAGAAAAAATTAGAACAATTTTTTTAACATAGAAACAAATTCGGAATAATTGCTTAGCATAAAAAAATGCGGAACTATTTTTTTCGCTTACTTACTTACTTAGTTGGCCCATTACAGAACATTTGTTCCATAGACCGAACTAAGAAAAGATCTCCATTCCTCTCTGTTTTTCGCTTGACTTTTTGGAATACCGCGCCTTTCCATTTCTTCATCCACTTGTGTGCTCCATCGAAGCTTAGGCCTGCCGATTCTGCGTGCACCGCCATGTGGCATGTATTCATACGCCTTTTTAGCGGGTTCATCATCGCTCATTCTCATGATATGGCCTAGCCAACGCAATCGTTGCATCTCGATACGTTTAACTATATGCATGTCTTTGTATAGCTTATATAGCTCGTGGTTCATACGACGTCGATATTCACCGTCAACGCAAATCGGCCCGTAGATCTTTCGAAGAATTTTCCTCTCAAACACACCAAGCACTGCCTTTTCTGCTTGCGCAAGTACCCATGCTTCGGAGCCATACATTAGCACGGGTAGTATCAGCGTTTTGTATAGTGTTATTTTTGTTTGACGAGATGTGGCTTTGTTTTTAAATTGCTTACTTAATCCATAGTAGCATCTGTTGGCCAATACAATTCTTCTTCTTATTTCACAACTGATGTTGTTTGTTGTGTTTATGGCAGTGCCGAGGTAGACGAAGTCTTTAACTACCTCAAAATTGTAGGTACCAACTTCTACGGTTGGTCCGAGCTCTATGGACGCTTTGCGCGTCGACACCATCAATTTGGTCTTTTCGCCGTTTACCGCCAGACCCACTTTCGCAGATTCTGCTTCGACCTTCCTAAAGGTATCAGTTACTTCCTTTACTGATCGTCCCATGATGTCTATGTCATCAGCATAGGCAAGTAACATGTGGCTATTGGTGTAAATTGTGCCATTTCTTTTGACATTTGCATCTCGTATTACCAAAATGTTGAATAGGTCACACGAAAGGCTGTCTCCTTGTCTGAAACCTCTTTTGGTACAAAATTCTTCGGAGAGGTTCTTTCCAATTTTAACTGAGGACCTAGTATCAGTTAGAGTCATCTTACAAAGCCGGATGAGCTTTGCGGGAATACCAAATTCAGACATTGCATGGAATACCTTTGATCGGAGGAGACTGTCGAATGCTGCTTTATAATCGACAAAAAGGTGAAATGTGTCGGTCTGCATCTCTTGGGTCTTCTCTAGGATTTGCCGCAGGGTAAATATCTGGTCAATGGTGGACTTGCCAGGTCTAAAGCCACATTGGTATGGTCCAATTATCTCGTTGACCATAGGCTTTATTCGTTCGCACAGTATCCCTGACACTATCTTATAGGCAATAGGGAGTAGACTTATGCCCCTATAGTTGGAGCATACAGTCTTATCTCCTTTTTTGTGGACGGGACATAGGATGCTCAGGTTCCAATCGTCGGGTACGCGTTCTTCCTGCCAGATGGTGCTAACTAGCTGATGCATACACCTTATCAGCGCGTCGCCTCCGGTTTTAAACAGCTCGGCTGGTAAGCCATCGGCTCCTGCTGCTTTATTATTCTTCAGCCGGTTGATTGCTGTTTTTACCTCATCTTGGCCGGGTGGTATACATTCTATACCATCTTCTGGGATTGGATCTGCGGTATCATCGTCTTCGCCACTATTGGCTACCAGCAGATTGGAGAAATGTTCCTTCCATATCCTGAGCACGCTATCTGTATCTGTTACCAGATTACCTTGCTGGTCTCTACAGGAGGATGTGCCTGTACCAAAGCCATCTGTTTGATGTTTCACTCTTTGGTAGAATTTTCGGACTTCATTCTGGCTTCTGTACATCTCGATTTTTTCACACTCCCGCTTTTCCATTTCTCCCTTTTTCTTGCGGAAAAGACGTTTCTCTTCTCTCCTTTTCTCCCGATATCTCTCTCGTGCGCTACGCGTTGCTACTGATTGTAAAGTAGCTCTATATGCCGCATTTTTATCTTCGGTAGCAGCACGACACTCCTGGTCATACCATGAATTCCTTTGTGGAGGTCTCTGGAATCCAAGTATGGATTTTGCGGCTGTTTGCATGGAGTGGGCAATATTTTGCCATTGTGTTGTTATGTTATCGGGACAAGGAGTGCTCGCGTTAAGCAATTGGGCTAGTTGAGTGGAATATGCTGTGGCTATCTGTTGTGTTTGCAGCCTATCGATGTCCAACTTCCGCGTTGTATCTGTTCGTGCTTTATTTGCAACGTTTAGACGGGTACGTACCTTTGCTGCAACAAGATAGTGGTCCGAATCAATGTTTGCGCCTCGGAACGATCGTACATCCAACACGCTGGATGAATGTCTTCCATCTATCACAACATGATCAATTTGATTACTTGTTCTTTGATCTGGGGACAGCCAGGTGCCCTTATGAATATCGAGATGATTAAATCTGGTACTGCTAACTACCATGTTTTTTGCAGCTGCAAAGTCTATCAGCCTCATACCATTGTCAGATGTTTCACTGTGGAGACTGAATTTCCCGACTGTTGGGCCAAAGATATTCTCCTTTCCAATTTTGGCATTAAAATCGCCTAGAATGATTTTAATGTCATGGGCAGGGCAACGGTCATATGTTTCTTCTAAGCGCTCGTAAAATATATCTTTGGTCTGTTCGTCCTTTTCTTCAGTGGGAGCATGAGCGCAAATAAAGCTGATGTTGAAGAATTTAGCTTTTATTCGAATTGCAGCAAGTCTTTCATTCACTGGGGTGAAGCTGGATACCAGATGTTTTAGCCTCCGACTAACTACGAATCCGCAACCAAACTCATGCTTTACGTCATGGCAGCTATAATACAGTGCGTCACCTTTAGGTGTCGCCTTTCCCAATCCATCGTATTTCCTGTATGGCATTAATATCGGCCTTGTACTTTTCAAGTACGTCTGCCAATGCGAAGACTGCACCTTCTCTATAAAGAGTGCGAACATTCCAGGTGCAGATTCGCAGATCATGGTCCTTAAAACGTTTGCGGGGTTCGTCAACTTTAGAGGGGTTTGTTTTTCTTTTCTTTCGTTTTTTCATAGTAGGCTGTTTTTTTCTAGGGGAGGGTTACTAACCCGACGCCCAAACCCAAGTTTTTAACGTTCTTATGGGTGAACGCGCGGCACATGTTAGCTCACTACCTTTAACGGGTGTTAAAGGCAGTTCCCCAGGTGACACCACGGGGAGGTCAGTGTCCACTTGAGATGAAAGAGGGACCAAGATAAATCCTGGGCTTTGCCATGTTAAAACCGGTCAGGACCGTTCCTTGGTATCTTCCATCCCCTACGTCACCCACTATTATTTTCGCATAGAAGAAAAAAAATCGAAACTATTTTTTTCGCATAGATAAAAATTCGGAACAATTTTTTCAAATAGAATAAAATTAGTAACTATTTTTTTCTCTTATTTTTCACATAGAAAAAAGTCCTAACAAATTTTTTCGCATTGAAAAAACATCGGAACAATTTTCTTTCGGATAGAAAAAAATCAGAACAAATTTTTTTACATAGAAACAAATTCGGAAAATAGTCCGGTCAAAACAGACATTGAAATAGGAAAAATTCCCACAGGGCTGAATTTTGGTGGAGAGCTAGGGTTTGCCATTAGTCCCCATCGATTCCATGTGTGCAAAACAAGTTATTCGGGGTCAAAGGTCAAATTTTAATGGTTTTTAGGTTTTCGGATTTATTTTTTGAAAACGGTTGATCTAATCAAAAAGTGACTAAAGTAAATATTGCAGACAGAAAAATTATCTACAAGTTTGATCTATATAATTTTTTCCCTAGAAGGAACCATTCTTGAGATATAGCTGTTCTAAAAAACACATGATTTTTATGCACTTATAAGGGAAATATGCACATATTCATACGAACCGGCTAAAATAAGCGAAGTAACCGGGTCTGTCCCCCAAAAGATATATATTTTCTTGAAGAGCGAAATTATAGCTATATTTAAAAAAAAATTCCAACAAAATCGGAGCGTGTTTAGTAGAGCGAATCAATGTTAGAGTCATTTTATGCAAAAATAGCCCGTTTAACCCACATGTAATTGTAAGCCCAACGGGAACGACCCCAACGAAAACTCTCGATTTTTTTCAAGTTTTGTCAGAAGGTAGGGTTTGTTGCGCTGATTACGAAAATGTATAATTTTCAACGGTTGCGGATCCGGTTCGCCGGTTATTCGACCCGAAAGGCCAAATTTAAAAACCGGGTTAGATCCGGTTTTACTGAACCGATTACTGCAAAGTGGATATCGTTTGAAAGCTTATTAAAATATGTAACACATAGTGTCATTACTTTAACCGGTTCGCCTCATAATGTACTTACGCGACTAACTTTTTATTTGACCTTTAGATCGCGATATCTCGAAAATGGTAAGTCTTTTTTAAAAGTCATGATGACCACTCTTGTAGACAAATATTAAATCTACAACTTTTATTTTAGCCGGCTTTTGCTAAGTCTTACCGTTATTGAGAAAAATTAAAAAAAAAACTGAATAATGCCTCCAAAAATGACCTTTGACCCCGAATAACTTATTTTGCACACATGGGATCGATGGGGACTTTTAGGACGTTGCTTCTAATAGCCAACCCTAGCTCTCCACCAAAATTAAGCTTTGTGGGAATTTTTGCTATTTCCCCCTTATACGCATGTCTATTTTGACCGGACTAAAAATTGTTTAGGGTAAAAAAATTCGGAGCAATTTTTTTCGCATAGAAAAAAAATCGGAACTATTTTTTTCGGATAGAAAAAAATGCAGTACAATTTTTTTCACATAGAATAAACTTAGGAACTATTTTTTCGTATAGATTTTTTTCTTATAGAAATATACATGTGGACTAATTTTGTTCCTATAAAAAAATATTGGGACTAATTTATTTCGATTTTGTAATTGTAATAATTGTTCCACAAACATCCCAGATGGGGCAAGAGAGACTTCTCTCATATTAATGAGTGCACCCCGATTCATATTAGCTCAATGATATGGGACCTACTGTTTATTGCCGAGTCCGAACTGCGTGTCCTAAAACACCACTTGTATAGAAGTTTTACAAGGCTGAAATACTCAGTCACTGTTTAAAAAATCCATCTATTATGCATCTGTTATCATTTCAAGCAATATTATTATCAATCTTCCGACAAATTAATTGAATTATTAGGGTTTTTGTTTGTTTCTGTAATTCGTTTATTTTGTACATTTCCTATAGAAACAAAAACAGACTAATGTTTTCATATTGAAAAAAATCGAACTACTTTTCTCGTATAGGAAAAATTGGATTAATTTTTTTTCGCGAAGATAATAAATGGGACAATTTTTTTCGCATAGAAAATAATTCAGAATATTTTTTTCTTTTCAGAGGAACGGGTGCTTCTTAAGACGCTTTTCAGATAAAAGTGTGCTTCTTAAGACCCTTTCAGAGGCAAGGGTATTTCTTAAGAGCCTTTCAGGGACAAGGGTGATTCTTAAGACCCCTTCCATAAGAAAGGGTGATTCTTAAGGACCTCTCCAGAAGAAATAGTGCTTCTTAAGAGCCCTTCCAGAGGAAAGGGTGATCCTTAAGACCCTCTCCAGAGAAAATGGTGCTTCTTAAGACCCTTTTCAGAGGAAGGGTGCTCCTTGCCAGTCCCAAAGGCAAGGGTGCTTCTTAAGTACCTTTCAAAGACAAGCGTGCTTTTTAAGACCCTCTCCAGAGGAAATGGCGCTTCTTTAGACCCTTTCCAGAGAAAAGGGTGATTCTTAAGACCCCTTTCCAGAGAAAAGGGTGCTTCTTAAGACCCCTTTCCAGAGAAAAGTTTGCTTCTTAAGACCCCTTTCAGGCTAAAAGGTGTTTCTTAAGACCATTGCAGAGGCAAGGGTACTTAAGGACTACCCTTTCAGATTCAAGGGTGCTTCTTAAGACTCGTTCCAGTGGAAAGGGTGCTCAAGACTCGTTCCAGTGGAAAGGGTGCTCAAGGCCCTTTCCTCTTATGACCACTTCCAGAGGAAAGGGTGCTTCTTAATACCCTTTCCCGAGACCTCTTATAGACGACTCTTCTCGTATTCTACAGGAAGACCATGCGGTCTTCAGTAGTAAGGTCTTGTGGTCTTCACTAAGAAGAACTATTGGTGTTCACTACGGAGACCTTGTAGCTTTCTATGCGAAAACCTCTTCTACGAATACCTACTGGTCTTCCCTAAGAAGACCTTGTAGTCTTCTATAAGAATATTTTTTGTCTTCTTTAGAAGGCCTGTGGTAAGGAAGGCCTCTAAAGGAAGAACCTTGTGATGTTCTAAGATCTTCTGATCTTCTATAGTAGTGTGGTCTTTTATACGTTTTCTATAAGTAAACCTTGTGATCCGCTATAAGAAGACTTTTGGTCTTCAAAAAAAAAAACAAGTAAACACGGCGTTAAGTTCGGCCGGGCCGAACTTGTTATACCCTCCACCACTAGTTGTATTGAAGTAAAATGGAATAATTAGTTTCCTTTCGTGTATGAAGAAGACTTAATACTAAATTTCAGCAATTTCGGTTAAACAATGTGAGGCACCATTCTATGTGGGCTATTTCAAAACGTCGATCTATACGAACAAATTTCTGACGGAAAGTTTTTAGGCTTAAAGAAGACTAAATACCAAATTTCCTATATTTCGGTAAGAGAATGTGGCTAAAACTAAAAAAATACCGAAAATCAAGAAGTAAGCTTCTATGGGGATATAGGAAGACGTGGACCTATACTGATAATACTCTTCTGGAATATTTTATAACTCTTGGAAGACGAAATAACGAATTTCAGCCATTTCGGTTGGATATTGACGTCACAATCTTCAGTATTACGAAAATCCGGAGGTACCGTTCTATGGGGGATATATCGAAACGCGAACCTATACCGACGAATTTTAGTCAGAAATGGGGCAATATGAAAGCGTGGAACTGTACAGACATATTTCTGGCGAACAGTTTTATATCACATTGAAGACTAAATACCAACTTTCAGCCATTTTGGTGGAGTATTGAAGACACAACCTTCAAAATACGAAAACTCGGGAGGTACTTTTCCATGGGGGCTATATGAAGGCGTGGACCTATACCGACAAATTTAAAGGGGAAGTTTGAGTACCCCCAACGAAGTGTAAATACCAAATTTCAGCCATTTCGGTGGAATATTGAGGCCACAACGTTCAAAATACCGAAAATCGGGAGGTACCGTTCTATGGGGGCTATATAAAGGCATGGACCGATACCGACAAAGTTCTGGGGGAGAGTTTTATACCATTAACGTAGACTAAGTACCAAATTTCAGCCATTTCGGTGTGATAATGAAGCAAAAACCTTCAAAATACCGAAAATCGGGAAGTACAGTTCTGTGGGGGTTATATGAAGGTGTGGACCGATACCGACAAAATTCTGGGAGAAATTTGTATACCCCTAAAGAAGACTACGTACCAAATTTCAGCCATTTTGGTAGAATAATGAAGCTAAAATCTTCAACATACCGAAAATCGGGAGGTACCGTTATATGGGGCTATATGAAGGTGTGGACCGATAACGACAAAATTCTGGGGGAAATTTTTATACCCCTAAAGAAGACTACGTACCAAATTTCAGCTATTTTGGTAGGATAATGAAGCTAAAATCTTCAAAATACCGAAAATCGGGAGGTACCGTTATATGGGGGCTATATGAAGGTGTGGACCGATACCGACAAAATGCTGGGGGAAAGTTTTATACCCCTAAAGAAGACTACCTACCAAATTTCAGCCATTTTGGTAGGATAATGAAGCTAAAACCTTAAAAATACCGAAAATCGGGAGGTACTGTTCTATGGGGGCTATATGAAGGTGTTGACCGATACCGACAAAATTCTGGGGGAAAGTTTTATACCCCTAAAGAAGACGACGTACCAAATTTCAGCCATTTTGGTAGGAAAATGAAGCTAAAACCTTAAAAATACCGAAAATCGGGAGGTACCGTTGTATGGGGGCTATATCAAAACGTGGACCGATATATCCCATTTTCAATACCAACCATCCTGCAAGTAATAAAAACTTCAGTACCAAATTTTGACTCTCTATCTTTAAAATTGCGAGCTGTATCTTGATTTCAACAGACAGACAGACGGACGGACTGACGGACGGACGGACGGACGGACAGACGGACATGGTCAAATCGACATAGAATTTTATGCTGATCAATAATATATATACTTTATAGGGTCTCCGACGAATATTTCGATGTGTTACAAACGGAATGACAAATTTAATTATACCCTCCATATGGTGGAGGGTATAAAATACCATATCGCACATTTACTCAAAGAGTGACATAACTCACAAAATGCGTTCTCTGAGTACGCATTTCAAATTTTCATGTTGATATCTCTAAAACTCAACAGTTACTGCCAATTTACTAAGAGATTCACATTAATCAACAATGAAATTGTTTGAGTTTATGATGCACTAAAAGAGTTCAATTCAACCTTGGGGTTGCACAGAATCATAACGCAGGCTAGCTGTTTACAAAAAATGGCGGTCCAAGTAGTTATTTTTATTTATTTATTTCTTTTTTGTAATAATCTTTTTAAGTTAAGAAGTCAAATTTCAATCGCAACTTAAAACGCGTTTTTCTCGAGGCTGTGTTTATACCCTACACCACTATGTGGTTAGGGGTATTATGTGTTAGTGCATTTGTATGTAACATACAAAAGGAAGCGAGATAGACCCAAGTTCCTTCTAGGGATATACATAGAATCACTTTCTGAGTCTATTTATGCATGTCCGTCCGTCCGTCCGTCCGTTCGCAACATACAGGTCGCATTTGTTGACCGATTTCGCTGAAAATTGGGGAATACCATTTTTTTAGCCGTCGGAAGATCAAGTTCGAAGATGGGATATATCGGTCCACGTTTTGGTATAGCCCCCATATAACGGTACCCCCAGATTTACGGTATTTTGACGTTTTCAGCTACATTTTCAGACCGATTTGGCTATAATTTGACATTTAGGGATCTTAAGTGTCAATAAACATATATAACAAAACTTGTGGACATAGGTCCATGTTTTGGTATAGCCCCCATATAACGCTACCCCCCGATTTGCGGTATTTTGACGTTTTTAGCTACATTTTCAGACCGATTTAGCTATAACTTGACATTTAGGGTTCTTAAGTATCAATAAACTTATATAACAAAAGTTGTGGACATCGGTCCACGTTTTGGTATAGCCCCCATATAACGGTACCCCCCGATTTGCGGTATTTTGACGTTTTTAGCTACATTTTCAGACCGATGTAGCTATAATTTAACATTTAGGGTTCTTATGTGTCAATAAACTTATATAACAAAAGTTGTGGACATAGGTCCCCGTTTTGGTATAGCCCCCATATAACGGTGCCCCCCGATTTACGGTGTTTTGATGTTTCTAGCTACATTTTCAGACCGATATAGCTATAATTTGACATTTAGGGTTCTTAAGTGTCAATAAACTTATATAACAAAAGTTGTGGACATAGGTCCACGTTTTGGTATAGCCCCCATATAACGGTACCCTCCGATTTGCGGTATTTTGACGATTTTAGCTACATTTTCAGACCGATGTAGCTATAATTTGACATTTAGGGTTCTTAAGTGTCAATAAACTTATATAACAAAAGTTGTGGACATAGGTCCACGTTTCGGTATAGCCCACATATAGCGGAACCCCCGATTTGCGGTGTTTTGACGTTTGTAGGTTCATTTTCAAACCGATGTAGCTATAATTTGACATTTAAAATTCATAAATGTCAATAAACTTATTTAAGTTCATGTTTTCGTATAGCCCAGATACCTCCGAACTAGCTATTAATGACACGTTATGTACCGATTTTCGATATTTTGAAGATTCTAGCTAAATTTTTTAACCGAATTAGGAGTTATTTGACATTAAAGGCTCCCATCAAAAACTGTCAACATAGGCCCATGTTTTATTATAACCCCTATATAACAGTACCTCCCAATTTCTAGCCCACCAAAAATTGTCAACATACATAGTTAGATATAGGCACCATAAAAAAGGGCCTCCCGAATGAAGCATAAATGTACATAAACATTATCTGACATTTTAACGTACCCACTTAAAGTTGGGGACAGGAATGAAAAGTAATTATTCCATTTTAGTTCAGAATATTTTATGGTGGAGGGTATGAAAAGTTCGGCCCGGCCGAACTTAATGCTTTTTTACTTGTTTTTAAGTTGTGACACTCTTTTAATAAATGAGCGCTATGTTCATCTATAAGAAGACCATGTGTTCTTCAATAAGAAGACTTAGGGTCTTCTATAAGAAGATTTTGTGACCTTCTCGAAGACGGTCTTGTGATCTTCTATGACATGGCCTTTAAACATTTACAAAAATACCTATGCTTTGCGGTCATCTATAAGAAGATTTTTCGATCTTGTATATAGTCCTTATAGTCTTCTATAAGAAGACCTTATGGTATTCTATACAAAAACTTTCTTTATAAAGACTTTTGGTCTTCTAAAAAAAGTGTTGTCTTCTATAAGAAAACCTTGTGGTATTCTATTACAAGACGTTGTGTGCGTCTCTAGTAAGACTTTGTGGTTTCTATAAGAAAACTTTGGGGTCTTCTATAAGAAGTCATCGTGGTATTCTATAAGAAGACCATGTGTTATTCTAGTAAATATTTCATGCTCTTCTAAAAGAAGGCCTTGTGGATTTCTATAAAAAGACATTTTGGCCTTCCATAAAAAACCTTGTAGTCTTCTATAAGAAGCCTGTATGGTCTTTCATAAGAAGACAATATGTTCTGTACGGAGGATATTCTACAAAACGGCCTTGTGGTCTTGGTGTGTGCTATAAAAATGAATTATGATCTTCTAAAGGAAGATCTTGTAATCATTTTTCAAAATTTTCAAAAAAACTTATCTATGAAAAACTGTTGGTAATTTATTTCTTATAGGAAGTTAGACTTGTAGTCTTGTTAAAGTGCACCTTATATTATTCGTATGCCTTGTGGTTATATTTAAAAGGGCTTTTATAAGAAAACCTTATGAAAGAATTTGTCGTATTTTTCGTTCACAAGGCTTCTGTTATATTCCTCTATAAGAAGAAAATACTTTGTGGTCTTTTTAAAAAAGACATTGTGGCCAAGATGATGTAAGCTGTGAAAGAAGACATTGCAGTCTTTCCTAAGAAATTTATTTGTTCTTATATGAAAATGCCTTCAGGTTTTCTACATTAATGTCATTATGTTTATGGCCTTTCCTTAACGTTACTTTTGCTTCTCTGTGCGAGGATTTTTTCTCTTCCTGAGAAAGTTCTGGTGGTCTTTTAAAGGAAAACCCTTTGACCTTTTATAGGCACATCTTCTGGGCCTCTCTAAGAAATGCATTCATGCGTCTTTAGTAACATCCCTGGACCATTAAAGGAATATATTAGTGTCTTACTTAGGATTTCACTTTGATTGTCTATAGGTAGTTCATCTGGTCTCAAATTTATAAGTGCAGTACCATTTTCAGTACAAAATGTACCAGTCTGGTGCTCGTCGGTCATAATTTATAGAGTGAAGCTTTTCGCTTATAACTTACATTCAAATGATGAACGGTACACCGCTTAAAAATTACAAGATAAAATGTAACCACATACAAACTGCTCTACGTGATATAAACAACTCTAAAAAGGTTGCTGCCAACCATGTTTGCCCGAAATGAGGCACTCTGTTGCGGCCCAGAGATTTGAATTTTTTAAATAAATATATTAATATGAGCAAAAATCTATGGGGATCTTCTTAAAGTACTTACTTACTTACTTAGCTGGCCTTTTACAGAACATTTGTTCCATAAGCCGAACTAAGAAAAAATTTCCAATCCTCTCTGTTTGCTGCTGTATTTTCCCAATCTGTGATATGTAGCTTTGTGATATCTCGTTTCACTTGTTCGCTCCAACGAAGCTTTGGCCTTCCAGATCTGCGAGAACCTCCATGCGGCCCGTATTTATACGCCTTTTTAGCGGGTTCATCATCACTCATTCATATAACATGGCCTAGCCATCGCAATCGTTGTATCTCGATTCGTTCAACTATATTGACGTCATTGTATAGTTGATACAGCTCGATGTTCATACGACGCCGATATTCACCGTCAACACAGATTGGCCCGTAGATCTTTCGAAGAATTTTTCTCTCAAACACACAAAGCACTGCCTTATCTGCTTGAGCAAGTACCCATGCTTCGGAACCATACATTAGCACGGGTAGTGTCAGTGTTTTGTACAGGGTTATTTTTGTTTGACGAGAGGTGGCTTTATTCCTAAACTGCTTACTCAGCCCAAAGTAGCATCTGTTAGCCAACACTATTCTTCTTCGTATTTCACAACTGATGTTATTTGTTGTGTTTATGGCGGTGCCGAGGTAGACGAAGTCCTTTACTACCTCAAAATTATAGGTACCAACATTCACAGATGGTGCTGTGTTTATGGACATATTACGCGTCGATACCATCAACTTGGTTTTTACGCCTCTTACTGCCAGACCAACTTTAGCAGATTCTCTTTCGACTTTTGCAAAGGTGTCAGTTACTTCCTTTACCGATCGACCCATGATGTCAATGTCGTCGGCATAAGCCAGTAACATGTGGCTGTTCGTGTATATCGTTCCATTTCTTTTGACCTTCGCGTCTCGTATGACCTTTTCCAGCAGGATGTTGAATAGATCACACGACAGGCCGTCTCCTTGTCTGAAACCTCTTTTGGTAGTAAACTCTTCGGAGAGGTTCTTTCCAATTTTAACTGAGGATCTCGTCTCAGTTAATGTCATTCTACAAAGTCGAATGAGCTTTGCAGGAATACCAAAATCTGACATGGCTTGGAACACCTTTGAACGTATAGGGCTGTCGAATGCTGCTTTATAATCGACGAAAAGATGGACGGTGTCGATCTGCATTTCTTGGGTCTTTTCCAGGATTTGTCTCAAGGTAAATATCTGGTCAATGGTGGATTTGCCAGGTCTAAAGCCGCACTGATAGGGTCCAATAATTTCATTGATCATAGGCTTTAGTCTCTCACACAATATGCCAGATACTATCTTATATGCAATAGGGAGCAGACTTATGCCCCTATAATTGGAGCACACAGTCTTATCACCCTTCTTGTGGACTGGACATAGGATGCTCACGTTCCAATCGTCGGGTACGCGTTCTTCCTGCCAGATGGTGCTAACTAGCTGATGCATACACCTTATCAGCGTGTCGCCTCCGGTTTTGAACAGCTCGGCTGGTAGGCCATCTGCTCCTGCCGCCTTATTATTCTTCAGCCGGTTTATTGCTGTCCTTACCTCATCTTGGCTGGGCGGTATACATTCAATACCATCATCTGGGATTGGATCTGTGGTATCTTCGCCGTCTTCACTGCTATCGGATACCAACAGTTTGGAAAAATGTTCTTTCCATATCCTGAGCACACTATCTGTATCAGTTACCAAATTACCTTGTTGATCTCTACAGGAGGATATTCCTGTACCAAAGCCATCAGTTTGATGCTTCACTCTTTGGTAGAATTTTCGGACTTCGTTCTGTCTTCTGTACATCTCCATTTGTTCACACTCCCTTTTTTCCATTTCTCTCTTTTTCCTGCGGAAAAGACGTTTCTCCTCTCTCCTTTTCTCCCGATACCTCTCTCGTGCGCTACGCGTTGCTACTGATTGTAAAGTAGCCCTATATGCCGCATTTTTTTCTTCGGTAGCAGCACGGCACTCCTGGTCATAACACGGATTCTTTGGTGGAGGTCTCTGGTATCCAAGTACTGATTTTGCGGCTGTTTGCATGGAGTGGGCAATATTTTGCCATTGTGCTGATATGTTATCGGGACGAGAAGCGCTATCATTAAGCAATTGGGTCAGTTGAGTGGAATATGCTGTGGCTATCTGTTGTGTTTGCAGCTTGGCGATGTCCAACTTTCGTGTTGTGTCTGTCCGTGCTTTATTTGCAACGTTTAGACGGGTACGTACCTTTGCTGCAACGAGGTAATGGTCCGAATCTATGTTTGCTCGTCGGAACGATCGTACATCCAACACGCTCGATGAATGTCTTCCATCTATCACAACGTGATCAATTTGATTTATTGTTCTTTGGTCTGGAGACAGCCAAGTGCCCTTATGAATATCGAGATGCTTAAATCTGGTACTGCTAACTACCATGTTTTTTGCCGCTGCGAAGTCTATCAGCCTCATTCCATTGTCTGATGTTTCACTATGTAGACTGAATTTCCCAACTGTTTGTCCAAAGATATTCTCCTTTCCAATTTTGGCATTAAAATCGCCTAGAACAATTTTAATGTCATGGGCAGGACAACGGTCATATGTTTCTTCTAAGCTCTCGTAGAATATATCTTTGGTCTGTTCGTCCTTGTCTTCGGTTGGGGCATGAGCGCAGATAAAGCTGATGTTGAAGAATTTTGCTTTAAATCGAATTGTAGCGAGTCTTTCATTCACTGGGGTGAAGCTGGAGACCAGATGTTTTAACCTCCGACCAACTACAAAACCGCAACCAAACTCATGCTTTGTGTCATGGCAGCTATAATACAGTGCGTCACCTTTAGGTGTTGTTGTGACATCTTTCCCAGTCCATCGTATTTCCTGTATGGCAGTAATATCGGCTTTGTACTTTCCAAGTACGTCTGCCAATGCGAAGACTGCACCTTCTCTATAAAGAGTGCGAACATTCCAGGTACAGATTCGCAGATCATGGTCCTTAAAACGTTTGCGGGGTTCGTCAACTTTAGAGGGGTTTGTTTTTCTTTTCTTTCGTTTTTTCATAGTAGGCTGTTTTTTTCTAGGGGAGGGTTACTAACCCGACGCCCAAACCCAAGTTTTTTAACGTTCTTATGGGTGAACGCGCGGCACATGTTAGCTCACTACCTTTAACGGGTGTTAAAGGCAGGTGACACCACGGGGAGGTCAGTGTCCACTTGAGATGAAAGAGGGACCAAGATAAATCCTGGGCTTTGCCATGTTAAAACCGGTCAGGACCGTTCCTTGGTATCTTCTATCCCCTACGTCACCCAAAGTACTTGGGCTTCTTAAAGTATTTGGGCTAATTGTAGTTTATCACGACGTGGTGTCCGTATATGGTTATGATCCCATAAATAAAAATACGTATAGTTTTGTCCAGTAAATCCCCCTTTAGAATACATCGACGCCAGGGACTCTAAGTAAAGTGTGTATATAAAAGACTGATTGTACGATTTCGATGAGACCGAATATGCTCAAAATACTCATACACTAGCGGTCATTTGAATAGGTTTGAATTTTTTTCTTTTTATATGTTAAGGTATTTTCTGATGTGTTCGTATTGCAGATCCATACTATTTAGTTTTTGAGAGTCCTCTACTATGCCAACATTCCCAAGAAAAAACTTGACGGTGTTGCCATATTTTCGGAAAATATAACAATTATAATAAAAAATGTACAAAAAAGTGACCAATTTTTGCGATCATCAGAATAGGTTTGAATCAAATGAAATTGAAAAATTGTTCTATCCAAGCAAATATTGCGCAGTTTTTTAGTTTAGTTTAGTAAAATGGAACATTCTGATAAATCCTACAACAAATTTGACCCGCTTTATTTGGAACGTGGGTTCAATTCTCAACATTGAAAAGTTACCAAGAACTTTCAGATAAAATCAAGAAATATTCAAACCAAAACGTTTTATAAAAAGTTGCTTTAAATGACTTTTTGATTTCGTTAGATGTCTTCTGAGCTTCGAAAATTGTCTGAAAGCAAATACCAAGTGTAGTCATATTATTAGGATCGATAAAATAGAAAGGTCATTGAAAATAGTTGGTATTTTAGTTCAAGTTTCATTTTTTAACTATCCTTGCAGTACAAATTTATGTGTTATCATGCTCACAAATCCACCATAGTTGACCACATGTATCATAAATGTTCGAAAATTGGTCTGGAAGAATGTTTCATCGACGACAATAAAGTAGAAAATTGTAATACAAATTTAACTTAAAGGGGCGTGATATCGCCGACTTTTATAGTGCTGTATAACCTCAGTAGTCCATTCTTTTGTACTTATTCGTGTTTGTTTTATGACTTGTGAACAGATAAAAACTTTTTGACCTGACTATATAGGTATTACAGCACTATATCAATTTTACAATTTTCTACTTTATTGTCGTCGATGAAACATTCTTCCAGACCAATTTTCGAACATTTATGATACATGTGGTCAACTATGGTGGATTTGTGAGCATGATAACACATAAATTTGTACTGCAAGGATAGTTAAAAAATGAAACTTGAACTAAAATACCAACTATTTTCAATGACCTTTCTATTTTATCGATCCTTATAATATGGCTACACTTGGTATTTGCTCTCAGACAATTTTCGAAGCTCAGAAGAGATCTTACGAAATCAAAAAGTCATTTAAAGCAAGTTTATAAAACGTTTTTGTTTGAATATTTCTTGATTATATCTGAAAGTTCTTGGTAACTTTTCCATGTTGAGAATTGAACCCACGTTCCTAATAAAGCGGGTCAAATTTGTTGTAGGATTTATCAGAATGTTCCATTTTACTAAACTAAACCAAAAAATAGCGCAATATTTGCATGGGTAGTACAATTTTTCAATTTTATTTGATTCAAACCTATTTTGATTATCGCAAAAATTGGACACTTTTTTGTACATTTTTTATTATAATTGGGATATTTTCCGAAAATATGGCAACACCGTCAAGTATTTTCTTGGGAATGTTGGCGTAGGATAGGACTCTCAAAAACTAAATAGTATGGATCTGTAATACGAACACATCAGAAGATAACTTAACATATAAAAAGAAAAAAATTCAAACCTATTCAGATGACCGCTAGTGTATATGTAAAGTCATATTTTTTCAAATTAATAGTCATCAAATTTGCATTTAGTGTTCCGAGATGGTAGACAACACCTTCCCTTAAAATGTCATATTGGTCCACGTTTAAGTATGACAGTATGCATACAACGTTTCAGCTCGTTTTTTTTATACCCTCCACCATAGTATGGAGGGTATATTAAGTTTGTCATTCTGTTTGTAACATATCTAACTAATCATTTGCGACCCTATAAAGTATATATATTCTTGATCAGGATAAAATTCTAAGACGATCTAGCCATGTCCGTCTGTCCGTCTGTTGTAATCACTCTAGCGTCCGCAATAATTGAGATAGAGTGCTGAAATTTTGCACCCGAGGGTCTTTTTTCCATAGGCAGGTCAAGTTCGAAGATGGGCTATATCGGTCCAGTTTTTGGTATAGCCCCCATATAACGGTACCTCCGGATTTGAGGTATTTTGACGTTCTTCGCCACATTTGCATACCGAATTAGCTATAATTTGACACTTAGTGTTCCTAGTGATCAACAAACTTATATCCCAAAGGATATGGGCATAGGCCCATGTTTTGGTATAGTCCCCATATAACGGTACCTCCCGATTTTCGGTATTTTGAGAATTTTAGCCACAATTTTTAACCGAACTATCTGCAATTTGACATTGGAGGTTCTCAGTGGTCACGAAACATCTCCACGAAACATCGTCAACATAGGTCCATGTTTTGGTATAGTCTCCATATAACGGTACCTCCCGATTTTCGGTATTTTGAGAATTTTAGCCACACTTTTTAACCGAACTATCTGCAATTTGACATTTGAGGTTCTCAGTGGTCATGAAACATCTCCACGAAACATCGTCAACATAGGTCCATGTTTTGGTATAGCCCCCATATAACGGTACCTCCCGATTTTCGGTATTTTGAGAATTTTAGCCACAATTTGTAACCGAAATATCTGCAATTTGACATTTGAGGTTCTCAGTGGTCATAAAACATCTCCACCAAACATCGTCAACATAGGTCCATGTTTTGGTATAGCCCCCATATAACGGTACCTCCCAATTTTCGGTATTTTGAGAATTTTAGCTACAGTCTCCCTTGCCCCGTATGGGATGTTGTGGAACAATGTTTTTTTGTGTTTTTTAACCGAAATAGGTGTAATTTGACATTTGAAGTTCTCAGTGGTCATAAAACATCTCCAACGAAACATCGTCACCCCCATAACGGTATCTCCCGATTTTCGGTATTTTGAGAACTTTAGCTGCAATTTTTAACCGAACTAGCTGTAATGATCGGTATTTTGAGAATTTTAGCTACAATTATGTCTTTTCAAAAATAATCGTCAATATAGGTCCATGTTTTGGTATATCCCCCCATATAACTGTACATCCCGATTTTCGGGAATTTTCAGTGGTCACGAAATTTCTTCACTAAAATTCGTCAACATGGGTCCATTTTTGAGAGTCTACATTGTTTTGATGAAACTACCCTCAATTTGACTCTTGAAGTTCCCTGCAGCTATAAAACTTTTCCGCCAAAAAAATTAAAGATAGGTTGACTCTTTCACATAGCCCCGTAGGTGGTACCTTTCACCTAGCTGAACACATTTTTTTAGATTAGATAAGATAACTGCGTTCTGCGTTATGGCGTGATGAAATTTTTGTTAGAGACCCTGTGGGCCATCAGGAATTAGCGTTATATCTTTGTTCACTGTTGCTTAAGTGCTCTACAAAAACAACAAACTAAGATATAATGCTAATTCATGATGGCTACAGGGTCTCTTGCAAAAACTTCATCACGCCATAACGCGGAAGTTCGAATCACGGCGCATCTGTCCTTCGGGGTTTTAATATACACACACCAAAGGCTTTCATCTCCAAAAGGAATTATCTCTGTCCCAACATTTGTGTTCACAGTGTAATTTAAGCAATAGTGGGAGGCAGTAGGAGTCTAACCATTGTCGAAAAGTTGTTCCACCTAAAATTGTAAAAGGACCCTAATTATTCCATTTTAATTAAGACTATTTTATGGTGGAGGGTATAAAAGGTTCGGCCCGGCCGAACTTAACGACTTTTTACTTGTTGTATATTTAAAAATAAAAATTTACCATATAACGTAGTTACCACTGTCCGATTTTCGAGCCCAGTTCGGTCCCGTCCCGACAATTTATTTCGATTATTTAATTATCCCTATCATTTGAGTCATAGTCGTGGAATTTTGATGGAATTTTTGAAGGTATTCTGATTATTTCGTGAACCTCTATTGTAACCCAATCTTTATCAGTGTTCAAAACTAATTAATTTAATTTCAACTATGTACAGTTACTCCTTCAACCTCTAACTTTCTCTTTTCCCCATTTAATTAAGCCACAAAATAGGATAACATCCGTTTTTTTTAATTTTACTTGTAATTCCATTGACAATTGACATATTTATTAAGACCACCGGAAATATGCCTACAACTCCAGTTCACACCTAAATGGCTTATCAAGAAGGATACCAGAACACAAAGAAAAACTAACAAAAAACAAAAAAAAAAAATATAATCATGATGTCTAACGAAAATCCCTCCCCTTTTTGTTGTGCCATACAAATCTCTTAAACGGAACTTAACGGTTTTCAAAAAAATTAACAACGAAAAAATAGAAAATCCAAATCAGGACACAACCCGCATACTAAATGCGATATGTTATTTCACACTATCACTAACTAACTACGACAATCATCGACAAAACCAAAAACGCAACACCAAAATTCATGATAAGACACACACTCGTACTAAAAATTGTTGAGCTTGGAATTAATTCAGTGCCGTTTTTCAATGGCCCAACCAAATGGTGTTGGGCCAAAGGCATAAAACGCTAAACAAGATAAGGATCGGTTTTGTTGATTGGAATCCTGGCACGCAAACGCAGGCACACACAAAATATTTCATTGTATGGACAACCTTGTGGTTGTTTGCCCTTGTGGAACAAAAAAGGATACTCTTAGACAATTAATGTGTCAACATGCCCTGCTGGGCTTCCAGTAACTACCACATTTTCTGTCTGTCTGTCTGCCATTGCTATTGGGTTGTGTTGGTCTGCCCACGGTGAATGTGTTTTGTTGTCCTGTTTCTTGTTACTCTACGTGTGTGTTTTATCTCTGAACTGAACTATGTGCTATGCCTTTTGCTGAATGTGTGTGAACGAACCTCTGTGCCCCCTCTAACTACATCATCCAGACAATATTTATTACAGTTGTGTGGTTTTTGGCATTGATTTAAGATTTATCAAGATATAACTACTTCTGAATTGTTTGTACAATACTTAACTACTGCTGCTTGTCCTCCAGAACTACTACGACGTTTTTTCGACAATAGCAGCAGCAGTAGTTGCTGCTGCTGGAAATGGAGGTTGTATAACAAATAATTGACATTTAGTTCCTGGTATTCTATTGTCACTACTGTTGTCGTTTTCGCTGTCGTCGTCATTAGAAGAACGTGTAGCCGGGTAACGAGCTAACCAAGTGATTTGCTTTTGTTTAGTTTTTGGACTAAAGGAAGATATTGTCGAGATAAACATCTCTCGCTCAAAATGCTTCAAATACAAAACAATATGTGCAGAATTTTTGTATAGCAACTATGGGGTTTGGTCTAAACAAACAATCAACCAACATAACATGTTTTTTTCTCAATTTCAAAACAATTGAACAAATATTTATTGATGGGAGTGTTAAATTCAATTAACATAACAATGTATTCATAATGTGTAAAATAGGAGGAGGGGACTGTAGTTTAAATCTAGACAGATTTTGAAATGCAGATAACTGGGAATTTTGTGTAGTTATAGTTTTGGGAAACCAATTTTAATAAAAATATAAAATTTATAGATACGAGCCTCTACAACTCATCAAAATTGCATGATCGAATAGGATGTCTGTTACATTTTTCGAATTTATAATACAAGGCCTAAATTTTGTGGCCAGTTACTAACTTTTATGGGTTTGTGTCTTAAGTCTTTTGTTATAGGGATGAGTGTATATTTGTCCCGCATTTGAAATTTGTTATCAGTTATCTATCAATTGCAATTTATTGCTATATTAATGTGAGAAGTCACATTTGAATTTGAAATATTTGGAATTTTCTCCATTTTGAAAATCGGTTTTTGTATAAAAAATAACTATAATTTTCACATGAATAA
Organism: Musca autumnalis; assembly: GCF_047663935.1. Classification (NCBI taxonomy): domain Eukaryota; kingdom Metazoa; phylum Arthropoda; class Insecta; order Diptera; family Muscidae; genus Musca; species Musca autumnalis. The sequence continues at coordinate 236,024,996 of NW_027411977.1, forward strand.
AAATTTGTAATATTTGCCATGTGAAGTCATTATAGGTTTCAGCCGAATATTTTTGGTTTGGGGTTTAATATTTCTTTGTGCATTTATCCCGCATTTCAAATTTGTTATCAATTATCTTTTAAATTGCAATTTATTGCTTTACTAATGAGGAAACATAGAATGAACTATTGTTATACCCTACACCACTATGTGGAAAGGGTAAGTTTGTTTTGTAAAAATGCATGTAACATGGCGAAATATTCGTCGAATACCCCCAATGTGTTATACCAATAGTCATATCTTGACGAGATAAAGCGATTTGGAAATGTGTGACCAAGGTACGGTCCTGACCGGCTTTAGCACAGCAAAGCCCAGGATCTATCTTGGTCCCTCTTTCATCTCATGTGGACACTGACCTCCCCGTGGTGACACCTAGGGAGATACCTTTAAAACCCGTTATAGAAAGTGAGTAACATAAGCCGCGCGTTCACCCATAAGAACGTTAACAAGTAAAAAAGCGTTAAGTTCGGCCGGCCCTCCACCATAAAATATTCTGAACTAAAATGGAATAATTAGTTTTCATTCCTGTCCCCAACTTTAAGTGCGTACGTTAAAATGTCAGATCATTTACATAAAATGCTTCATTCGAGAGGCCCTTTTTATGGTGCCTATATTGACAGTTTTTGATGGGGGCCTTAAATGTCAAATAACTGCTAATTCGGTTAAAAATTATAGCTAGGATCCTCAAAATACCAAAAATCGGTATATAGCGTGGGAGCTTCAAATGTCATTAACAGCTAGGTCGGAGGTGTGGGGCCTATACGAAAATATGAACGTAAATGAACAATTTTTGTTGCAGAATTTTTGTTGGCTTTTAAATTTCAAATTACAGAAAGTTCGTCCAAAAATAAAGCTAAGGTACTGAAAATCGAGAGGTTTGTTTTGGGGCTATACTAAAATATGGACCTACGTTCGGTTAAACATTTTAAGTAAAATCCTCAAAATACCGAAAATCGGGAAGTATCGTTATATTGGGGCAATGTTGAAAATTGTTGATGCAGATGTGTGGTGACCACTACAACCTTCAAATGTCAAATTACAGTTAGTTCGGTTAAAAATTGTAGCTAAAATTGCCAATTACTGAAAATTGGAAGGTACCGTTATATGGGAGCTATATCCGAACATGGACCTATATTGACAATTTTTTATGGAGAGGTGCTGTGACCACTAAGAACTTCAAATGTCCAATTACTGCTAGTTGGGTTTAATATTGTAGCTAAAATCATCAAATTACTGAAAATCGGGAGGTACTTTTATACGGGAGCTTTATAAATACATCGACCTTTCTTGACAATTTTTGGTGGAGAGGTGTGGTGACCACTAAGAATTTCAAATGTCAAATGTTCAACTTACAGATTATTCGTTTAAAACTTGTGGGTAAAATTCTCAAAATACCGAAAATCCGTTATATGGGGATACCGAAATCCGTTATACCGAGGTACCGTTATATGGGGCTATACCAAAACATGGACCTACGTTCATAATTATTTCGAATATAAGTTTTTTGGTCACTAAGAACCCTAAATATCAAATTATAGCTAATTCGGTCTAGAAATGTGAATTTAAACGTCAACATACCGGAAATATGGCGGTAACGTTATATGGGGGCTATTCCAAAACATGGACCTATGTCCACTAGTTATGTAAGTTAATTGACATTTAAGAACCCTAAACGTCAATTTATAGCTAAATCGGTCTGAAAATGTAACTAAAAATTTCAAAATGCCATAAATCGGGGGTACCGTTATATGGGGGCTATACCAAAACGTGGACCTATGTCCACAACTTTTGTTATATAAGTTTATTTACACTTATGAACCCTAAATGTCAAATTATAGCTTAATCGACCTGAAAATGTAGCTAAAAACCTCAAACAATTTTGGTGGAGAGGTCTGGTGACCACTAAGAACTTCAAATGTCAAATGTTCAAATTACAGCTAATTCGGTTAAAACATGTAGGTAAAAATCTCAAAACACCGAAAATCAGGAGCTACCGTTATATGGGGCTATACCAAAACATGTACCTATGTTCATAACTTTTTCGAATATAAGTTTTTTGGTCACTAAGAACCCTAAATATAAAATTATAGCTAATTCGGTCTAGAAATGCGACTTAAATCGTCAAAATACCTGAAATCGGGCGGTAACGTTATACAGGGATATTCCAAAACATTGATCTATGTCCACTAGTTTTGTTATATAAGTTTATTGACACTTAAAAACCCTAAATGTCAATTTTTAGCTAAATCGGTCTGAAAATGTAGCTAAAAACGTCAAAATACCGTAAGTCGGGGGTACCGTTATATGGGGGCTATACCAAAACGTGGACCTATGTCCACAACATTTGTTATATAAGTTTATTGACACTTAGGAACCCTAAGTGTCAAATTATAGCTAAATCGGTCTGAAAATGTAGCTAAGAACGGCAAAATACTGTAAATCGGCGGGTACCCTTATATGGGGGCTATACCAAAACGTGGACCTATGTCCACAACTTTTGTTCTATAAGTTTATTAACACTTAAGAACCCTAAATGTCAAATTAGAGCTACAACGGTCTGAAAATGTAGCTAAAAACGTCAAAATACCGTAAATCGGGGGGTACCGTTATATGGGGGCTATACCAAAACGTGGACCTATGTCCACAACTTTTGTTATATAAGTTTATTGACACTTAAGAACCCTAAATGTCAAATTATAGCTAAATCGATCTGAAAATGTAGCTAAAAAGGGCAAAATACCGTAAATCGGGGGGTACCGTTATATGGGGGCTATACCAAAACGTGGACCGATATAGCCCATCATCGAACTTGACCTGCCTGCAAACAAAAGACACGTTTTCCCAAAATTTCAGCGTTCTATCTCCATTTTTGTGGATGCCAGAGTGATTACCACAGACGGACGGACGGACATGCACAGATCGACTCAGAATTTTACCCTGATCAAGAATATATATCGTCTGCTCCGTCGGAAAAGGTCGTTAGTCCACTTTTTTTGGAAATCGCGTTTTTGTTGCAGGATGATAGTACAAGTCAAAACACGTCGTATGATACAAAGAAAATGGTAGTATGTCACGTTTTTCTATACGTTTTGCCCTTGTCGGAAAAGGTCGTAAGTCCACAAAACGTACAAATTTGAGTACGAAAAGGTCGTAAGTCCACAGGAAAATGTATACATTAAAAGAATACTACAGCTAATGTAGTTCAGATATAATGTTTAGCGTCATCTATGGTTGGGGTACAATGTAAAGAACTAGCCTACACCTTTGGATGATAATCGGATGATATTTGGCGGAGCCTGTGGACCGAACTTTTGAACAGAAATGTGATAATTTCTATATTGCAATGAAAATTTACATTTGAAATCTATTTTCCCCTACAAGCGAACTGATTATGAAAGATGGACTTCTGGCCTTTTCATTGATACAAATACGGATGCTGCATGTGTTCAAATACCTCATGTATTGAAAAATTTGTAAAAAAATCTAAATTTTTACTGTTTTTTCTGTCGTATATCTTACTTAACTTTATCAACTGGTAATATAGGGACATTTATTCACATAACGAGATTAGTTTGTATTCTGAATTTAATAAAGTAATCCCTTCTAACGGACGGGTAAATGCAATGTTTATATTATTAAATGTTTCTAAAATAATAATTGATTGAAATGTTATTAAACAAAGAAGACATCATGGTTTTTGCTAACAAAGAGCAGTATGAATTTGGAATGGAATTAGACGATATTTTTCACGGTGATTCTGAAAGTTCTGATGATAAACTTCCTATACGCAGGAAGACATTACATGCTGAAGATTATACATGGTTTGCAGACAAAAACAAAAGATGCAGTGAGTTGGGGCAGAAATACTTGGGAAGACAAAAAAGGACACTATTTGGGATTACAAGGTAGCTAAGAAATCACGTACATTAACGGAATTAATCATGAAATTTAACTGAACGAAAAGGTCGTAAGGCGAAAATACAAGGTCGTAAGTACAACGTGTCATGTTTTTTATTAAATATTAGCCCAACCGGTCCACTTTGCAGGCCCTTGAAACAGTTTATGTTACCTTTTCTTATGTCAATTATATTTTTTGCATCGCAAATTAGTTGGAATACGCAAGTGACTATTAATAACAAGTATGAACGTCGTTAAATGCGGTCAGGCCGAACTTGTTATACCCTCCACCATGAGTTGTATTGAATTTTACTTCAATTAGTTTCCTTTCGTTTATGAAGAAGACTTAATACCAAATTTCAGTAATTTCGGTAAAACAATGTGGCTAACCTTCAAAATACCGAAATTCGGGAGGCACCGTTCTATGGGGCTATATGAAGGCGTAAACCTATATAGACAAATTTATGGGAGAAAGTTTTACACCCCAAACGAAGAATAAATACCAAATTTCAACCATTTCGGAGGAATATTGAGGCCACACCTTCAAAATACCGAAAATCGGGAGGTACCGTCTATGGGGGCTATATGAAGGCGTCAATACCAAACATCACAGAAGTAATAGAAACTTCTATACCGAATCACGAAGATCTATCTTAAAAATTGCGAGCTGTATCTTAATTTCAAAAGACGGACAGACGGTCATGGTTATACCGACTTAGAATTTTACCTTGGTCGGGTCTTATTGCTAAAATATGTGCACAGGATTGGGTAAACGGAATCGTTCGTAAGTTTTATATCTAGCGCATTTAAAAAATAGGGCACAGGTGTAACCCGCTCCTCCGAAATTCAACAAAATATATAGCCTGCTTCCACCAAGGGACATCCCTGTGCATAATCTGAAAATTAAATGGAATAAGTACTTAGGGTCGGAGATTACACAACCGTTGCCTCGAAAATTAATTTTCTGACCGATACTTTCATAACTTTTGCAAAAACGCGTTTTTTAAAAAATAGGGCCTGCCCAAGCTTATTCTTTGTCTTAAACTCAATTCATTCTTAAAAATTCGCGCCGATCGGAATATTACTGCGTTCTACAGGACAGCTACAAAGTCGGGTAAAAATTGTGGGTTTGGTCCATTTCACACCTTTCGATCATAACTAACATCTAATGGGGTCACTTCTGGTCGGAACCTGACCTCTCCACAAAATTTCGTGATGATCGGTCCAAAATTGAGGCCTGGAGTTTGATTACAATTGTTAATGGATGGACGGACACACATAGCTAGATCGCTTTATCTCGTCAAGATATGAAAAAATGGCAAGGGGTGGGGGTCTACGACGAATACTTCGCGATGTTACATGAATATTGAACAAAACAAACGTATAATACCCTTTCCACATTGTTTTGTAAAGTATAAATATTTTATTTTAAAAACTTCCGTAAATTGTAGGAAAAGGTCGTAAGTCCCTACAAAAATACAAAACTGTACAAGGAAAAGGTCGTAAGTCCAAAGACATCCAATTATCTCCCAAACGCGACGGAATTTTATCAAACAAAGTGCAGGTATTGAAGCGGAATAAATAAACGAAAAATATTGCCTTTACCACCATAATAAAATCTTTAATACAGAAAGCGCTGAAATGTTTTTTCCTCCTCCTGAAAAATTCATTAAGAGGGACTTACGACCTTTTCCGACGGAGCAGACGATATACTTTATTTATACTGTAAAGACCTGCAAGGTAGTTTGGTAATTGATACAGATAGTGTGCTAAGGATATGGAAAGAACATTTGTTCCAAACTGTTGGTATCCAACAGTAGCGAAGTCGACGAAGATACCACAGCTCCAAACCCAGAAGATGGTATTGGATGTATACCACCCTAGTTAGCTCCATCTGGCAGGAAAAACGCGTACCCGACGATTGGAATCTGAGCATTTTGTGTACCGTTCACAAGAAAGGAGATAAGACTGTATGCTCCAACTACAGGGGCATAAGTCTTCTCCCTATTGCCTACAAGATAGTGTCAGGGATATTGTGCGAACGACTAAAACCCATGATCAACGAAATAATTGGACCATACCAATGCGGCTTTAGACCTCGCAAGTCCCCATTGACAAGATATTTAGCCTACGGCAAATCCTGGAGAAGACCCAAGAGATGCAGATTGACACCTATCACCTTTTTATCGATAATAAAGCAGCCTTCGATAGCCCTCTTCGTTCAAAGGTATTACAAGCCATGTCTGAATTTGGTATCGCAGCAAAGCTCATTCGGCTTTGTAAAATGACTTTAACTGACAAAAGATCTTCAATTAAAATAGGAAAGAACCTCTCCGAAGAGTTTTGTACCAAAAGAGGTTTCAGGCAAGGAGATAGCCTTTCGTGTGATTTATTCAACATCCTGCTGGAAAAGGTTATACCAGAGACCAACTTTAAAAGAAATGGCACAATCTACACCAATAGCCACGTGTTACTTGCTTATGCTGATTATATAGACATCATGTGTCGATCAGTAAAAGAAGTAACTGATACCTTTATGAAGGTCAAAGGAGAATCTGCTAAAGTGGGTCTGGCGGTAAACGGCGAGAAGACCAAATTTATGGTGTCGACGCGCAAAGCGTCCATAGAGCTCGGACCAAATGTTGAAGTTGGTTCCTATAATTTTGAGGTGGTAAAATAATTCGTCTACCTCGTCACCGCCGTAAACACAACAAACGACAAGAAGAATTGTATTGACCAACAGATGCTACTTTGGCTTAAGTAAGCACTTTAAAAACAAAGCCACAACTCGTCAAACAAAAATAACACTTTACAAAACACTGATATTACCCGTATAGGTGTATGGTTCCGAAGCCTGGGTACTTGCGCAAACTGGCAAGGCAGGTGTGTTTGAGAGAAAAATTCTTCGAAAGATCTACGGACCGATCTGCGTTGACGGTGAATATCGACGTCGTATCAACCACGAGCTGTATCTGCCATACAACGACAGCAATATAGTTAAACGTAACGAGATGCAGCGATTGCGTTGGCTAGGCCATATAATAAGAACGAGCGATGATGAACCCGCTAAAATGCGTATAAATTCGAGCCACATGGCTGTGCACTCAGAATTGGCAGGCCAAAGAATAGATGGCGTAAACAAGTGGATGATGAGATGACAAGGCGCGTTATTCCAAAAAGCGAAGCACAAAACAGAGAGAATTGGAGATCTTTTCTTAGTTCGGTCTATGGAACAACTGTTCTGTAATGGGCCAGTTAAGTAAGTAAGACCTTTTCATTTTTATTGGGAAGACCTTGTGATTCTCTGTTGGAAGACCTTGTGCTCCTCTGTTAGAAGACCTTGTGGTTTTCTAAAGGATCTGAAGATCTTTCTTTTGGAAAGACCTTGTGGTCTTCTATAAGAAAACAGTGTGTACCTCTATGGGAAGACTGTGCTGCCTTCTCTATGTATAGGAATACCTGGTGATCTACTGAAATAAATATCTTGCGGTCTTTCAAAAGACCCCCTTGTTGTCTATTATCTGAAGGCTTCATGATCTTCTACAAGGAAGTCCATGAAATACCCTCAGTCACTACCGTAACGAGGGTACATAAACTCCCCCACACAAGTTTAAACGTTTCGGCATAACTTATGGTTGGAAAGTTTTAAAAAAATACAAGTAAAAAAGCCTATGTAAATTGAAACTTTCACCTACGGACAGATCGAAGGTCTTTTTTAGAATTTTTGGCTCTTTTTGGACATCTGAACTTGCCGACAAAAATGTGGATTAAGATTAAAGTTCAAAAATGTTGCGGAGGAGGTAATTAAAGGAATGAATCGACATAGTCCATTATGGAAGTGGATCTTATCTTGGAAGTCATACCTTCTCGATAGATATCGCGCCCATTGGTCATTTCAGTGGGTCATCGTATAACTTTTGGACCAGTATGTCAGGAAGCATGGACTTGTCCACGAATAGCATAATATCACCACAACCAACAGCATCGGAATACATTTCCAACGGATCTTTGATCAGACCCTAAACTGCACTTAGAAAAAATGTTGAACTTTTGTGGAGAGGACCAATATGGACCATTATAGAAGTTAAACTAAATTTGGGCAAAATATTAGAAGATCCAATGTTTGGACCCGTTAGAGAGATATCGTGCATACCATTTTAGTGACATTTTTGAAATATTGGGTGGGTACCGGAAGTTCTGGACCAGTATTGCCCAACTTAGAACTGAAATTAAGTTTGGACAAAATATGATGCATGCCAAATTTGGAGCCAAATCGGTTGATCAGTTCGAGAGTTATCGTGCTCAGCCACTACATATGATGCCATAAGGGTTTTTACAGCTTTCGGGCTATTTTCTCAAGAAGTATCGACTTGCCACTGAAAAAAATTTACCGTCGTAATTGGGGCAGCGAATGCAAGTTACTTCAACAAAAATCAAAGTGATTCGAGAGCAGGTCTTAAAGTGAACTTATTCGAAAGTTTGTATGGGAGGTACCCGAAGGAGTGGACAAATATAGTCCACATTCGAACCTGATCTATAACTGGTAGATATATTAGGATGTGTAAAATATGGACCAAATTGGTCACTCCCTTCAAGAGTTATCGTGCACACAATTTTTCCGAACATTTCTGAACTTTTGTGGGGAAGGTACCGGAAGGTGTGGACCGATATGGCTTATCTTCGAACTTAAACTAAGTTTGGACAAAATATTATGAAGGCCAAATTTTGCATCGAATGGCAGATCCGTTCGAGAGTTATCTTGCGCTCCAACTACTACACACAATGTCATAGGAGTTTTTTTTTTTTTTTTAATCTTTCAGGCTATTTTCTCAGGAAGTATGTTTTTGCCCCTGATGAAACTTGTCCCACCGCATGGGAGGCCGTGAATACAAGTTGCTACAACAAAAATCAAAACGATTCGAGAGCAGGTCCTAAACTGAACTTTTCCGAAATTTTGTGTGAGAGGTACCCGAAGGCGTGGACCGATTGAGTCCATATTGGAACCTCATCTAAGTTTGGTAGAAATTTGACGATGTGCAAAGTATGGACCAAATGGGTTACTGCCTTCAAGAGTTATCGTGCGCACAAATTTTGCGAACATTTTCGAACTTTTGTGGGGAAGGTACCGGAAGGTGTGGACCGATATGGCTTATCTTCGAACTTAAACTAAGTTTGGACAAAATATTATGAAGGCCAAATTTTGCATCGAATGGCAGATCCGTTCGAGAGTTATCTTGCGCTCCAACCACTACACACGATGTCATAGGAGTTTTTTTAATCTTTCAGGCTATTTTCTCAGGAAGTATGTTTTTGCCCCTGATGAAACTTGTCCCACCGCATGGGGGCCGTGAATTCAAGTTGTTACAATAAAAATCAAAACGATTCGAGAGCAGGTCCTAAACTGAACTTTTCCGAAATTTTGTGTGAGGGGTACCCGAAGGCGTGGACCGATTGAGTCCATATTGGAACCTCATCTAAGTTTGGTAGAAATTTCACGATGTGCAAATTTTGGACCAAATCGGTTCGTCCGTTCGAGAGTTATCGAGCGCTCCAGCCAGACAGACAGACAGACGGACGGACATTGCTCAATCGACTCCAAATTGTCTGAAACACATTTCGTCCAAACATACTTGGGGTCTAAAACCATTATTTCGGTGAGGCACATTTTGCCCTTCGTTAGCATAAATGCGAGGGTATAAAAAGAACTACATAATTAATACCATTTTTTTTCTTTTCCTATTCGCTTGCTACGTTGGTTAACAACAACAAAGCACGAAACACACGACCTTCACCGCACCACACCACCAACGCTTCTGCGTCTCCTATGACACCATACAAACACACAGCCCTTTATTATAAAACAGCATTCCGCAGTCGCGAGAGCCCTGTTGTTACTCTCTTTGACAAAACTCCTTTCTCCACCCATAAAAAAATATGTTCTAACATAAAAAATATGTTGGTACCCAAACAAGTAAAATTGAGATATGTTACAAAATGTTGCAAACATATATTTGTTTGGGCACAAACAAATTATTATCTATAAAACAAAATCCATCTATTTTATTGGGAGATTTAAGCAAAATGAAAGAAGTAATCCTATAGATTTTTCCAATATTTTGAACTACATAATTCCGGTGAAAAAATATTTTTCAAAAAAAAAAAAAAAAAAAAAAAAAATATTTTTTGATGAAAACTTGTTTTTATTTTGGCTGTAACATCCAAACTGTATGACTTTAGTCTCGTTTCATTCGCCGTGGAGTTTTGATCCACAAAAAATTTTTATGTAGTTTTATAACTGCTAAATAGGCTTTTATTTTGAATAATGTTGACTTAAATTCAATAATTGATCAATTCTACGTACATTCCGAGTAACATTTTACATGTGTTATGTACGTGTACAAATATTTCAAACAAATACTGATTTTATGATTGGAATATTTCTTGTGCACATACCATAAAAAAATCTGGCTTCGATTTTCTCACATTAATGGGAATTCTAATTGGAAACACATAGGAATTATACATTTGACCTATTTGCAAATTTACCACATATGTATAAAATTTGTAAATGTTAAAAATGTAATTCGAAACTTGTTTTGTAATGCCTTTAAGTTTTAGCACTCCTGATAACAAAAACATCATAATCTGATTTCTAGAAGTCAAATCGATCTTTAAATGAGACAAATCCCACCAAAAGTCTTTAACCCTTAACTTTAAACGAAAAATTCCCAAAAAAAAAAATCACAAAAATTCATTGATAAATTCAAATTAATACTTGGAAATTGATTGTTAGTTTAATTAACACATTTAGGTTTTTGTGTTATATTGTGTGGTATTTATGGGGAAACAAATTCATTGAGGAACAGCATAGGTAATGCTTGACTTGCAATACACAACACACCCTAATTCCGATAAAGATGAATGGAAAAAAACTTCCGATATTGATTTTCATAATCCCATAACCGTTTTTAGTGTGATCTTTTTCCAGTTTCAATGGGAAAGTGTGAAGGTGTGCTTTTTGTTTACGTTTTTGTCTTAACCATAAACAAATTGTTATTATTGTTATTATGTATTGTCTGTGAGAAAAACAGAAAACTAATTGTAAAAGTGTTAATTTGTAAGCCAAGGGAGACATGGAGTAAATTAGAAGTTTGTGGCATTATCAAGACATCAAGAATGTTTTCAGTAACTGTATAAATAAAACAAAATTATAAGGGCCTGTCCAAATTAATTCGGACTTTATGCTAACTCTTGCGATATATATAGTTATCCACATATATCATTATACCACAATTATCCCCGACTCTTGTAAACCTCCCTTTGAGTTCCTACTTTCCACTTTCTCTCCTTGTCTTTCCGTAAATACATACTTATTATATCTCTCTCATATCTGCGGACCAATCTGCGTTGACGGTGAATATCGACGTCGTATGAACCACGAGCTGTATCTGCTATACAACGACATTAATATAGTTAAACGTATCAAGATTCAGCGATTGCTTTGGCTAGGCTATATAATAACAATGAGCGATGATGAACCCGATAAAAAGGTGTATAAATTCGAGCCACATGGCGGTGCACGCAGAATTGGCCGGCCAAAGAATAGATGGAGCAAACAAGTGGATGAAGAGACAGCAAGGCATGGTATTCCAGAAAGCGAAGCACTAAACAGAGAGAATTGGAGATCTTTTCTTAGTTCGGTCTATGGAACAAATGTTCTGCAATGGGCCAGCTAAGTAAGCAATCAGTACCATCAGGCAGCCAGAGGTGTTCAGAGTCTTAGCGAGCAGCATATGTGGCAATGCCCACGGCTTGGACATGCAGACGTTCTGCAACGGGTAGCTAGCCAGTATGGAATAAGTGACAGAGGCGGTGATACCGATTACATTTCGCATATTCTTAACTTTGTTACAACATACCGTACCGAAAAATGTGGGTGCTGGGCAGACTAATCCCGTATAGCCTTGCCATATTCACCGAAAGGTCGAAAATGGCAGAAGAAACGGGAGCTGGTAAGTTCTCTGAAGATCTGAACATCAGTAGGGTTGTTAAATTTTGTTGGGTACCGGGGCACTGCACTGGCTTTGAACTAGGAAAACTATACTCAGTCTTCTGACCTACGGTTGGAGGATTATACAAAACCACCACACAGCTTCTCCCTTAACAAATTTATCAAGTTATATTTTGAGAAAACCGGAAGGTTCTGGAATGACGCAACTCTATGCATGGTATAAGTCAATCTGACCGGTAATCTGAGGATAACATAAATCACTAGACTCACTTAGCCAGCTCGAGATCAGAATTGATGTAGGGGTTATAACTGGTCACTCCCGTATACATTAGATGACAATCAAGTGGAATAACAACAACATTGATTACTTCAGGCTCTGCAAAGACGAGGATGCGACTGAAACGATCGAGCCCCTACTATGCTGGTATCCTTTTCTAATGAACTACTATTTGTTGCCGATTAGATAGAATTTCTTCTTTGTGTATCTGACAACCTACGCTAGTCAAGACAGCGACGACTAACTTCGATAATAATTTAAAAACAATACACGAACAGCCCTTAAACTGCACGTAAACGGAATTTTTTAACTTTTTCAGGGAAGATACTCGAAGTAGTTGTCCTATATTGATAGCTGTGTCTCCGCCGAGAATTTGCTGTATCTCAGCCTGACATTAGCACGTTTTTGGAAGGTCATAATCGTCTGGTCCTGGGGGACTTTAATGCGCATCATGAGATGTGGCATTCGGCCCTCGGAAACGACCAGAGGGGTATAGCGATGGCTGAGCAGATTGATAGCTCTACGTTTTGCTCGGTCAATGAGGATGCCCCTACCAGAACTAGAGGAGCGTGTCACAGTTCACCAGACATAACCATCGTGTTACCTGGTCTGACAAATGACGTCACTTGGCAACCCGTAATTTCCCCTGGATCAGACCATCTCTCCATAATTGTCTCCATCAGCAGACCAACCGATTTCATCACCTCTGAACGCCGCACATTCGTCAATCATGGAAAAGCTGATTGGCCGAGTTTTAGAGAGTTCACCAATCACCGCTTCAGAGAATTGCCCAATCCTTCTGATGGTCGGGTAGCGGAAAGGACGTTCCGAGACATCATCAATGCTGCAGCCGCTCGCCATATACCTGTTGGTCGAATACCCGAAGTAAGACCAAATTTCCCAGCAGAGGCGACGGGATTGGCAAATGAGCGTGATGCCACTGGAAGTTAACAGGCTGGTCGGCGAGCATAAGCGGAACAAGTGGTTAAATCATCTGAAGAGTTGCAACATTGGAGCCGGTATAAGTAATTTGTGGACAATGGTTAAGTCACTCTCGAACCCCGGAAGGAGGGCTGACAGGACCTCAGTCACGTTTGGCGACGTTACGTTGACTGACCCGAAGAGGTGTGCAAGTTACTTTAATCGACAGTTTGTCGAGCACCCCGAGAGTGACAGGGCGAAGGGAAGAGTATTAAGTCGCATTAGATCTCTTCCTGACGAGGATGAACCACCGCAGTTTACAATGGATGATGTTACGAATGCCATCAGGAACGCTAAATCATCCGAAGTGTTGGGCCCTGATGGAATCTCCATGGTAATGTTGAAACAGCTGGATGAGCCGGTAGTGGAGTATCTCACTAAAGTTCTCAACCTGTCCCTAGCCACCCTTATTGTTCCCGAAGTCTGGAAAATGGGCAGAGTGGTTCCGCTACTGAAGCGAGGCAAGGATGCCAGCTAAGGTGAATCGTACAGGCCGATTTCGCTTTTGTCACCTGTAGCGAAGACCCTTGAGGCCTTAGTCCTCCCCAGTATTAGAAATAGCTATCAAGTTGCCGATCATCACATTTATTCCCTAAGCAGCACATCACGACAACAGCGCTGCACGCCATCTCCACACATATTTGTCGAGGACTCAACCAGGATCGGCCGTGTGATAGAACAGTGATTGTGGCACTTGACTTATCAAAAGCCTTTAATACTGTCAAGCACTCCACGCTGTTCGAGGACCGATCGAGCAGACAACCCTCCGGCCAAGTCTGAAACGTTGGATAATCAACTATATGTGTGGACGCCAGTCGTATGTGGAATTCAGGAACAAAAAATCCAAGCCCCGTAGAGTGAAACAGGGAGTTCTCCAAGGAGGGGTGATATCTCCGAAACTGTTTAACCTCAACCTTTCCTGTATTCCGCCCCCTCCAGACGGCATTAAGATCGTAGCGTATGCAGATGATTGTACGATCCTGGCGTCAGGTACCTACCCTGATGACATCTGTGAGAGACTGAACTCCTATTTAACCGATCTTACCACCTTTTTCCACTCGAGGAATATACAGATATCCGCCACTAAATCGACGGCCACCACATGGACGGCGCAGTATAGAAGAGAGTTGAATATCAGGGTCGATGGTAGCAGAATTCCGACCACAAACTGCCCCAAAATTCTAGGAGTCACATTCGACACCACTTTTACGTCGTCCTCGCATGCCACAGCTATCTGCGTTTAACTGAAATGTAGGAACAAGGTCCTCAAGTCCCTAGCCGGCAGCACTTGGGGTGCAGATAAAGAAACCATGTTGACCACATATAACGCGATAGGTCGGTCTGCGGTAAGCTATGCGGCGCCAGTTTGGTCCCCGAATTTATGTGACACGCAGTGGGATAAGATTCAAATTTGTCAGAACGCTGCACAGAGAACAGCAACAGGGTGCCTCCTCAAATCTACAGTGGACCATCTACATGAGGAGCCAAAGATTCTTCCAGTACGACAACATAATGAGATGCTATCGTTGCAGTACTTGCTCGGGTGTTGCCGTGAGAGCCATCCCAATCACCATATGCTGGCCACCGATACTCCCAGGCATATCAAGAAGGATACTCATGCTCTAGAGACGGCGGTCCAATAATATACGAGAGTACCTCTAGATCAACAGGCAAATCAGGCAGGTTTGAACAGCATTCACACGAACACAGTTGCTAAGGTCATAAGCAATTATTGTGTGAATGCAGTCATCGGAGTACATCCCCCATCTATCGCAGCTGAAGAGCGTCAGCTGCCACGACAAACCAGAGTAGTTTTGGCTCAATTACGCTTGGGATATTGCAATCGCCTAAATTCCTATTGGGCGGGAATCGATCGTACCGTGCAAGACATCTGCCCAGTATGTGGCATGGGCCCACACGATACAAAGCACCTATTCAACTTCCCCGCCAAACCTACTCATCTAACTCCAGTGGATCTGTGGTTACATCCCATCGAAGTAGCCACTTTCCTGGAACTGGAGAAAGACCCAGAGCCAGATTAAACAGGAGAACGAACATACAAACATAATAATAAAACACTGTTACAACAACAACAATAACCAAGATCAGGCGAGACCACCAAAAGATACTCCAAATAAATGAAAACGCGGTCTAGCATTTGGCCAGCGTTGCACAAACTAAAAGATATGAATTGAAGCGGTATTATCGTTACTGTGAAAAGAGTTTTTCCTTTACTGGACTCATCTAATGGAACCTGACAAAAAGCGTCCTTTATGTAGACACTAGAATGGAACATTAAGCATACAAGCAATTATTATCACGATTTACAAAGTTTTGGTTAAGTTATTGTGTTCTTCAATCATTTTTGTTGGGGTCGGCTGGGAATTATAGTACTTCTATGCCATTATCTCAGTATATGAACTTGCCATAATCAAAAACACAGGCATTACTTTTGGTAAAAATCCAAAACAATTCCAAAATAATCTTGAACTTTTTTAGGGTAGGTAGGTACCTGAAGAAGTGGATCGATATAGTCCATAACCGAACTTGATCTATGTTTCTTAGAATAATGGCGATGTACAAAGATTTTATGTTTTAGGGCGGCCAAAAACTTGCTCATCAATGCAGAGATCACAGACATTCAGACATTTTCTCCCACATTCTCTCCCTTCTAAATACTTTAAAGTGGCGTTAAACTGTGGCTATCCGAGATGCAGAGAAGATGAAAAAGATCTATTCTTATATCATATAACTAAATAAAAATCCTTGTCCAAGATGCTGGTCAAATGAACTCCAATTAATATCCTTTCTCATAGTTATTCCCTCGATATTAATTAAGTAGTTTAAAATGCTTTATGCTCTGCAGACATTTATACCCCTTTATTTTGTGTTCCAAATATTTTGAAAAATTATGTGACACAACCAAACATTACTCAAATTCTTCTCTCTAAATTACATATTCAAATTAAGACATTTATATCTTTTCTAGAGCATCCCTTTACGTTTGGACATTGCCCGTAACCACAAACAAAACAAATAAACATCTTCAAGGATATTCTCATGAACTTTAACCCTTTTTCTCTGCAAATGACTTTTATGACTTTTTATACGATTTTATTATCCTTCTAAAAATAGACAAGTAACAAAGATTTCTTTGTTTGTGGTTGACCACTTTATTATGGCCACAGACATGAGACATAAAACATCTGAAATTGCAAAACAACCCTTTCATCCCATTCTGGAACAAGACCCCAAGCCAAAGGTGTTAAATAAAAACCCTCCGTAGGAATTTCCTAGCTATGATAACTTGATTTGATTTAAGTAGTTGTAAGAAAAAATCCCGACTATCATTTTTCTTGATTAAGAGTGTCATTAATTATGATAATGTTGCTTTACATAAAAGGTAGAACGAATTCCTCCACGTAGCACAATTCGAAATACAAAGGCAATAGAAATGAGTTCAGGGCAAATGTATCGCTCTTTGTGTGTGAAGGGTAGTAGTATTTAACTTCCTTCCATAAGTCCATTTGATTTCATTCTGAAAGGCTACCTACCACACAACCGTTTTTTTTTTTCTGGCCGGTTTAAAGAAACACGTTAGGTGATAAATGTCAATTTCCTGCTTTCATATTTGTCACGGATGCTATACAAACATTGTCATTGTATTAACTAAGGATATTATTTGGTTTTGGTTTAATGCGTTTTTTATATATTTAATGGCACATAACTACCATCCTGTTTGATGACTTCATTAACGGATATTTTTAGATGTGTTGTTTTTTCTAATTTCATGTCTGGTCCAGCGGCATATGAAGTCGTTGTTAGGGGTTTGGGTAAGAATTAATCCTTTTCGTTGCACGTAATTTGAAAGTATTTCCAAGGGAAAGATGGAAACAACTGGCTCGCTATGGAATGTGTTAGAAAAAAATTATTTTAAAAATGCTACATCAATATCATTTGATCAGATTATTCGAAATATGCCTTGGAATAGAAATTTTAGGTTAATATCAAGAATATTATTTGTTTTTTTTTTTATTATTGTGAGAGTATACCAACGCTCTCAATACTGTGCACCATTCTCTCACTTGTTATAAATGATGTCAGCAGAGACTCTATGATGTCAGCAGAGACTCGCACTGGAGCTCTGGACCGACTCCTTAACGCACTTATATACCGAATACCCCGTCCACCTATATAAACAAGTAAATACACAGTTTTAGGTATTGAATTAAATGCCGACCCTATAAAAAAACAGCTACAACAATTTGTCCACGATCACCGCAAGCGTTTTGAGCAGCACCTGCCTTTACAACACTTTCCTATAGAAAACACTTTTATACTACAGTGGATTCAACGGAGAATTTTTTCTATGTAAAACGTGTCGTCCAAAGTTCCCTTATTGTAAGAAAGTTTCCTCCAGAGAAGTTTTTTTTAAGAAATGGTGTCGCGGAGGAACTTTAAGGCCCTCATCTATAGTCAATGTCCTCAAAAGCATAGAAGAACTTATTATTTCTGTCAGAAAGCTCCAAAATATCCTTTGCCCGTTTCTACAAGACAGAGAGACACGACCAAAGCTCTCCTCCTAAATAACGAGTTCTCTAAGTAACCTTTCTATAAAAAGGATCCTCGACAGTACTATATATTTCCAAACGAGTCCTCCAAATAAAACTTTTTTAAGAAAGTATATTCTTAATAAAGTATGCTCCTTCTCTGCAACCTTCCTGTAAAAAGGGTCTTATCACCGCTCCATAAGACAAGATTTTTCTAGTCAACCTTTTTGTAATAAGCGGTGCTCAAAACCACTCTTTCTTTACAAAGGTCTTTGACAGCACACTCCCAACAAAGAAGAATTTTCCATAGAAAACTGTCCTTCCAGGTACCTTTTCTCTATGATATTGTGCTCCCTTTTTTATAAAGGATCCTCCACAGCACACCGTCCATAATTAGGATCTTCCATTACACACTTTCTATAAGAGTAAGACCCTCTGCATCATACTTTACCTAGGAGAGGATGCTCCAAAGACCACTTTCTAGAAGATGTTGGCTCTAAACATCCTGCCCATAAGAAAAACCCTATCAAGTCGCTCCTCCTATGTTTCTCCAAAGCATTATTTCTGTAACAGAGGAATCACCCTTTTTATAAGAAAGGGTTCTCCCAAACACTTTTCTACTAGAATAGATCCTCGATAGGAACCTTCTTTTAAAAAAAAACCTTCTACAGTAACCTTTCTATGAGAAAAACACTTCAAGGGACACGGTGAGCCTTAAACAAAAAACATTGTTCCACAACATCCCATACGGGACAAGGGAGACTTCTCTCATATCAATGAGTGCACCCCGATTCATATTTAGCTCAATGATATGGGACCTACTGTTTATCGCCGAGTCCGAACTGCGTGTGTTAAGACACCACTTGTGGAGAAGTTTTTCAAGGCTGAAATACTCAGAAAATGTCGCCAACATTACTGAGGGGTATTTTGCCACCGTTGAAAAATGTTTGATGTTGCCTGGCCGGAGAATCGAACCCCCGACCTTCTGCGTGCAAGGCGGGCGTGCATACCATTGCACCACGGTGAGCCTTAACTAATTTTAAATGGAAGGTGCTTACACCTCGGAAGTTTTTGCTGATTCTGAAACTACAATGCTCATAGATGAGAAATATCATGAAACAAAAAAAAAATCGCCGGAGGGATTTTCAAATAAATCGCGATTTAAGTTCGCATTTTTAGGGGTTCTTTAGGTTTTCACGATTTTGCTTCGAAACCGCGAGTCCTATGTAAATGGGCCTAAGGAAAACGTTGTAGCTGTAAAAATTCTCCACTAAATTGGCCTTTATGACAATTTCGTAGGTTTTACCGTTTCCTTATAAAACAATGTAATTACTGCTATTTTCCAAATTAAACTTATAAACTTATCTTGAAAATGGCACAACCTAGGAAAAAATAAATCAGCCAATCTTGTAGAGAATTTTCACAGCTACAACATTTTCTTTAGTCCCATTTTGATGTGACTTGCGGTTTTCAAGCAAAATCTTTAATACCTAAGATAAAAACCTAAAAATTTGAATTGAACCTCTATATCTCAAAAACGGTAAAACCTACGAAAATATCATAAAGGCCAATCTTGTGGAGAATTTTCACAGCTACAACATTTTCTTTAGACTCATTTCGATACGACTTGCGGTTTCCAAGCAAAATCGTGAAAACCTAAAGAACCCCTAAAAATGTGAACTTAAATCGCGATTTATTTTAAAATCCCTCCGGCGATTTTTTTTGTTTCATGATATTTCTCATCTATGAGCATTGTAGTTTCAGAATCAGAAAAAACTTCCGAGGTGTAAGCACCTTCCATTTAAAATTAGTTAAGGCTCACCGTGGGGACTTCAGAGCACCTTTTCTATGAAAAATTAAGAAATTTGAGAAATGGTCAAAGCATTCCTCAGTTAAGAAAAGTTTCTCCGTACTTTTGTTATAGTAATATCCTTTCTTTAAGAAAGAATTCTCCACAGCATCCTGTATATAAGGAAATGTTCCCCCAAACGAAAATTTCCATAAGAAGAGTCCTTCCAAAGCAGACTTTATGTAACATCATCAGTTTAAAACATTTCGATGCACATACCTATTTGATCAGAGAACCGAAGGATTAAATTTCAAGAAATCAAGTCGAGCTTGATGGAGGAAAAGATCTATTTAATTGCTACATGGTTGAAACAAAGCCATTGTGTAATAGAAGCATCCGCTACGGAAGCCAACCAGGATTGTCTTGCTGCGAAAGGTTTTTTCTCTGTATGTAGATGACATGTTCAGACGATCTGTGAAAGACTTGTAAGGGTCTTCACTATATAGAGAACAATACACAGAAAATAAAATCCGGCGATAAAAAAAATATCACATTGACGAAATTCGATAAAATTATTTGATCACAAAGTAAAAATACAACTGATAAAATATTTCACATATTAACTAAAATATTTATCGATTTTTTATATTGAACTGATAAAATGGAATATGTGGAATATTTTGATAAATATTTTTGTCAATATGTGAAATATTTTATCAGTTGTATTTTTACTTTGTGATCAAATAATTTTATCGAATTTTGTCAATATGACAATTTTTTATCGCCGGAAAATCGATAAATTTTTGATTGAATCTTTGAATTTTTTTATCAAATGGCAAAATTTTTTCTGTGTATAGAAGACCCAAGAAAGATCTTCTCTCTATAGAATATATGTGAAAGGTGTTCTTTCTATAGAAAACATATGATTCTATAGAAGACCCATGAACGACATTCTGTCCATAGAAGACCTGTTATTCTGTTTAAAAAAACCCCTTAAAGGATAATTTTTCTATATACACTCTGCGATTGGTCTGTAGAAGATAAGTATAAGTTTTTGGAATACCTTTTAAAGATCGTTCATCTATAAAAGACTTGTAAAAGGTTACCTGTCTGAAGATCATTCGTCTTTAGAAAACCTGTGAGCAGGAGCTACATACAGAAATTTTCAATTCCACAGAAGCCCCCTACTTAGGTCTTCTATTCTATATAGTCCCATTCGAAGGCCCCTATTTGATAGGAGTCACCTACGGTAATCAGGATATATGATTGGGGCCAATACGGTGGTCTCCCTACGGTGATCTTCTATCCTATTGGAAAAATCTTCTCGCCTATTGGAGTCACTTGTGGTGGTCTGACGTCACCAACTAAAATCTTCAATTATATTGGAGGCACCGATGAAGGTCTTCCAATCCATAGAGGCTGCTATTCGATAGAAGTCCCCTATAATGGTCTTCCATTCGTGAGAAGCCCACCTGTGATGGTCTTATTCTGGACAGAATCTTCTATCCTATTGGAAAAATCTTCATGCCTATTGGAGTCACCTGTGGTGGTCTGACGTCACCAACTAAAATCTTCAATTATATTGGAGACACCGATGAAGGTCTTCCAATCCATAGAGGCTTCGATAGAAGCCCCCTATGGTGGTCATCCATTCCTGAGAAGCCAACATGTCGTGGTCTTATACTGGATAGAAGACCCCTATTGCGATTTTTTATACGATAGAAACCTCCTACGGTGGTCCTCTATTCGATATAAATTCCCTACGTGGTCCTCTATTCAATATAAGCCCCCTACTGTGGTCCTCTATTCGATAAAAACCCCTGACGGCGGTCCTCTATTCGATAGAAACCCCTTCCGGTTCTTCTGTAGTCCTCTATTCGATATAAGACCCCTTCGGTAGTTTTTTGTTGGATAGACGCCCCCTACGGCTGCCCTCTATTCTATAGAGGTCTTGCGTTGGTCTTTTATTCGATAGAAGCCCCCTATGGATAGAAGCCCCCTATGGTGAATTTCTATTCGATAGAAGCCCTCTACGGTGGTCCTCCATTCGACATAAACCCCCTACGTGGTACTCTATTCCATAGAAGTACCATATGGTGTCTTCTATTTGATAAAAGTCCGTTATGGTGGTCCTCTGTTCAATACAAACCCTCTAAGGTGGTCCTCAGTTCTATAGAAGTCCCTTACGGTGGACCTCTATTCGATAGAAGCAGCATACGGTTGTTTCCAATTCTAGTAGAGCGCCATAGAGTGATCTCCTAATCCATCGAAGCCCCTGAAGTGGTGTTCTTATCAATAGACTGCCCTAAAGTGGAATTCTTTTCGATAGAAGCCTCATACTATTCGATAGAAGGCACCTGTAATGGTCCACCTTATAGAGAAGTCATGAAAAAAATTTTCTGCGTTTAGAAGGTCTGTTCCATTTCCTCTGTCCTTAGGAGAACTTTGGAAGATCTGTGAATGGTCTTCTGCATGTGATCTGCTATCTATAAAAAAATCTGCGAAAAGTCTTCTGTGTATATTAGATATGATTCTAGAATCCCTGTGAAAGTTATTCTGCATATCGAAGATCTTTGAAAGGTCTTTTATCTAAAATGTCTTCTCTCTACAGAAGACCTGTGAAAGCTATTTTATCTATGGAGGACCTATGAAAACTCTTTTGTACACAAAAGGTCTGTGAACAATCTCCTGAAAATAGAAGAGAAGTGAAAAATCTTCGGTCTATACAAGACCTGTGAGGGGTCTTTGGAAGGTATTCTGTCTATAGAATAATAGACCATTCCATTATGTGGAGAAGACCTGAAGAAGGTCTACTGTCTGTTTAGTTTATCGAAGACCGTTTAAAGACTTGTAAAAAGTCTCCAGTCTATGGAAGACCAACGAAATGTATTTTGCCTATAAAAGACCTCTGAAAAGTCTCTGGCTTATAAAAGACGTGTGAGAGTTTTTACTATAGAGGACCTGTGAAACTTTTTCAGTCGGAACAAGACCTGTTAAAGTATTCTCTCTATGTAAAAGATCTTGAAGAGGTACTCTTTTTTAAGAAGACCAGTAAGAGATAAGAAAGACCTGTAAAATTTCTTCTGATTTAAGTAGACCTGGGCCCTATTCCACGAAACCACTTATCGCTTTTCACTTTGCACTTATCAAATAGTAATTATTTTGAAAAGTGATAATTTTTTTTTTTGTTCCACAAAATAACTTTTCAATTTCTCTCTTTGCACTTAGCAATTTTTTTATACCGTTCCCTTTAGCAAAGTTTTTGTGTTCTCTTGCTTAATTTTTCCGCCATATTGCTAAGTCTCTCAGTTCTCTTGCAAAGTGTGGATGCTATTTGTTCCACAGAACATTTTATCATCTTTGCATCATTTTCTACTTAGCAATGATAAACTGGTATGTAAAATTAGGATGCGAGAATAAAAATGAAAAGAAACTGGTATTATTAAAAGTGAGTAGTGAATAAATAAAATAAAATAAAATTCAACAAAAAATTAAATGAAATAAAATAAAATGAAGTGAAGTTTCACAAAATAAGTTTCACAAATAAGCAGATAAAATAAAATAAAGTTAAATAAAAATAAACAAAATAAAAAAAAAAAAATAAAAAAAAATTAAATAAAATAAAGTAAACAAAATAAAATGAAATAAAATAAAATATAATAAAATACAATAAAATAAAATAAATAAATAAATAAATAAATAAATAAATAAATAAATAAATAAATAAATAAATAAATAAATAAATAAATAAATAAATAAATAAATAAATAAATAAATAAATAAATAAATAAATAAATAAATAAATAAATAAATAAATAAATAAATAAATAAATAAATAAATAAATAAAATAAAATAAAATAAAATAAAATAAAATAAAATAAAATAAAATAAAATAAAATAAAATAAAATAAAATAAAATAAAATAAAATAAAATAAAATAAAATAAAATAAAATAAAATAAAATAAAATAAAATAAAATAAAATAAAATAAAATAAAATAAAATAAAATAAAATAAAATAAAATAAAATAAAATAAAATAAAATAAAATAAAATAAAATAAAATAAAATAAAATAAAATAAAATAAAATAAAATAAAATAAAATAAAATAAAATAAAATAAAATAAAATAAAATAAAATAAAATAAAATAAAATAAAATAAAATAAAATAAAATAAAATAAAATAAAATAAAATAAAATAAAATAAAATAAAATAAAATAAAATAAAATAAAATAAAATAAAATAAAATAAAATAAAATAAAATAAAATAAAATAAAATAAAATAAAATAAAATAAAATAAAATAAAATAAAATAAAATAAAATAAAATAAAATAAAATAAAATAAAATAAAATAAAATAAAATAAAATAAAATAAAATAAAATAAAATAAAATAAAATAAAATAAAATAAAATAAAATAAAATAAAATAAAATAAAATAAAATAAAATAAAATAAAATAAAATAAAATAAAATAAAATAAAATAAAATAAAATAAAATAAAATAAAATAAAATAAAATAAAATAAAATAAAATAAAATAAAATAAAATAAAATAAAATAAAATAAAATAAAATAAAATAAAATAAAATAAAATAAAATAAAATAAAATAAAATAAAATAAAATAAAATAAAATAAAATAAAATAAAATAAAATAAAATAAAATAAAATAAAATAAAATAAAATAAAATAAAATAAAATAAAATAAAATAAAATAAAATAAAATAAAATAAAATAAAATAAAATAAAATAAAATAAAATAAAATAAAATAAAATAAAATAAAATAAAATAAAATAAAATAAAATAAAATAAAATAAAATAAAATAAAATAAAATAAAATAAAATAAAATAAAATAAAATAAAATAAAATAATTTGCTGGATGGGCTTATTGACCTGTTTATCGATACAGAGTCGGCGGAAAAGGGAACTGATGAAGTTGTTTGGTGACAACTGAAACTATAGTATTTCCTACCCTCCGCCCGCAACTAATCAATTTCATATCCACTGTAAAACATTTTGTTGTTATTCAAATACTTGAATACAACAAAATATGGACTAAAGCTGAAATAAACACAAAGATGTAAAATAAAATAAAATAAAATAAAATAAAATAAAATGAAATAAAATAAAATAAAATAAAATAAAATAAAATAAAATAAAATAAAATAAAATAAAATAAAATAAAAAAATTAAATAACATCAAATAAAATAACGTAAAATAAAATAAAATGAAGTAAAATTAAATTAAATTAAAAAAGCAAAACAAAATAAAACAAGTAAAAAGTATCAGTCGGCTTTGCCGACAGATATATACCCTCAGCCTGTGTAGATTGAAACAATTTTTTCCAAAAAAAAAAAAAAAATCGGGCGTATGAACCGACAAAAGCATGGATAGGATTAAAGCTCAAAAGTTTGCGGGGATATCGATAGATAGATACCTTTGGTAAAAATGTCCAAAGGATCCTCGAACAGACCCTTAACCACACAAAAATATTGAACATTTGTTTGGGTGGTACCACAAGGATTGGACAGATAGGGCCCAAATTTTAACAAAAACTAAGTTTCCACAATATTTAGAGATCCATAGTTTGGACCAAATCGGTTGCTACGTCTATGAGAAATCGCGCGTACCATTTTAGCGAATATTTTCGATCTATTGTGGGGGAGGTACCGGAAGGAGTTCACAAATATAGTCCATATTCGAACCTGATCTATATCTGGTACATATATTGGGGTGTGTAAAGTAGAGACCAAATCGGTCACTCCCATCAAGAATTATCGTGCGCACAATTTTTCCGAACATTTTTGAACTTTTGTGGGGGTGGTACCCGAGGGAGTGGACCGATATGGCTTATCTTCGAACTTAAACTAAGTTTGGACAAAATATTACGAAGGCCAAAGTTTTGACCGAATCTGCAGATCCGTTAGAGGTTTCTCTTGCGCTCCAACCACTACACACGGTGTCATAGGGGTTTTTTGCAACTTTCAGGCTATTTTCTCAGTAAGTGTGGACTTGCCCCTCATGAAATTTGTACCATCGTATAGGGGGCAGTGAATACAAGTTGCTGAAACAAAAATCAAAGCGGTTCGAGAGCAGGTCCTAAACTGAACTTATCCCAAATTTTGTGTGGGAGGTACCCGAAGGAGTGTACCGATTGAGTCCATATTGGAACCTCATCTAAGTCTGGTAGACATTTCACGATTTGTATGGACAAAATCGGTTATTCCCTTCAAGAGCAGGTCCTAAACTGAACTTATCCCAAATTTTGTGTGGGAGGTACCCCAAGGAGTGTACCGATTGAGTCCATATTGGAACCTCATCTAAGTCTGGTAGACATTTCACGATTTGTATGGACAAAATCGGTTACTTCCTTCAAGAGTTATCGTACGTACAAAATGTCCGAACATTTTCGAACTTTTGTGGGGGAGTTACCGGAAGGAGTGGACCGATATAACCCATCTTCGAACTTAAAATATTGCGAAAATAAAAAGCTTAAGCAATCAAATAAAAAAATGTTTTATATAAAATTTTTATAAAAATCGAGGATAAGTTTTTAAAAAGAGCGTCATTCGGCGCCATTTTTGTTTAAAGAGAAGTGAACATTTTACAACTATTTTGTGTACGGGAACTGGTTTTCGGGTAAAATGTGTAAAAGTCGTAAAAATTGTAAAAACTTTTTTTCTGGAACAAAGCTATTGTTATAAAAATCGTGGATTTCTTAAATTGTGGATTTTTTAAATAAAATTTGGATAAATGCGTGGATTTTAAAATAAAATTTTTATAAAAATCGTGGATTTTGAAATAATCTATATATATATAAAAATGGTGTAAAAAATGTATAGTAATTCATAAAATGAGAACGGCTAGGCCGATTTCTGTAAAATTTTTTGTCAGTTATTCGTATTTTCGAGGAGAAGGTCTTTACCGAAGAAAATTTTGGAAAATCTCTCTGGAAAAGTCGGAAAATTGGAAAAATCGAAAATTGAGTTTTTGTATGAAATTTTATTCCTTAATAGCGAGACGAAGTTCGCCGGGTCCGCTAGTAAAATATAAAAATAAAGTAAAATAAAAAAACTAAATAAAATAGGTAAAATAAAATAAAAAAATAAATAAAATTAAATAAAATAAAGTAAAACAAAATAAAATAAAATAAAATAAAACAAATAAACTTATTGTAGAAATGACTTTGTGGATTCTGGTACCGTATCACACCAAGCTTAAATAATAATATAATAATTGTTTAACAAACATCCCAGAGAGAAAATTGAGACTTCTCTTATATCAATAAGTGAGTGTACCCTGATTCATATCCGCTCAATGATATGGGACCCATAGCTTATCTCCGTGTGCGAAGAGCGTGTCCTAAGACACCACTTGTAGAGCAGTTTTACATGGCTGACATACACAGAAAATGTCGCCAACATTACTGAAAAGTATTTTACCACCGTTGAAAATTTGATGTTGCCTGGCAGGGAAATCGTTTGAAAAAAGGTGGCAAAGCGAGCCATGCTGCAATTTATGTATAAAAATCCAATTGAACAATTACAACGCTAGGGTACCACGTAATATGCAATAATGCAAAAACTGGGAATG
The DNA here is from genome assembly GCF_047663935.1 of Musca autumnalis. NCBI lineage: Eukaryota > Metazoa > Arthropoda > Insecta > Diptera > Muscidae > Musca > Musca autumnalis. Next base: position 236,052,135 of record NW_027411977.1, read on the forward strand.
GGAAAATGTGGTTCTCTACACAAAACCCATTATATGTATATTAGGCAGTAGGCCCGTTATCTAGCAGAAACGTTATTGCTATTTGCATCAGGGGGGAGGTCAGTAGTTCTATTTCCATATGTGGTCTACTTTACCGGTATATGCCCTCCAGGAAATAAAATATAGACCAAACATATTTTTTTTATTTTATTTTTCATACAAAAGTAATGGTCCATTTCACCCGCTAAATAATATCAGATCATCATCCAAAATTGTAGGCATCTTCTTCTATATAAACTCTTACCTCGTGCAAAATGAGCGTGTTTATGATTACACTACAAACAAATAACTGGGTATATTAGGCTGTAACTCAGTTATCCTATCACGTACACCAACACAATTGAGACCAATAGAAAGGTCATGCGTACCTCTTCCAAGTATAGCTTACTTGCCTGGATTGCCTCTTCCAGGAATAAATATATAAGCTGTATATTAAAAATTTTCACAATTTTCACACAAAAGTTGTGTTACATTGAACCCTCTAAAAATTATCTGATCGCCATCTCAAATTGCAAGATTCTAATCTATCATATACTCTTACCTTATTTAAAATTTCGAGGCGATCGGACTATTATTGCGACCTATAGAACAGCTACAAAACTGGATAAATATTATGTTTTTGGCCCATTTCACCATATTCTGGTCTGAACCCGATCTCCATACCAAATTTCGTGACGATCGGTCCAAAATTGCGGCCTGGAGTTTGATTACAATTTATAATGGACGGACGGAGGGACGGACGGACGGACGGACACACATCTCAAAATCGCTTTATCTCGTCGAGATATGAAGATTGGTATACCACATTGCGGGTCTCCGAAGAATATTTCGCGCTGTTACATGAATTTTTACCAAAACAAACTTATAATACCCTTTCAACATAATGGTGTAGAGTATAAATATTAAAAAAACGAGTATTTTTAAAATATTTTTGCAAACGTTTTGAAAAAATAGTTTTTAAATTTTTTTAAAACTTGCATTATTGAAAACATATTTTTTCTAAATATGAATTTTTAAAAAATATTTTTCCATTTTTTTTTCAAAACATTAATCTTTAAAAAGTAGCTTTTCAATTACACTATGCAACACTGAAAATGCAAACAACTTCTAGTATGGATTTTTTGAAAGTACATGTTTAAACTACAAAAACCCTAGTTGGGTTTTGTCCTGTCAGATCCAGTTCGGATTTTATGGCCTCATCTAAACCGGGCTAAATCTACACTTTTTTGCATTTTTCAGGCCTTTATCTCAGAAACGAATTGGAATTTGGCCTTGCTGTCTTTAGCAATATTGTAGCCCTTAACTAGTAGAACTTATCTTTCGAAGAAACCACATAAGAAAAACTCCATCTAGGGCATCAAAATCTATAAAATATAGAAAATTTTACATAATTGCTGAAATTCTTGTAAGTATCGGCTAAACTATTGGGAGTTGAACTAAGTAAGCTTTTGCAAAAATCTTCCAAATAAAGTTCTCAACAATTCTTTAAAACATTCTGAAACTCTAAAATGCTTACTTCATGTTGTTTCAGCGGTATTTTGCATCTTATCTTTTACAACACATATTTCAAACACAGTTCACACCAACAGTTTATTCTCGCATTTCGGATTTCACTACATTATTGACATTTTTATTAAATCGTCGTTGCAAAATGTAGTGAAAACAACGGGATAAAGGCATTGTACAACAATGACATGTTCTGAAGAGTTGTGTATTACATTCCAGGGAATATTTTTCCAAAAGAAAATATTCAGAAAAAATTAACGGTTTTGGAGATACGGTGCGAAATGTATAAAAATTGTGGTATTTGTGTATATATTTTGAAATTTGAGGTAATAAATGAAGTTTTTCGAGTTCATTATTTCTCCAAATATTGTATTCTTGTCCTTATCTACAAATTTGCTTCAGAGGTCAGAAGAAGATTCGCATTGGTTTCAGAGATATAGCCCTGAAGTTCTTTAAAAACTCAATATTTAACCATGTTTAGATGGGGCCATAAAATCCGAGCTGGATCTGACACAACAAAACCAGACTAGGGTTTCTTGTCGTTTGGGTCTGTACTCTCAAAAAATCCTCAGTTCGAATTGTTTGCACAAGATCACCTTAAAAATGTTGCACAGTGGAATATAATTATATTCCAACAGTCGATTTACAAAAAAAAAAATAAATAAAAAATTTTTCAAAACTTGGACTTTTTAAAAAATATTTTTTCAAAACGTCGAAAAATCAGAAAAGTGCTACATAATAACTAGCCTTCATCACGATTCACTAGGTAAAAACCATTGCCCTCCAAGCTCAATTTAGAGAAACTATTCCGACTCGTTACAGACAACTTTTCACGCCATCTTTAGTATTGGGATGACTTTATATTTTCTGTTGAGACTAAAATTATTTTGTTAATTATTATTGTCTTTTTAGGAATATTTTTTTTTAAATTAATTAATTGAAATAATCGAGCTAACATGTATTGAAAAATGAATTCTAGCGAAGTACCACACACCCAACCAATATGCTACGATCGTTTCGCTTGTGGTTTAAGCCAGCTCATCAGGCATATTTTGAATGTAAATGGCTAGAAGACAAAGGCTGATTTGGATAACTTCTATCTATACAATCATTTTTTACAAATTTTTAGATATGAAGTCTTTTTTGAAGTCTTTTTCTATATCAAGTCACCCTAGTGTCTTGTCTAGGAATCATTTTCTCAATACATACACATGTACAATCGAAGGGGGGGTTTCCTTCATGTAATGCCCTCCATTTCGGAAGTTTCTGTTGATCTCATATCAAGAAGTGTTGATATGATAGGTTGGCAGTGGCTTAGAATGCTAAGACCTCGACAACATTGTCTGTTTGTTGGAGAGGACCCAGTTTCAAACCTCAGCCGGGGCAGCCGTGCTCTGCTGTGAAAACCCCCTAAAGTCATGGAAAACAAAAATGTAAAACATCCCGTAAATTTCGGAAAACTGTCAGTTATGGTATGGGGTTGTATATCAACCCGTGACGTTGGTAACATCCGAATTATGGAGGAATCAATGACAGAGGAATTTTATTTAGATACTTTAAAAAATTATTTAACCAACAGCGTCAAGAAATTTGGGCCTGTTTACCCTGAAAATTCAAACAAATTGCTATATAAGTACCACCAAGACAACGACTCTAAGCATAAATCTTATTTGTGCACAGTGTGGCCAAAATGGGATTTTTGTGCCAAAAATCTGTATTTTCTAAACGGTAAAAGATAGAGCTATGAAATTTGGAGAAGATGTTTATCAGACAGTGGACTTATATTCCATGTAGTTACGTGATATTCGGTCAACGCCTTCTACAGAATTTTATTGAATAAATTTTTTTTTTTTCATAATTTTTAAGTTTGTGTAATATATATGTATTGAAATCAGAATTTATAATTTTTAAGTGTTATTTAAAATAAAGATTTAAAGAAATAAAAACATAAAACAGAATTTTCTCTAATAAAAACAACTTAAAATAGTTCAAGTAAAAAGTATACTGTAACAAAAATTTCTTCCAGCTTCAATCCACATTTCTCGTAACTTGGCGCAAAAACGTGATGACATGTTTTTTATCAAGGTTTCATCGATAACTGCATTTGATGAAGTTGGAATATTGTTAGTAATGTACTCCTGAATGCTTCTCACTTTATTATGTCGAGGCGTTTTTAGCCATATATCAAATAAAATATTGTGTGGAACTTTAAGAGACATGGTAATACAAAAAGTGGAAATGGATAATAAATAGCAAATGATAACTTGAAGTTTTAAAGTAGCGGGCAGCTAAACAATCGAAATTTCAACTTTCGGTTAGGAACTGTGTTCACAACGTTTAAAACCCTTAATATGGAGCAGTACCGTTATATGGGGACTATATTAAAACGTGGACATACACTGACAGCTTTTATAATAAATGATTCTCACTTGCAGAGAAATCAAAATATAAAATTTCAGCCAATTTGGTTGGCAAATGTGGCCAGAAACACCAAAAACTCTTCAAATAGGCGGTACCGTTGTATGGGGTCTATATTAAAAAATGGACCCACTTTGACAATTTTTGGTAGGGACATAGTGTACTCGTAAATAACCTTATATTTCAATTTTTAACTAAATCGGATAATTGTTGTAGGTAAAATCCTGAAAATATATAAAATCGGGAGGTACAGTTATAGGGGGTCTATATCCCGGCGTCGCACGTGGTCGCAGCTAATTTATTGAGAAATTGATAGCTCAACAGCTCCTCTAAATTTGTGTACTATTAGAACTGCGGATAACCGCGGGGCTTTTTAGTTATATCCCATTTAAAAAGACCAATATAAGATATACACGTAGAAAAGGTTCTAAAACAAATCCGGGTTTTCTACAGAAGTGTTACACAAATGCAATTACTTTTAAACATATTTTAATACGTCAGATTTCGTACTATAGTTTAGCAAAAAGAACCATTAAAATTTTTCAATAACTCGCGACAATATGGTCCACACAAAATCGACAAATTTCACTGTGTTTTTGAGTATTCGTTTGCGTAAAAAAAATCCATGTTATAGGTACCGTTACATCAAAAATAGCGGTACAACCAACGAAATTTTTAATTTTCTCTCATAGCTAGAATGTTTTCTATCCCTCCATGTAAATTTTTTGTAAATTTTTAAAAAAAATTTTTTGGCATTTTTGGCACAAAATATTGAATTTGGCCACACTGTGTTGTGTAGGACTTGGTGGTAATACAACTGCACCAAAGTCATTGACACCCCAGTCCAAAGTCTAGATATTAACCCCATCGAAAATTCGTGGGTACATCTGAAGAAAAAAGTCGGGAATAGGTCGCCCATTAACAGGACGGACTAAATAAAATGCATTAAAAAAGAATGGCATTTTAGTGAAATTTTGTAATAATTTTGGTTTTGCAATAATTAAGTTGACTAACTGTTGACGGAATGACACATTTAATTATACCCTCCATATTATGGTGAGGAAAATAGTTTTTCAATCAATAAAGAAATGCACCACCAAAGCTATAGATTATAAAGTTTTCAAAATATGTATGTATATTGCTGTAAAATATAAAATTCTCAAACAAACAAACCACGTTAAAACGTTACTGTGAGCCCCCATTTGATATGTTTTTGAGATGATATCATTTTTATTTCAACATTATTTCATATAATTTGTTTGCATTGTTTGTTTGAAAAAAATCCTCAATAAATTTATTTCAAATAATGTTAACTCTGTTGTATAACAAGCAAAATATTTTGAAATATATTTTATTCCGAACATATGCAAGCATCATTATAAACCATGCCACTTTGTTTAGTTTTGAAAATCTGTCGTATTGTTCTCCTAGCTCTTTAGCTAAAGCATAGAACATTTGTTTGTCTGCTAGGTTTTGTTATTGTAGTAAATAATTTGATGTTACATTATTTTTGATAGAAATCAATTTTTTATTATTTAATATAATGCCAAGACTATATAAAGTGTTCGAAAACAAACAGACAACAAACAGATGTGGCAAATTAACCATCGATGACATGTTGCGATGTTCGATAGACACTTGGCTGGATGGTCGGATTCATAGTTCTCAATTAAAATTAATGACAATTAGAAGTTTCTATTTGAAAAGTTAGCAAGGAGTGGGCCATCAGTGCATTGTAGAGTAATGAGCATCATATGTGTGATGGGTTATTTTTTAAAGTTCTCGATTTTTTTTCATTTGAAGTTAATTTGATGAGGGAGTGGATAAAATTCGATGGCTTTAAAATAAACTAATTGACAGATGGTTTATAATGTGTGGTGGTCAGTGAAGGTGAAAAATATATGAATTGAATGAAAAATCACGAAGTGTCAGTGAATTTTTCTTAAAAAAAATACAATATTTATCTTTGGATATAGTGATTAAATATTAAGCTCAATTGCAAATATTTCTAACAATTTCGAACTATGCTCGAAAAACTCTTACTTTGAATTTAACCGAAACCATCATCGAAAAGAGCTTAAACTGCATTAAGCGAAAATTTTTAAGTTTTGAGAAGGAAGTACCGAGGGAAATAACCGATAAGAGAAACATTAAGATGCGCAAAGTTTGGAACAATGTAGGTAACTCCTTTCGATAGTTTTTGTGATCGACAGCCATTTAGTTGTTCGCCGTAGGATTTATTAGAGATTTTAGACAGCGGTACTGTGGTAAGTACGTGCGGCTGACACTCAGAAGGTTTGCGGTTCAATCCCTTGCCAGAACATCAACATTTTTGGCAGCCATGACAAACTTCTCTACAAGGGGTGTTGTAAGACACTTCGTTCGGACTCGGCGATAAAGAAGTAGATCCCATGTTGTTAAGAAACATGGGCTCGTTATAAATAGGACCACAAAGAGCACTCTCTGTAAACATTTTAAAACTATCCTTTTTCAGACTTTCTTGAAATTTTTGTAGGAAATTTAACAATGAGTATCGTTTCTACCCAATCGGATAATGAGTTTGTTCGAGCCGGCAGTGTTGATTGGAGGATTTGGACCCTTATCTTAGGAATTATGGGCTAGCTCCCGAAAAATGAAACCATCGTATTAGAAACCGCAAAGATTATCAGCTGTAGAGATTTGAAACCGATCTTCCAGTCGTCCTTTAGCCGCACTTCTGAGAAATTTTTTGAAGTTTTATGTGAAGAAATATCGGGTTTTCTCTTCAAGAGTTATAGTGCGCCAACAATTTTTGAACTTTTGTGGGCGAGCAACCCGAAGTAGGGGACCAATATGGCCCATCATCGATCTTTATCTATGTTTGGAGAAAATATTACGAGAAGCAAAAGTATGAAACAAATCGATTGATATGTTCGACAGTTATCGTGGACACTAGCCAGCCAGTCATAAGGACAGAAATAACTAAATCGATTCCTAATTGTCTGAAACGGATTTCGTCTAAAAAAACTTGCGGTCTAAATGCTTACCGGTTTATATCGGATGCCAAACCTGCATTTGTAGTTTATCCCGAACATCAATAAATTTCGAAGCTGCAAGCTGACATAAACAAGGGCATAGACGAAAGACACTTTTCCGATGTCCGATCGATTCGAGGAGCAAACAGACGATTTCGATGTTGAAGCCAAGCCAAGCACAGGTCTTTATATTGCAACAACAATTTATATCGGAGGCCAGACCTTCATCTGTAGTTTATCCCGAATATCAAACAATATTGCAGCTGTAAAAGGATGGACATGAGCAGCACTAGTTTCCAATACCTTGACCTACACAAGGACACGTATGTGTCGCCAGATGGAAAACCCAGAAACCTGATTAATCATGTGGTCATAGAAAGAAAACACTTTTCCAATGTCTTTGATGTCCGATCGATTCGTGGAGCAAACATCTATTCGGACGATTTTGATATTGAAGCCAAGCTACTTACAGTTCTTCATATTGCAGCAAACGTGCGGAAGCTGAATGTCGAGAAACCGCTAGAACAACGGATTGACTACTTCGCTGAACTTACCCAACTGCTGGAAAATATTCCGATCAGGTGTATCCTAAGGCTGCTGAAGAAGACGGAATATAGAACAACCCTGCAACATTAAATATAGCGCTGGAAGAGGAGAGAGTGCAGCGCATTTTCAGAAGGAAAAAAGAGCAGGAAAAACGTGAGCGTAAGAAACTCGAGATGTATCGGGCTCAGAATGAAAATTTTACCTGAGTCAATGTTATAGTGCGGGCACAATAACAAGCAAAGTTGAAGAAGGGAATGTATTAACTGATCATGTCGTCTTATGACCACTCTTAGCCAAATTCTATAGAAGATTCATGAAAAACAGATCGTCTCAGAGTACCTGTTAGTCGTATTCAAGGGCGTCTTCGACATGTACCATGCTGTCTTTTGTCGCAAATTCCTCTGCAGCATAATTTTCAAATAATCACTCGATCCGTTGTTTCTTTGCCTGTCTTTGAAAGCTCTATAATAGGATGGGGCGATTTGAACACCTTATTGGGCCCTTCGCATTTCTGATTCTGATAATTTCTGATTCCTGGGATTGTACTGAGCAAAAAAAGTCCATATGTCTACGGTGAAAATTAAGACTCCCGATTTTGAAGTTTTTTTTATCCACGGTTTTTGGATATTTTGGCATATAACAGCCAAACAATTGAGATTTTCGATCCAACACTAAGACAAAAAATGTAGCCAGGACAATAATTAAGTACTAGAAGCTGGTACATCGGAAAAGCATTGGAACGCTCCTTCAGGCAGTTTTGGACTTGTTCAATCAGAAATCAGAAACAAGTAGGGTCCAAAAAAAAAAAACATTGTTCCACAACATCCCATACGGGACAAGGGAGACTTCTCTCATATCAATGAGTGCACCGCGATTCGTATTAAGCTCAATGATATGGGACCTACTGTTTATCGCCGAGTCCGAACGGCGTGTCTTAAGACACCACTTGTGGAGAAGTTTTTCAAGGCTGAAATACTCAGGAAATGTCGCCAACATTACTGCGGGGTATTTTGCCACCGTTGAGCAATGTTTGATGTTGCCTGGCCGAGGAATCGAACCCCCGACCTTCTGTGTGCAAGGCGGGCGTGCATACCATTGCACCATCCAATAAAATGTTTTTCCTTCCATACACATCGCCCCGGACTACTGCATAAGTCTAGCAGGGCCAATAAACTCAAAGATGACTAGGCCATATAGGACTGTTAAAATAGGACTTATAGTTCGCTTGATAATGGATTTTCAAGATCAAGGTAGCTTTCATAAGTTTCTTTGGAAGGGCATATAATGCTTAGGTTCCAATAACCGGTTATACGTTCTTCTTTACAGATTGTGCCCATAAGCGCGTGCGGTCTACAAATCTAGACTGGTAACTCATCACTTCTAGCCCATACTTACCCATGAGTTGTGCTGCTCACATTCTGGCAAGGCATCTGGCCATCTTCAAAAACATATTTAGTGATATGGCCTCCTTTTTGTCTAAATTACACGTAGCATTTTCTTTCCATAACTATAGCACATCATCTGTTCGTCTGTTACGAGATTTTCCTGCAATCTTTTTTTTTAAGAAAAATATTCTCTTCACTCTACTAATCCAGGTTGTTTTGTCGGCCTCTGGAACCCGGCTGACTAAAAGTCTAGGCTGGTAACTCATCAGTTATAGCCCTTACTTACCATTCAGTTGTGCTGGCCACATTACTGCCAGTTATCTGTACATGTTCAAAAATACCTCTTCGTTTTCTCAATTATCCGTAACACTTTCCTTCCATAATTGTAGCACACCTTCTGTCCATCTGTAACGAGATATCCCTGCTCTTTTGTTGCTATCTTTTTCTTGAGAAAATATGTTCTCTTCTCTCTTCTAATCCAGGTTGGTTGGTCGGCCTCTGGTACCTATTTTCTTGAGGAAGGTTAGGTTTAATGATGTGCAGTCATCTAATAGTATAGGTGACTTCTCCACTCGGAGACCGTTGGTCCAATGTGTTCATCCTGTGTAGATTAAGGTTGCAGAAGATGATTTAAAGATGTAAGGATGATCGCGCCTTGTCATCTCTTCATCCACTTGTTTGCGCCATCTATTCTTTGGCCTGCCAATTCTGCGTGCACCGCCAAGCGGCTCATATTTATACGCCTTTTTAGCGGGTTCATCATCACTTATTCTTATAATATGGCCTATCCAACGCAATCGCTGCATCTCGATACGTTTAACTATATTGATGTCGTTGTATAGCAGATACAGCTCATGCTTGATGCGACGTCGATATTCACCGTCAACGCAGATTGGTCCGTAGATCTTTCGAAGAATTTTTCTCTCAAACACGCTAAGCTCTGCCTTATCTGCTTGCGCAAGTACCCAGGCTTCGGAAACATACATTAGCACGGGTAGTATTAGTGTTTTGTAAAGCGTTATTTTTGTTTGACGAAATGTGGCTTTTTTTTTAACTGCTTACTTAAGCCAAAGTAGCATCTGTTAGCCAATAAATTCTTCTTTTTATTTCACAACTGATGTCGTTAGTTGTGTTTGCGGCGATGCCGAGGTATACGAAGTCTTTTACTACCTCAAAATTATAGGAACCAACTTCAACAGTTGGGCCGATCTCAATGGACAACTGGGTCTTTTCGCCGTTTACTGCTAGACCCACTTTAGCAGATTCTCCTTCAACCTTCATAAAGGTATCAGTTACTTCTTTTACTGATCGTCCCATGATGTCTATATCATCAGTATAGGCAAGTAACATGTGGCTATTGGTGTAGATTGTCTCACTTCTTTTGACGTTTGCCTCTCGAATAACCCTTTCCAGCAGGATGTTAAAAAGATCACACGAAAGACTGTCTCCTTGCCTGAAGCCTCTTTTGGTACAAAACTCTTCGGAGAGTTTCTTTCCCATTTTAACTGAAGATCTTGTATCAGTTAGAGTCATTTTACAAAGCCGAATGAGCTTTGCGGGAATACCAAATTCAGATATGGCTTGGAATACCTTTGAACGTGGCGGGCTGTCGAAGGCTGCTTTATAATCGACAAAAAGGTGGTAGGTGTCGATCTGCATCCCGTGGGTCTCCTCCAGGATTTGCCGCAGTGTAAATATGTGGTCAATGGTGGACTTGCCGGGTCTAAAGCCGCATTGGTATGGGCCAATTATCTCATTGACCATAGGCTTTAGTCGTTCGCACAATATCCCTGACACGATCTTGTAGGCAATCGGGAGTAGACTTATGCCCCTATAGTTGGAGCATAAAGTCTTATCTCTTTTCTTATGGACGGGACACAGGATGCTCAGGTTCCAATCGTCGGGTACGCGTTCTTCCTGCCAAGTGGCGCTAACTATCTGGCGTGTCGCCTCCGGTTTTGAGCAGCTCGGCTGGTAAGCCATCGACTCCTGCTGCCTTATTATTCTTCAGCCGGTTTATTGCTGTCTTTACCTCATCTTGGCCGGGCGGTATACATTCTATACCATCTTCTTGGATTGGATCTGTGGTATCATCGTCTTCGCTACTATTGGATACCAGCAGATTGGAGAAATGTTCCTTCCATATCCTGAGCACACTATCTGTATCTGTTACCAGATTAACTTGCTGGTCTCTACAGGAGGATGTGCCTGTACCAAAGCCATCTGTTTGATGCTTCACTCTTTGGTAGAATTTTCGGACTTCATTCTGGCTCCTGTACATCTCGATTTTTTCAAACTCCCGCTTTTCCATTTCTCTCTTTTTCTTGCGGAAAAGACGTTTCTCTTCTCTCCTTTTCTCCCGATATCTCTCTCGTGCGCTACGCGTTGCTACTGATTGTAAAGTAGCTCTATATGCCGCATTTTTCTCTTCGGTAGCAGCACGACACTCCTGGTCATACCATGAATTCCTTTGTGGAGGTCTCTGGAATCCAAGGATGGATTTTGCGGCTGTTTGCATGGAGTGGGCAATATGCTGCCATTGTGTTGTTATGTTATCGGGACAAGGAGTGCTCGCGTTAAGCAATTGGACTAGTTGAGTGGAATATGCTGTGGCTTTCTGTTGTGATTGCAGCTTACCGATATCTAACTTTCGTGTTGTGTTTGTTCGTACTTTGTTTGCTACGTTTAACCGTGTGCATACCTTTGCTGCAATTAGGTAGTAGTCCGAGTCTATGTTTGCCCCTCGGAACGAGTGCACATCCAACACGCTCGATGAATGTCTTCCATTTATCACAACGTGATCAATTTGATTTCTTGTTGTCTGATCTGGAGACAGCCAGGTGCCCTTATGGATGTCGAGATGTTTAAATCTGCTGCTGCTAACTGCCATGTTTTTTGCCGCTGCGAAGTCTATCAGCCTCATGCCATTGTCAGATATTTCATTGTGGAGGCTGAATTTTACGACTGTTGGGCCAAAGATATTTTCCTTTCCAATTTTGTCATTAAAATCGCTTAGAATAATTTTAATGTCATGGGCAGGATAACGGTCATATGTTTCTTCTAAGCGCTCATAAAATATATCTTTGGTCTGTTCGTCCTTGTCTTCAGTGGGAGCATGAGCGCAAATAAAGCTGATGTTGAAGAATTTTGCTTTTATTCGAATTGTAGCAAGTCTTTCATTCACGGGTGTGAAGCTGGAGACCAGATGTTTTAAACTCCGAGCAACTATAAATCCGCAACCAAACTCATGTTTTGTGTCATGGCAGCTATAATACCGTGCGTCACCTTTAGGTGTTGTTGTGACGCCTTTCCCATTCCATCGTATTTCCTGTATGGCAGTAATGTCGGCCTTGTACTTTTCAAGTACATCTGCCAATGCGTAAACTGCACCTTCTCTATAAAGTGTGCGAACATTCCAGGTGCAGATTCGCAGATCATGGTCCTTTAAACGTTTGCGGGGTTCGTCAACTTTAGAGGGGTTTGTTATACCCTCCACCATATGGAGGGTATAATAAAATTTGTCATTCCGTTTGTAACACATCGAAATATTCGATGGAGACCCTATAAAGTATATATATTATTGATCAGCATAAAATTCTATGTCGATTTGACCATGTCCGTCTGTCCGTCCGTCTGTCTGTCTGTTGAAATCAAGATACAGCTCGCAATTTTAAAGATAGAGAGTCAAAATTTGGTACAGAAATTTTTATTACTTGCAGGATGGTTGGTATTGAAAATGGGATATATCGCTCCACGTTTTGATATAGCCCCCATAGAACGGTACCTCCCGATTTTCGGTATTTTTAAGGTTTTAGCTTCATTATCCTACCAAAATGGCTGAAATTTGGTACGTAGTCTTCTTTAGGGGTATACAATTTTCCTCCAGAATTTTGTCGGTATCGGTCCACACCTTCATATAGCCCCCATAGAACGGTACCTCCCGATTTTCGGTATTTTTAAGGTTTTAGCTTCATTATCCAACCAATATGGCTGAAATTTGGTAGGTAGTCTTCTTTAGGGGTATAAAATTTTCCCTCAGAATTTTGTCGGTATCGGTTCACACCTTCATATAGCCCCCATAGAACGGTACCTCCCGATTTTCGGTATTTTGAACGTTGTGGCCTCAATATTCCACCGAAATGGCTGAAATTTGGTATTTAGACTTCGTTAGGGGTACTCAAACTTTCCCTTTAAATTTGTCGGTATAGGTCCACGCCTTCATATAGCCCCCATGGAAAGGTACCTCCCGATTTTTCGTATTTTGAAGGTTGTGTCTTCAATATTCCACCAAAATGGCTGAAATTTGGTATTTAGTCTTCAATGTGATATAAAACTGTTCGCCAGAAATATGTCTGTACAGGTCCACGCTTTCATATTGCCCCATTTCTGACTAAAATTCGTCGGTATAGGTCCACGTTTCGATATAGCCCCCATCCGGATTTTCGTAATTCTGAAGATTGTGACGTCAATATCCAATCGAAATGGCTGAAATTCGTTATTTCGTCTTCCAAGAGTTATAAAATATTCCAGAAGAGTATTATCAGTATAGGTACACGTTTTCCTATATCCCCAGAGAAGCTTACTTCTTGGTTTTCGGTATTTTTTAGTTTTAGCCACATTCTCTTACCAAAATATAGGAAATTTGGTATTTAGTCTTCTTTGAGTCTAAAAACTTTTCGTCAGAAATTTGTCGGTATAGATCGACGTTTTGAAAAAGCCCCAAATAATGGTGCCTCACATTGTTTTGCCGAAATTGCTGAAATTTAGTATTAAGTCTTCTTCATACACGAAAGGAAACTAATTATTCCATTTTACTTCAATACAACTTGTGGTGGAGGGTATAACAAGTTCGGCCCGGCCGAACTTAACGCCGTTCTTACTTGTTTTTTTTTCTCTTTTGTTTTTTCATAGTAGGCTGCTTTTTCTGGAGGAGGGTTACTAACCCGGCGCCCAAACCCAAGTTTTTAACGTTCTTATGGGTGAACGGGCGGCACATGTTAACTCACTACCTTTAACGGGTGTTAAAAGCAGCTCCCCAGGTAACACCACGGGGAGGTCAGTATCCACTTGAGATGAGAGAGGGACCAAGATAAATCCTGGACTTTGCCATGTTAAAGCTGGTCAGGACCGTTTCTTGGTATATCTTATCCCCTACGTCACCCACATAAAACTACTGAAGAATTTTCTTTAGGAGCCTTCGATAGAGTAGTACACTACCCCAAGAATTTCCCGCTTAATATGAAACATCCCACATAAGTTCCTCTTTAGAAAAACCATCAACATGTCTTAAATGTTCCTTAAAATGAAAGATATGAATTTAATTTATTTAAGTGCAAAAAAAATGAAATAATAATAAATTACCTAGAAACAAAAAAAAAAATAAATAAATCGCACATATGGTCGGTCATATAAATAAATGTATAAACTAATAAAGATAAAATAATAATCATAATAATGAAATGCTAAAACAAAAATAGTTGCATGACAAAGGCATTGGCAAAGATGATGATTAGCTCAATCTGAGATGTTATGGTGGATGGCGGTGGATGTTTGTTTGTTGGTTGATGCAAGTGGCCAAGTGTTTGAACAAAATTTGAGATTTTCTGGTTCTTAATGCTTATGAAAATATACATACATATTTATATATGATGATGCTGTGGTATGTTATGCGATGCTATGCCATGGAATGTGTTTGTTATAAGTGCACACTGAAATTATAATTACTTGAGCTAGACACACAGAAAACAACAACAAACTTTTAATAAATATACATTTATAAATTAATTTAGTTTTTTTGGCTTTTTAATAAATATAAAAATATAATTAATTGAGAAGTAAACATGCACGCCCATATGTGTATCTTTTTTTAATGCATACAAGGTTGTTGAGAAGGTTATTTAGATTAAAGATTATTAACCTTATGCAATGGAGTTCAAATAGTAGAAGAGAGCTCAAAGGGAGCACGGAGGTAAGGTACATATTAGATTTGATATTTTAATTTAATTTTTTCAAACAATAATTCTTCTGCCATAACATATTAACATATCACACAAACCGCATTATTGCATCTATACTCAGACTGTGTGTGGGCTCCATCGCTCTCTAAGATCTTAATATGAAGTACCACATGAAGCTGTAAGAATCATGGTTACTAAATCAAGTCATATGCCAAAGCATAGCAACAGCCGTAAATCATAAATGGTAATCTCCCAAGGAGCCAGCGTAAGACAAAACCGCGACATTATCCACCAACATTACCAAAACCGAAAATATTGGTTAGTCTAACCACGACACAATGATGGCAACGACAAACCTGGAATGGTCATTACACTAATTTTCCTTTAATAAAAGACAACAACCAAACTGAAACACAACAACACGACACAACCGCCAAGGAACAGAACGACACAAACAAACAAACATCAACCTTATGAACAATTATGAAAATTAATGTTTAAGGTCAGGGAATTTGAATTTACCAGCAGCAGAACAAGAAGGAGCAGAAGAAGAATCTACCGAAATCCAGTAGCCGTATATGTCGAAAATGATGTTTTGCCTACTGGGAGGTCCTGAACTATGATCAGAGAAAAGGCGAAGAACATTAAAAACCAGAAGCCACAAAATAAAACCACAATCGACCACAAAAACAGACGAACAAAAATTATTCCGAACAATAAAGAGAACACATTCACCTTTATGTGAGCATTCAATGATCATGACTGAAATTTTTTGTTTGTTTTTCGTTTCATAATTTGGTTACGGATTTCCAGGTGAGGAGAGACAGATTTGGGTGTGGTAAGGAAAAAAGGGCCTAAATAGTATTTCGCCGTAAGAGTCTCAACATACGATGGTCTTCTTATTTTATAGGAGATACCTACGGCACTCCGTAGGGGTCTTCTGTAGAATAGAAGACCTCTATAGTGGTCTTCTACAGAATAGAAGACCCCTACGGAGGTCTAGAATAAAAGACCTCAATAAGCGTCCTCTTTAGAATAGAAGATCTCCGTAGGGGTCTTCTATAGAATAAAAGACCTCCGTAGGGGTCTTCTATAGAATACAAGACCTCCGTAGAGGTTTTCTATACAACAGAAGACCTCCGTAGGGATCTTCTATTCAATAGAAGACCTCCGTAGGGGTCTTCTATACAATAAAAGACCTACGTAGGGGTCTTCTATAGAATAGAAGACCTCCGTAGGGGACTCCTATAGAATAGAAGACCTCCGTAGGGGTCTTCTATAGAATAGAAGACCTCCGTAGGGGACTTCTATAGAATAGAAGACCTCCGTAGGGGTCTTCTATAGAATAGAAAACCTCCGTAGGGGTCTTCTATAAAATAGAAGACCTCCGTATAGAATAGGTCTTCAATGGAATAAAACAATCCCGTATCTGTCTTCTATGGAATAAAAGTGGTTTTCTTAGAAAAGCGGACTTTTCTAGGGGTCTTCTGTGGAATAGAAAGACTCCGTAGGGGGGTCTTCTGTGGAATAGAAAGACTCCGTAGGGGGGGTTTTCTATGAAATAGAAGGCCTCCGTAGGGGTCTTGTATGGAATACAAGGTCTCCGTAGGGGTCAGATAGGGTCTATCGGAGCACCCTTTCATTCAGAAAGGGTCTATCGGAGCACCCTTTCTTTCAGAAAGGGTCTATAGGAGCAACCTTTCATTCAGAAGGGGTTTATAGGAGCACCCCTTCTTTCAGAAAGGGTCTATAGAAGCACCCTTTCTTTCAGAAAGGGTCTATAGGAGCACCCATTCTTTCAGAAAGGGTCTAAAGGAGCACCCTTTTTTCGGAAAAGGACTATAGGAACACCCTTTCTTTCAAAAAGGGGCTAAAGGAGCACCTTTTCTTTCATAAAGGGTCTACAAGAGCACCCTTTCAGAAACGGTCTATAGGAGCACCTTTACTTTCAGAAAGGATCTACAGGAGCACCATTCCTTTCAGAAAGGGTCTATAGGAGCAGCCATTCATTCAGAAAGAGTCTATAAGAGCACCCTTTCTTTCAGAAAGGGTCTATAGGAGCACCCTTCCTTTCAGAAAGGGTCTATAGGAGCACCCTTTCTTTCAGAAAGGGTCTATAGGAGCAACCATTCATTCAGAAAGAGTCTATAGAAGTATACTTTGTTTCAGAAAAGGGTCTATAGGAGCAACCATTCATTCAGAAAGGGTCTATAGGAGCACCATTTCTTTCAGAAAGGGTCTCTAGGGGCAGCCATTCATTCAGAAAGAGTCTATAAGAGCACTCTATAGGAGCACCCTTCCTTTCAGAAAGGGTCTACAGGAGCAGCCATTCATTCAGAAAGAGTCTATAGGAGTATACTTTGTTTCAGAAAAGGGCCTATAGGAGCAACCATTCATTCAGAAAGGGTCTATAGGAGCACCATTTCTTTCAGAAAGGGTCTCTAGGGGCAGCCATTCATTCAGAAAGAGTCTATAAGAGCACCCTTTCTTTCAGAAAGGGTCTATAGGAGCACCCTTCCTTTTAGAAAGGGTCTATAGGAGAACCCTTTCCTTCAGAAAAGGTCTATAGGAGCAACCATTCATTCAGAAAGGGCCTACAGGAGCACCCTTCCTTTCAGAAAGGGCCTTTAGGAGCAACCACTGATTCAGAAAGAGCCTATCAGAGCACCCTTTCTTTCAGAAAAGGACTGTAGGAGCACCCTTTCTTTCAGAAAGGGTCTATAGGAGCACCCTTTCTTTCAGAAAGGGTCTATAGGAGCACCCTTTCTTTCAGAAAGGGTCTATAGGAGCACCCTTTCCTTCAGAAAGGGTCTACAGGAGCACCCTTCCTTTCAGAAAGCCTCTATAGGAGCACCATTTCTTTCAGAAAGGGTCTATAGGAGCACCCTTTCTTTCAGAAAGGATCTATAGGAGTAGTCTTTCTTTCAGAAAGGGTGTATAGGAGCACCCTTTTTTTAGAAAGGGTATATAGGAACACCCTTTCCTTCAGAAAGGGTCTAAAGGAACACCCTTTCTTTCAGAAAGGGTCCACAGGAGCACCCTTTCTTTCAGAAAGGGTCTACAGGAGCACCCTTCCTTTCAGAAAGGATCTATAGGAGCACCCTTTCTTTCAGAAAAGATTTATTGTAGCCCCCTTTCTTTCAGAAAGGATCTATAGGAGCACCCTTTCTTTCAGAAAAGATTTATTGTAGCCCCCTTTCTTTCAGAAAGGATCTATAGGAGCACCCTTTCCTTCAAAAGGTATCTATAGGAGCACCTTTTCTTTCAGAAAGGATCTACAGGATCACCCTTTCTTTCAGAAAGGATCTATAGGAGCACCTTTTCTTTCTGAAAGGATTTATAGGAGCGCCCTTTCTTTCAGAAAGGATCTATAGGAGCACCCTTTTTCCAAGAGAGGCTCTACAGGAGCACCCTTTTTCCCAGAGAGGCTCTAAAGGAGCAACCTTTCTTTTAGAAAGGATCTATAGGAGCACCCTTTTTCCAAGAGAGGCTCTAAAGGAGCACCCTTTCCTTCAGAAAAGATCTGTCGGAGCACACATTCTTTCAGGAAGGGCCTATAGGAGCACCCTTTTTCACAAAGGGTCTATTGGAGCAACCTTTCTTTCATAAAGGACCTATAGGAGGACCCTTTCTTTCATAAAGGATCTATAAGAGGACCCTTTCTTTTATAAAGGAACTATAGGAGGACCCTTTCTTTCAGAAAGGATCTATAGGGGCACTCATTCATTCAGAAAGGGTCCTTATGTGCACCCTTTCTTTCAGAAAGGATCTATAGGAGCCCCTTTCAGAAAGGGTATATAGGAGCAACCTTTCTTTCTGAAAGGATCTATAGGAGCACCCATTCATTCAGAAAGGGTCCTTATGAGCACCCTTTCTTTCAGAAAGGATCTATAGGAGCCCCTTTCAGAAATGGTCTATAGGAGCACCCTTTCTTTCTGACAGGATCTATAGGAGCACCCTTTCTTTCTGAAAGGATCTACAGGAGCACCCTCTTTCCCAGAGAGGCTCTAAGGGAGCACCCTTTTTCCCAGAGAGGCTCTAAAGGAGCACCCCTTTTTTCAGAAAAGATCTATGGGAACACCCTTTTTCCTTTTTCTTTCAGAAAGGGTCTATAGGAGCAGCCATTCATTCAGAAAGAGTCTATAGGAGTGTACTTTGTTTCAGAAAAGGGCCTATAGGAGCAACCATTCATTCAGAAAGGGTCTATAGGAGCACCATTTCTTTCAGAAAGGGTCTCTAGGGGCAGCCATTCATTCAGAAAGAGTCTATAAGAGCACCCTTTCTTTCAGAAAGGGTCTATAGGAGCACCCTTCCTTTTAGAAAGGGTCTATAGGAGAACCCTTTCCTTCAGAAAAGGTCTATAGGAGCAACCATTCATTCAGAAAGAGCCTATCAGAGCACCCTTTCTTTCAGAAAGGGCCTGTAGGAGCACCCTTTCTTTCAGAAAAGGTCTAACAGAGCACCCTTTCTTTCAGAAAGGGTCTATAGGAGCACCCTTTCTTTCAGAAAGGGTCTATAGGAGCACCCTTTCTTTCAGAAATGGTCTGCAGGAGCACCCATCCTTTCAGAAAGGGCCTTTAGGAGCAACCACTGATTCAGAAAGAGCCTATTAGAGCACCCTTTCTTTCAGAAAAGGACTGTAGGAGCACCCTTTCTTTCAGAAAGGGTCTATAGGAGCACCCTTTCTTTCAGAAAGGGTCTATAGGAGCACCCTTTCTTTCAGAAAGGGTCTACAGGAGCACCCTTCCTTTCAGAAAGCCTCTATAGGAGCACCATTTCTTTCAGAAAGGGTCTATAGGAGCACCCTTTCTTTCAGAAAGGATCTATAGGAGTAGTCTTTCTTTCAGAAAGGATCTATAGGAGTAGTCTTTCTTTCAGAAAGGGTGTATAGGAGCACCCTTTTTTAGAAAGGGTATATAGGAACACCCTTTCCTTCAGAAAGGGTCTAAAGGAACACCCTTTCTTTCAGAAAGGGTCTATAGGAGCACCCTTTCTTTCAGAAAGGGTCTACAGGAGCACCCTTCCTTTCAGAAAGGATCTATAGGAGCACCCTTTCTTTCAGAAAAGATTTATTGTAGCCCCCTTTCTTTCAGAAAGGATCTATAGGAGCACCCTTTCTTTCAGAAAGGGTGTATAGGAGCACTGTTTCTTTCAGAAAGGATCTATAGGAGCACCCTTTTCAGAAAGGGTCTATATTAGCACTTTTTCTTTCATAAAGTATCTATAGGAACACCCTCTCTTTCATAAAGGATCTATAGGAACACTCTTTCTTTCATAAAGGATCTATAGGAGCACCCTTTCCTTCAAAAGGTATCTATAGGAGCACCTTTTCTTTCAGAAAGGATCTATAGGATCACCCTTTCTTTCAGAAAGGATCTATAGGAGCACCTTTTCTTTCTGAAAGGATTTATAAGAGCGCCCTTTCTTTCAGAAAGGATCTATAGGAGCACCCTTTTTCCAAGAGAGGCTCTACAGGAGCACCCTTTTTCCCTGAGAGGCTCTAAAGGAGCAACCTTTCTTTTAGAAAGGATCTAAAGGAGCACCCTTTTTCCAAGAGAGGCTCTAAAGGAGCACCCTTTCCTTCAGAAAAGATCTGTCGGAGCACACATTCTTTCAGAAAGGGCCTATAGGAGCACCCTTTTTCACAAAGGGTCTATTGGAGCAACCTTTCTTTCATAAAGGACCTATAGGAGGACCCTTTCTTTCATAAAGGATCTATAAGAGGACCCTTTCTTTTATAAAGGAACTATAGGAGGACCCTTTCTTTCAGAAAGGATCTATAGGAGCCCCTTTCAGAAAGGGTATATAGGAGCAACCTTTCTTTCTGAAAGGATCTATAGGAGCACCCATTCATTCAGAAAGGGTCCTTATGAGCACCCTTTCTTTCAGAAAGGATCTATAGGAGCCCCATTCAGAAATGGTCTATAGGAGCACCCTTTCTTTCTGACAGGATCTATAGGAGCACCCTTTCTTTCTGAAAGGATCTACAGGAGCACCCTCTTTCCCAGAGAGGCTCTAAGGGAGCACCCTTTTTCCCAGAGAGGCTCTAAAGAAGCACCCTTTTTTTCAGAAAAGATCTATGGGAACACCCTTTTTCCCAGAGAGGCTCTAAAGGAGCACCCCTTTTTTTCAGAAAAGATCTATGGGAACACCCTTTTTCCCAGAGAGGCTCTAAAGGAGCACCCTTTTTCCAAGAGAGGCTCTAAAGGTACACCCTTTTTCCCAGAGAGGCTTTAAAAGAGCACCTTTTCTTTCAGAAAGGATCTAAAGGAGCAACCTTTTTCCGAGAGAGGCTCTAAAGGAGCACCCTTTTTCCCAGAGAGGCTCTAAAGGAGCACCCTTTCTTTCAGAAAGGATCTATAGGAGCACTCTTTCTTTCAGAAAGGATCTGTAGGAGCACCCTTTCGTTCCGAAAGGATCTATACGAGCACCCTTTCTTTCAGAAGGCGTGCATAGAAGCACCATTTCTTTCAGAGGGGGTGTATAGAAGCACCCTTTCTTACAGAAGGGGAGTTTAGAAGCCCCCTTTCTTTCAGAAGGGGTCTATAGAAGCACCCCTTCTTTAAGAAGGGGTCTATAGAAGCACCCTTTCTTACAGAAGCGGTCAGTAGAAGCAATATTTCTTTCAGAAGGGGTCTATAGGAGCATCTTTTCTTTCAAAAAGGGTCTATAGAAGCACTCTTTCTTTCAGAAAGTGGTTATAGAATAGGTGGCTCAGGTTGCTTCTACAGAAAAAACCACCAGAACTATTACCAAAAAGATATTAAGGCCTCTATGAAAATTCCTCTTCAAATCCAGCTCCTTCAATTTGAATTTTCCAAAACCAAAAATATTTGGTTCTCAAGACTTTTGTCTTGTGTTCCCGTTTTCCTTGGACAGGCCAAAATGCAAATATCAACACCAGTAGGCGACAATCTAACCAATTGGCCACGAATGGCTGACTATACGAATCAAAATAGAAAAAAAAAATAAACACACACCACACACATCTCTAGACTGCAACAATAACAACTACAACATGAACGAGATTATTTGGCCAAGATAAGCGCCACACGATAAAACACCAAATTTGAAGGTTTCCTTTGTTACTACAAGATTTTTTTCCATCGATGTTGTAGTTGTTGTTTTTGTAAGCTTTTAGTCAAATCGTTTTCGAATATTTGTTTGTTTTCTTTTAACATCATCTAGACCAAAAAATCGTTCATACACTACAAGTGCTTGGAATGGAGACACATTACGTAAAAGAAAATACCACATAGATGGTCAAATAGGGCGATCGGATCCACAAAGTATGAGGGGTAAGCTACGCTAACATTGCAAAGAAATCGAGGGAAAACTAGAAGAGATATGCTGATTGGCATTAATAATGGATTATCACGAAATCGCCTTTTTCTACATCGTCGTTGGCCAAAACTATTCGGCTCTCAGTACGCTTCTGCTGCTGCTGTTCGCCTCACATTAACATAACATTAGCAATATGGAAATTATTAACCCAAAATGCCATATCGTGTGATCATCATCAATGATATCCAAATGATGTTGTTCGAACCACAAGTATTGCTAGTATGTTTGAAGAGTGAGAGAGAGGCAGCAAGCGAGATTTTTGCGTTGGGACGCCGCCGTGCCCATGATATGATGAGGATGTATGTTGATGGTGCGGCGATTTTGCGCTGATGCTAATGTTGATGATCATGTTGCTGATGATGACGACAACAACAACGACGATAGTCGTGGTGTGATCGACAACAAACAAAAAAACGGAATGCTGGAAATGCTTCCTGTTCTAGTGTTTAGTTGCAGCTTTTGAGAATGTGGGAAATCGGAAAGAAAGTTATTGGTCTAAGACGAATTAAGAAAACGCTTCCACAAAATAACTAAAAAAGCCGCGAATGGTTACCTCATATTTTACAAAAAATGTAAGGTTACAAATAAGAAATATAAAACAAACAAGTAAAAAAGTGTCAATCGGCTTTGCCGACCGATATATATATATATACTCTCAGCCAATGTGAAGTGAAACTTTCACCTACGGACAGATCGAATGTATTTAAGGTCTCTACAGAATTTTGTGGCCCTTTTTGGACATTTGATCTTGCCGACAAAAATGTGGATTAGGAATTAACTGCACTAAGACACAAATGTTGAACCTTTGTGGGGGAGGTACCCTTAGGGAGGTCCGATCTGGGCCATTTTAAAAGTTAAACTAAATTTTGACAAAATATTTGGAGATCCAAAGTTTGGACCATATTGGTTGCCCCATTCAAGTGATATCGTCCTATCATTTTAGTGAAATTTTTTTAAATATTGGGGAGAAGTACCGAAAGTTGTGGACCGGTATTGCCCCATGAAACTAAGTTTGGATATAATATGACGAAGACCAAATGTTGGACCAAATCGGTTGAACAGTTCTAGAGTTACACTATGCAACAGTATGAATTTTTTAAAAGTACATATTTAGACTACAAAAACCCTAGTAGGGTTTTGTCCTGTCAGATCCAGTTCGGATTTTATGTCCTAATCTAAGCCGGGTTAAGTCTACACTTTTTTGCATTTATCAGGCCTTTATCTCAGAAACGAATAGGAATTTGGCCTTGCTGTCTTTAGCATAATTGTAGCCCTAAACTAGTAGAACTTATCTTTTGAAAAAACCACAAAAGAAAAACTCCATCTAGGGCCTCAAAATCTATAAAATATAGAAAATTTTACATAATTGCTGAAGTTCTGGTCAGTATCGGCTAATCTATTGGGAGTTAAACCAAGTAACCTTTTGCAAAAAATTTCCAAATAAAGTTCTCAACAATTCTTTAGAACATTCTCAAACTCTAAAATGCTTACTTCCTGTTGTGTAAGCGGTATTTTCATCATATCTTTTACAACACTTATTTCAAACACATTTCACATCAACAGTTTTTTCTCGCATTTCGGATTTCACTACATTATAGACATTTTTATTAAATCGTCGTTGAAAAATGTACTAAAAACAACGGCATAGAGGCATTTTACAGCAATGACATGTTCTGAAGAGTTGTGTATAACATTCCAGGGAATATTTTTCCAAAAGAAAATATTCAGAAAAAATTAACGGTTATGGAGGTACGGTGCGAAATGTATAAAAATTGTGTAATTTTTGCATATGTTTTGAAGTTTGAGGCAGTAAATGTAGTTTTTCGAGTTCATTATTTCTCCAAATAACTTATTCTTGCCCTTATCTACAAATTTGTTTCAGAGGTCAGAAGAAGATTTGCATTGGTTTCATAGATATAGCCCCGAATTTCTTCAAAAACTCAATATTTAACCATGTTTAGATGGGGCCATAAAATCCGAGCTGGATTTGACACAACAAAACCCAACTAGGGTTTCTTGTCATTTGGGTCTGTACTTTCAAAAAATCTACAATTCGAATTGTTTGCACAAGATCACCTCAAAAATGTTGCACAGTGTTATCGTGCTCTCCGACAGCCACATATGGTGACATAGGGATTTTTTAAACCTTTCGGGCTGTTTCCCTAAGAAATATGGACTTGCCCCTGAAAAAATCTTAATCGTCGTAATGGAGGTAGCGAATGCAAATCGCTTCAACAAAAATCAAAGTGATTCGAGAGCAGGTCTTAAAGTGAACTTATCCGAAATTTTTTGTGACAGGTACCAGCAGGAGCAGACAAATATAGTCCATATTCGAACCTGATCTATATCTGGTAGATATATTAGGATGTGCAATGTATGGATTACATCGGTCACTTCCTTCAAGAGTTATCGTGCGCACAATTTTTCCGAAAATTTTTGGACTTTTATGGGGGAGGTACCTGAAGGAGTGGGTCAATATGGGTTATCTTCGAATTTAAACTATGTTTGGACAAAATAATACGAAGGCCAAATTTTGGACCGAATCGGTAGATCCGTTCGAGAGTTATCTTGAGTTCCATCTACTACACACGGTGTCATAGGGGCTTTTTGCATCTTTCAGGCTATTTTCTCAGGAAGTATGGATTTGCCTAAAACCATTATTTCGATGAGGCACATTTTGTTCGTATGAAAGTGTACCCTCGTTAGCATAAATGCTGAGGGTACAAAAATATAAAATTTAAAATATAAAATATAAGATACAAAATATAAAATATAAATTTTTGAAATATAAAATATAAAACATAAAATAAAAAATATAAGTTATAAAATATAAAATATAGAATATAAAAAATATAAGATATAAAATTTAAAATATAAAATGTAAAATCTTTATAAATAAAAATCAAATAATGCTTTCTGTAAAATGTGCGCCATAACCCGACCTAGGTTTTTATGCGGCAACTTTTTTCAATTTAAAATTTTTATCATTTCTACAAAAACTACTGAACCGATTTTCCTGAAATTGCCAGGGAATGTACAGGGATGGACCCCGGTTAAAATAGGGTACAGACTTAGTTGAATTTCGGAAAGGGCGGGGTACTTCCCATATTCCCTATTTCGTAAAAAAATTTTATCTTTACCCTAATTACTTATATATTTATTTGGAAGTTAATTTTCGAGACAATTGTTGTTGTGTCTCCGACCTTACCCACTTTTTAGGACCCAACGACTTGACCACACCCTCTCTTTAAAGTATGTTACATCTACAAAACTACTGAACCGATGTGCTTAAAAATTTCAGGGAATATACAGTGATGGCCGCCGGTGAAAATAGTATGCATTTTTTCTTGAATTTTGAAGGGGCATATTTAAAAAATCGCCTTATCTTTATGAATAAAAATCAAATGCTGTCATAACCCAACATAGGTTTTTATGGAAAGAAAAGATTACCACGCCCAATTTTTCAATTTTCAATTTAAATTTTTTCTGCAAAAACTACTGAAATTGTCAGGGAATGTACAAGGATGGCCCCTCAAAACAGGCTACATATTTGATTGGTTTCCAGAGGAGGCGGGGTACCTCCCCTATGCGAAACTTTAAAAAAAAAACATTATATTTTAGAAAAATTATGCATGTATCGGTTTAAAAATTTACGTTTTACTCTACAATCTAGGTACATTTTAAGGCCTAAAGATCCGACCACATCTGTTTTTATTTTTAATATGTCATAACTCTAATACTACTGAAGTGATTTCTATAAAATTTGCAGCAAAACTCAATGTTTGCCGTTGTTATGTATATTTTATGAATTTCGGAAGAGGTGGGGTACCTTCCCCATGTCTTTCTTTTAAACGCAATATGTACAGTGGTGGCCAAAACATATGCAACAAAATTGCACGTTTTAGAACATTTTCTGTAAAATATTTTTTGAAAGCAAAATTATGTATTTTTTGCAATTATTTATAGTTCAATGCTTCAAGTATATGAAAATAAAAAGTTTTAATACGATATCCAACAAAAATTATTAAAAAATTTGAAAATACATAAAACGCCTTAAAATTTAATGGTCAAAACATATGCAACTGAACCAAATTGCATGCAAAATCGTCAATATTTTGTAAAATATCATTTTTAATATGATTCAAATTAATTGTTTTTTTATACCCTCCACCATAGTATGGAGGGTATATTAAGTTTGTCATTCCGTTTGTAACACATCGAACTAATCATTTGCGACCCTATAATGTATATATATTCTTGATCAGCATAAAATTCTAAGACGATCTAGCCATGTCCGTCTGTAAGTCCGTCCGTCTGTCCGTCTGTTGTAATCACTCTAACCACCGCAATAATTGAGATGGAGTGCTGAAATTTTGCAACCGAAGGTCAAGTTCGAAGATGGGCTATATCGGTCCACTCTTTGGTATAGCCCCCATATAACGGTACCTCCGGATTTGTGGTACTTTGAGGTTCTTCGCAACATTTGCAAACCGAATTAGCTATAATTTGGCACTTAGGGTTTCTAGTGGTCAACAAACTTATATCCCAAAGGATATGGGCATAGGTCCATGTTTTTTGGTATAGTCCCCATATAACGGTACCTCCCGATTTTCGGTATTTTGAGAATTTTAGCTTCAATTTTTAACCCAACTATCTGCAATTTGACACTTTACGTTCTCAGTGGTCATGAAACATCTCCACGATACATCGTCAACATATGTCCATGTTTTGGTATAGCCCCATATATCGGTATCTCCCGATTTTCGGTATTTTGAGAATTTTAGCTAAAATTTTTAACCGAACTAGCTGTAATTTGTCATTTGAGGTTCTCAGTGGTCATGAAACATCTCCACAAAACATCGTCAACATAGGTTCATTTCGGTATTTTGAGAATTTTAGCCACAATTTGTAATCGAACTATCTGCAATTTGACATTTGAGGTTTTCAGTGGTCATGAAACATCTCCACCAAACATCGTCAACATAGGTCCATGTTTTTGTATAGCCCCCATATAACGGTACCTCCCGATTTTCGGTATTTTGAGCATTTTAGTTAAAATGTTTAACCGAACTAGCTGTAATTTGCCATTTGAGGTTCTCAGTGGCCATGAAAGATCTCCAACGAAACATCGTCAGCATAGGTCCATGTTTTGGTATAGCCCCCATATAACGGTATCTTCCGATTTTCGGTATTTTTAGAATTTTAGCTGCAATTTTTAACCGAACTAGCTGTAATGATCGGTATTTTGAGAATTTTAGCTACAATTTTGTCTATTCAATAATAATCGTCAATATAGGTCCATGTTTTGGTATATCCCCCCATATAACTGTACCTCCCGATTTTCGGGAATTTTCAATGGTCACGAAATTTCTTCACTAAAATTCGTCAATATGGGTCCGTTTTCGAGGGTCTACATTGTTTTGATGAAACTACCCTCAATTTGACTCTTGAAGTTCCCTGCAGCTATAAAACTTTTCCGCAAAAAATTTAAAGATAGGTTGACTCTTTGATATAGCCCCGTAGGTGGTACCTTTCACCTAGCTGAACACATTTTTAAATGGTTTTATTTAGCTCACCCGTTTGTTTTATTTATTATTTATTCTTGGGTCAAATTTAGTAATTCAAATTTCACCCTCTTCCTGTCAACCGATTAATCTGAAATTTTGTATACACTTTGGATTTTGGTGACAATACAATTATATTTATTCATTATCATTATTAATTCAAGATGGCGGCCGCTACAAAATGGCGGATAACGTAGGTTTTATCAATCCCATCAATATGGGTATCAAATGAAAGGGCTCAAGAAGCTCAACAACAATATACTGTAAAAAATTGAAATCCAAGATGACGGCCGCTACAAAATGGCGGATAACGTAGGTTTTATCAATCCCATCAATATGGATATCAAATGAAAGGGCTCCACAAGCAGAATACTATAAAAAATTGAAATCCAAGATGGCGGCCGCTACAAAATGGCGGATAACGTAGGTTTTATCAATCCCATCAATATGGGTGTCAAATGAAAGTGCTCAACCAGTAGAATACAATGTACTATATAAAATTAAAATCTAAGATGGCGGCCTCTACAAAATGGCGGATAACGTAGGTTTTATCAATCCCCTCAAAATGGGTATCAAATGAAAGGTCTCAACAAGTAGAATACAATTTACTATGCAAAATTGAAATCTAAGATGGCCGCCGCTACCAAACGGCTGATAACAATTTTTTATCAATCCCACCAATATGGGTATCAAATAAAAGGTCTTGACAAGAAGAATACAGTGCACTATACAGTACACCTTATACACCCGAAAGCCATACAGTTTCCAGCTAAGTACAATTACGGGACGGCTGAAAGAAGAATGTTGCCTTAAATACTATCATGGGCTTCTACTATACATAAAATGCAGGGCAGTACTGTGGATCACGCAGTCGTATACTTAGGTGCGAAACTGTTTGAAGAAGGTCAAGCCTACGTGGCTCTTAGTAGAGTAAGATCTTTGCAGGTACTACGTATAGAGGAGTTGGACTGCAATAAACTAACGGGCAAGAAACCTTGCAATAATGAAGCACTAAACGAATTAAACAGAATGCGAAATAAAAACTAAAAACTAGAAAATAAAGATAGGTAAAAAAACTTTTTAAGTTAAACGGTTTTATGTTAAACATACATTGCAATGTTTAAGATAAATGTACTAAAAACCAAAAAATAATAAAATAGATACAGTCGTGGGAATTATAAACATATGCATAGGCTAGACTAAAATAAAACCGTGGGGCACGTTAATTGTCTACAAATTATCGACTTAATGTGCGATAGAAGAATCGTTTAATTCGTCGTTAGGCAGTTGGCCCGCAGACAGTGAGGAAATTACTTACTATTTCTTGCTCATGGAAATTCCAATAGTTATACACTCCATGTAAATAAAAGAGATGTTTCAACTAGTTTATCGTTGGACATTCACAGTGCTGCCTGGCGAGAAACGTTTCACTGCTCGTAGTTTGTCTTTAATCGACAAAGTACTACTCGCTCACCACTATGAAACCCTAAAACTCGCTTATAATCGAGCTTGCTAGCTTGTTTCCACATTCTAGCCCTACTTATCACACGTCCATCGTTGTCGGTTGAACAACTGCCTAATTATAGTGTAACATTACAAAATAAACATTTTAATCAACGATTGTAGACAATTGACGTGCCCCACGGTTTTATTTTAGTCTAGTCTATGCATATGTTTATAATTCCCACGACTGTATCTATTTTATTATTTTTTGGTTTTTAGTACATTTATCTTTAACATTGCAATGTATGTTTTATGTTAAACCGTTTAACTTAAAACGTTTTTTTACCTATTTTTATTTTAGATTAGATTAGATAACACTGTGCAACAAAAACATAATGCTAATTCATTATGGCTTACAGGGTCTCTTGCAAAAACTTCATCACGCCATAACGCGGAAGTTCGACTCACGGCGCATCTGTCCTTCTGGGTTTTTAATATACACACACCAAGGGCATTCATCTCCAAAAAGAATGTAATTTAAGCAATAGTGGGAGGCAGTAGAAGTCTATCCATTGTCGAAAAGTTGTTCCACCTAAAATTGAGGACCCTAATTATTCCATTTTAATTAAGACTATTATATGGTGGAGGGTATAAAAAGTTCTGCCCGGCCGAACTTAACGACTTTTTACTTGTTAATATGTTATATCTTGAAACCTGATGACCACGCCCACTCTTCTCAAAACATTATTTTTCCAAAACTACTCAACCTAATTTTCAGAAAATGTTCAGAAATGTTCCGTGGTCCAAAATGCTATATATTTGTAGACGAATTTCGGGGCCTATTATTTAATAATCGCTATATTTGCTAAACTTATGAGTGCATCGGTTTGCAAATTAATTATCGAGACAACGGTGGTTGCGCCTTCGATCAAGAAAAACTATATATTTACAAATTTCCTTAAATGGTGAGGGTCAACGGCCCATCAGCCATGAAAAGCTAAAACATTTAAGTCTCAATAAGCGGGAGAATTCGACTTAACCATTTTTTATAATTAGATCGCTTTAGGATAAAGACAGGGGCATGGACGATAATAAATCCTAAAAAGCATAAATTGGCAAAAAACAAAGTCCGTAAGGGAAAAGGAAGGTTACAGACCAAATCTGTTGATAAATTAAGAATCGTTCTCGGTTTGAAAATGGACCGAAGATGTAAGGTAGAAAATACCTGTTTTTGAAATGTCAAGCATAAAGTCGATTAAAACTCATTACGACGGGCCAGCAATGCGGACCGGGGCCTGCCAGTATAAATATAAAGTATAAAATACAAAATATAAATTTTAAGATATAAAATATAAAATATATAAAAATAAAATTTAAAATATGAAATATATGTAGGTGGTGTTATAGTATAGTTACAGAAAATATTATAAACCTACCTGCCGCCTGTAGAGTGAATATTCTCCCACATAGTGCCGTCACCAGCTACACCCCCACATTAATAGTTAGGAATATTTTTTCCGATCTTTCCAACATCATAGCTGCTACCCTATAGAGATATTAGTTTAGATGTTTGTACCCACATATGTTGGTGTGTTACACTAACTTATTTATGCTTACAAAATATATATTAATGCCTGCCAGCACAATAGCTTTGGTGCTTTGGCCAAAACAAATCGTGTTAGGTGATGTGTTGCATTTTTTGTTGTTGTTTCTTTTCAAGGAAAAATGTATGAGAAAAAATGTTTTTTTTTGGTAAAAGCAAACAACGTGATCTTATTTTTGCGCCTTTGACTCACGATTTTGCATAACAAACAGTTTTGAAAAACACCACAGCCGCAGCTAAATACAGTCAGAAAATATATTCTTGACTTTAACAACACTCACGCAGAAATGAAATGAAAAACAACGCCAACAACAACACAACAGCGAAATTATTATTCTGTCACATGAAAAAGTCCACAAAAAAAATAATAAGAAAAATTTACAAGCAAATCCAAATTATAATGGAAATTAACCCAAATCTTTTACACACTTTAACGCCTATACCACGATGCTGAGCCACAACAGCAACAATAACAACAATTGACAACCAAAGCCAACGACAAACCATATCATTGATATAAAGCCATAATTTTTGACTTTTTTGCTCCCAGGAATACTAGCCCCAACCTCCATTGCGCAGCAACAAAAAAAAACCAACCGAAACGATCTGCAAAATTAGGTCAACAATGACCAATTTGGCAGTTAAAATGTCTCTCGTTTAAATAACGCTTTAAATATCATTAAACGGTGGAGAGATAACACTTCAAAGGCACAATAACCCAAAACAAATTCGCAATTGGCCATAAACAATGACACACAGAACCATATTAAATAAAATTATATCCACAACAACAACAATAACAACAGTGACAACAAGAGGAAAAGTAATACCAATGCCAATGTGAACGCATAAAAAACTGGGCTAAAACAATAAACAGAACAGTTGAGGCAATAACAACCAAGTTCAGAAGAAATAAAAACAGCGAATGAAGGTTAAATGTGGTGAGACAGACCCTAAGATGCGCTACCCATTATTGTATTGTGAAAAAGACTGAAACTGAAAAAATGTTAAGAATATTTTAAAGGATGACACAGGCTGAAACGTCTGGAAGACCAAGAACGCTATTCTAGCCTTCCATTCTATCGAATCCCCCTACGGTGTTCCCTTCCACCGTAGATGGCTCTCATAAAAGAGGTGATCACCGCAGCTGGCTCCCATAGAAAAACAGACCACCGTAGACAGGAGACCGCAAATGGGGAGATTTGCCGCCCTTTTTAGTTTAGGTCCCAATGTAAACTTTTAAACACACAAATACATGTGTCGTCTGTTTTCGCCCCTCTATTATAATCTGCCCGATTTCCCTTAAATTAAATAAATACTTAGTTGCACACAAATCTCCCGCAAACGTAGAATAAATATTCCCTGCTCAATACCTTATTATTCGATTGCTGCCCTCTTCTGCTATCATTTTGCCTCCATAAAATGACACAATATCGCTTAAGTGTTCTTTGCTCTTAACCAAAATGGGACTGACAATTGACAAGCTTTTTAAAGTCACAACTGTTTCTGGCAAGCGCTGCCTGCTGCTAGTTGATCTACTATTCTATATCAACAAAACTCCCTCTAGTATTATTTTGGACAAAACCAAAGCATTTACTACTCTACAAGCACTTGAGTCTTGAGAAAAAATCCCCAAAAACAAAACAAAAAGCTGAGAAAACGAGACGTGGTTTAACATTGATTTGGCTTATTATATGCAAATTATGTTTACACGGCAGCTTTTTTGCTGCTTCACAGCGTCAATAGCTTCGATAGACACAGCAAGCATAAGGTGACCATATTAGATTATCTATACATTAGGTATTAACTGCATTTGTTTCCATAAGTGTCTGGTCACCTTTTAGCCAAAGCTGAAGAGATTGCCCAAATATATCACAAAACGCTTGAGTTTAGATAACAAACATTTCACAAAACCACAAACAAGCAGAGACGGCAGGTAAGACTGAAAAAGGGAATTTGAAGGAGATAATAAATACAATTTTAACTTGAATTTTTTTAATTAATTTTTTAAGGAATAAAAAAATACAGTAATTCTAGACTGTTTTGTTTTTTTTTTACAAGGACCTCCCAATCTTGATCTTTAAGAATATTTTTATAGGGCCGACAATATTGAATTTTTATATTAACTTTTACCCATGCTGTCAAATGTAGAGTTTTAAAATATTTGTTTAGTATGTTTTATTTCGTTTATGAAAGTACTAAACTCTCCCTTTTATTGCAGGAGTAATACATAAATATCAACTGAGAATACTCCCTTCAAAACAGTTAATATGGGGCGACAGTTTGTTTCTTTTCATAGTTTTATACCATCAACGGAGATTAAATATTAAATTTCATCCGTTTCGATGGGATATTTATGACACAACCTTACAATACCGAAAATCGGAAAGTACGCTTTAATGGGGTTATTTGAAGAAAAGGGCTTATACTGATAATTCTCTTCTGTAATATTTTATACACCCATGGCCATTTAAATACTAAATTTTGTTCATATCGGTGGTATATTGAGGCCACAACTTGCAAAATACCGTAAATCGGAAGGTACGGTCCTATGGGGGAATGTTTCATACCTCT
Organism: Musca autumnalis; assembly: GCF_047663935.1. Classification (NCBI taxonomy): domain Eukaryota; kingdom Metazoa; phylum Arthropoda; class Insecta; order Diptera; family Muscidae; genus Musca; species Musca autumnalis. The sequence continues at coordinate 236,085,528 of NW_027411977.1, forward strand.
ATCAAAAACTTAATACCAAATATCAGCTATTTTGGTGGAGAACGAGCTATATGTAGAAAATCGGGAGGTCCTGTTCTATGGGGGCAATATAAAGACATGGACCATACCGGCAAATTTCAGGTGGAAAGTTTTATACCCTCAACGAAGACTAAGTACCATCTTGCTGCCATTTCCGTTTTATAATGAGGCTAAAACCTCCAATATACCGAAAATTGGGATCTACCGTTCTATGGGGGTACCCCCCAAAACATGCACTTATGTATACCGACAAATTTCTGAGGTAAATTTTTGTAGCCCTGAAAAAGACTAAATACCAAATTTCAGCCTCTTCGGTGGAATAATGAGGCTAAAACCTTCAAACTACCGAAAATCGGGCGGTGCCGTTCTATGGAAGCTATATGAAGACTTTGACCTATATCGACTAATTTCAGGTGCAATGTTTTATACCCACAACGAAGACTATGTAACAAGTTTTAGCCATTTAGGTGTTATAATGAGGCTAAACCCTTCAAAACACCGAAAATTGGGATGTACCGTTCCATGGGTGTACACTAAACCGTGGACCGATACAGATAAATTTCTGTGAGATAGTTTTGCATCCCAAAACAGGACGAAAATTTCAGGTATTTTCAGTATAGTATAGGTATTGTGATAGTATAGTATAGCTAAAACTTTCAAAAATACCGAAAATTGGGAGAATCCTATGGGACTATAAAAGAGCGTGAGACCTATACCGACAAATTTCATATGTAATGTTTTATACCACAAATGAATACTAACTACCAAATTTCAGCCATTTCGGTGGAATATTGAGGCCACAACCTTCAAAATACCGAAAATCGGGAGGTAGCGTCCTATGGGGGCTATATGAAGGCGTGGATCTATACCTACAAATTTCCGGGGGAAAGTTTTATACACCCAATGAAGACTAAATACCAAATGTCAGCCATTTCGGTGGAATATTGAGGCTAAAACCTTCAAAATACCGAAAATCGGGAGATATCATCCTATGGGGTCTATATGAAAACCTGGACCTATATAAGCATTTTATGGTAGAAATATTTCTTAGCCTGTGGAAACACAAAATACAAACTTTGGTAGAAATGTTTTTTAGCCTCTGGAGACACAAAATACCAAATTACAACCAATTCGGTCGTCAAATGGGACAAATATGCTAAAATTTCCTTAAAACGACGACGCGTCACTTTGTATGGGGGCTATACGAAAACGTGGATCTACATAGCCCGCTTTCAATATCAAAGTCCTACGTACATATAATAGACTTTACCAAAATTTCGTCCACCTACTTCAATCCGTTCGGAAGCTAGAGTGATTTCCACAGTCGGACGGACATGGCTATATCGATGTACAGTTGCACGCTGATCAAGAATATATATACGAGTAGTTTGTGGGGTCTACAATGATTATTTCGAGTAGTTACAAACGGAATGACAAACTTAATACACCCCCATCCTATGGTGGAGGGTATAAAAACAGGAGTAGTCGGGTCTTTAGGCCCCCAGGGAAAGTAACGCCCCCCTCTAGAATTCAATAAAGTATGTAGCCTTTTTGCGGAGGGCATCCCTGTACATTCGGTTCAGTAATTTTTGCAAAAAAAAAATTAATTGAAAATAGATTAAAAAAAAATTCTTTCCATAAAAAACTAAGTTGGTTTATGACAGCATTTGATTTTTATTTAAAAAGATATAGCGTTTTTTAAATATGGCAAAGGAAAGTACCTCGCCCCATTCGAAATTCAAGATAATTTGCACCCTATTGTCACCTGGGACCATCCCTGTAAATTCTCTGAAAATTTCAGGAAAATCGGTTCAGTAGTTTTTTACATGTAACATATTTTAAAAAGTGGGCGTGGTCAAGCCTTTGGGTCCTTAAAAGGAAGACACAACCACAATTGTCTCTCAAATTAATTTCCAACCCAATACATTGGTATTTATTGTAAATATAGCATTTTTAAAGAATTAGGGTATAGGGGAAGTTACCCGCCCCTCCGAAATTCTACAAAATATGTAGCCTATATTCACCGTGAGACATCCCTGCATATTCCCTGACAATTTCAGGAAAATCAGTTCAGTAGTTTTTGTGGAACAAATTTAAACTGAAAAAATTGGGCGTAAAAGTGGGTTTGATTAAATTTTCTTTGCATAAAAACCTAAGTTGGGTTATGGCGAACATATTAAAAAAAGAATTATGCAAATCGGTAGAGCCGTTCTCCACTTATGCCATTACCAACGAACGACATTTGATTTTTATTTATATTGATATTAGTTTTTAAAAATATAATTTGTTTTTAACCTGGATATGTTTAAATATTTTTTAACGTGGATTTTTAAAGATACATTTTGAAAAAATTGTTTTTTTTTTAATATTTTTTTACGTGGATTTTTAAAAATATTTTCTCATATGTGGATTTTTAAAAATATTTTTTCAAAGTTTTAGTTCTTGGTTTTTGAAAACGTGAGTTTTTAAAATGTTTCTTAATTTTTTTTTCTAATGGTGGATTTTTGATTTTTTATACCCTCAGCATTTATGCTAACGAGGGTATATACACTTTCATACGGGCAAAATGTGCCTCATCGAAATAATGCGTTTAGACCCCAAGTATGTTTGGAGGAAATGTGTTTCAGACAATTTGGAGTCGATTGAGCAATGTCCGTCCGTCTGTCTGTCCGTCTGTCTGTCTGTCTGTCTGGCTGGAGCGCACGATAACTCTCGAACGGATAAAGCGATTCGGTTCAAATTTTGGCTTTCGTAATATTTTACCCAAACTTAGTTTAAGTTCGAAGATGGGCTATATCGGTCCACTCCTTCCGGTACCTCCCCCACAAAAGTTCGAAAATGTTCGGAAAATTTGTGCGCACGATAACTCTTGAAGGGAGTAACCAAATTAGTCCATACTTTGCCCATCGTGAAATATGTACCAGGCTTAGATAAGGTTTCAATATGGACTCAATCGGTCGTTTCCATTGGGTACCTCCCACACAAAATTTCGAAAAAGTTCAGTTTAGGGCCATCTCTCGAATCGCTTTGATTTTTGTTGTAGCAATTTGTATTCACTGCCCTTCATACGACGCTACAAGTTTTATCAGGGGCAAGTCCATACTTTCTGAGAAAATAGCCTGAAAGTTGCAAAAAACCCCTATGGCACCGTGTGAAGTGGTTGGAGCGCAAGATAACTCTCGAACGGATCTGCTGAGTCGGTCCAAAAGTTGGCCTTAGTAATATTTTGTCCAAACATGGTTTAAGTTTGAAGATAAACCATATCGGTCCACTTCTTCAGGTACCTCCCCCACAAAAGTTCAAAAATGTCCGGAAAATTTTTTCGTACGGTAACTCTTGAAGGTAGTGGCCGCATTGGTCTATACTTTACACATCCTAATATATCTACCAGATATAGAACAGGTTCAAATATGGACTATATTTGTCCACTCCATCCGGTACCTCCCACACAAAATTTCGGATAAGTTCACTTTAAGACCTGATATCGGATCACTTTGATTTTTGTTGAAGCAATTTGCATTTGCTGCCTCAATTACGATGGTAAAAGTTTTTTAGGGGCAAGTCCATACTTCCATACAGCCAAACCCCCTATGGCACCATATGTTGTGGCTGGAGATCCACTTACATAACGGTCAATGTCGATCCATTTCTTTCAGTATCTCCTCCGCAAAACTATTTATATTTAATCCCAATCAATATTTTTGTCGGTTCAAACGCCCAACATTTTAAACCACCCTAAATATATACGTATTTTAGGAAAAAATTGTTTCAATATACACAGGCTGAGGGTATATCTCTGTCGGAAAAGCCGACTGATACTTTTTTACTTGTTTTAAGGTAGATTTACTAATTTTTTTTAAACTTCTTTCAAATCATGAATATTTACAAATATCTTTTCAAAACATGAATGTTTAAAAATATCTTTTCAGAACGCTAATTTTTTTTTCAAAACATGAATTTTATAAAATATTTTTTCAAAACTTCCTGCTTGTAGGTAAGTCAAGCTTAATCTCATATTTGTTGTTTTCAAATTTAAAAACAACAAGTTTGAAGTGGAATGTAGTTAAAATTGATTACTTTAGGGGATGGCAGAGAAGACTAGTTTCGTCCAAAGCCACTTGGACTCATCAGTTCTCTTAGTTCTTTGTATTGGAACAAAGAACCCTTCCCCAATTTTTTTCCGAAACATAAATCGAGGATTTTAAAAAATGTTTTTTTTTTTTTTTTTTTTAAATCGTGTATTTTTATATTTTTTCTTCAAAACGAGGATTTACATTTTTTTGGTCTTCCAAACGAGGATTTTTAAAGTATTTTTCCAAAACGAGAATTTTTCAAAAAATTATTTAAAAAATTAAGTTTCAGTGTTTTATTTATAAATGCACTTAAACCTAGAAAATAATTTGTCGCTTGGCCTCAATAAGTATATTCTTCCTCGTGATGGAACTCCTAGATAAAACGCTTGCCGTTTAATTTTGCCACCATAATAAAAAATAAAAACTTTAAATTGCCTGAAATCGGGTGGTCCCTTATATGGGGGCTACACCAAAATCTGACCCATGTCTAAAATTTTTGGTGGGGAAGTTTCTGTACAATTGGGAACTCCAAACACCAAGCTACAGCCAATTCGGACTGAAAATGAAGACAAAATTCTCAAAACACCTGCAATCGGGTGGAACCGCAATATGGGGGATATAAGAAACACTGGACCCTTACTGGTTTTGGTTTCATATTCGTGTATTTTCATCCAAATTTGAAAAGTGTGAAAAGTTTCAGTTCGATTGGTCAACTGCAACTGTGTTAAAAGTTAGTTACTAGATTCGAACTAAACAGACACCAAAGCAATTTAAATAAAACACTGTAAAAAATAAATCAATGTTGTTTTAAAACGGGAATTCAAAAACAATTTATTCAATATTTTTTTCGAAGAGTGAATATTTACAAAAATTTCAATATATTTTCAATGCGTGATTTTTTTCTTCAAATCGCGGATTTCTAAAAATAATTTTTTCTATGTTTTCTTCATAAAGTGGATTTAAAAAAATCAATACTTGAGCAAAAATATTGTTTCAATATTTTTTCAAAACGTGGATTTAAAAAAATTTATACTTGAGCAAAACTAGAATTTTTAAAATATTGTTTTCAATATTTTTTCAAAAAGTGCATTTTTAAAAATATTTTTTTCTAATCGTAGATTTCTAATAATATATTTTTTAATTTTTTTTTTTTTGCAAAATGTAGATTTTTAAAAACTTTTTTCACTACGTAGGTAAATTTAAAAAATATTTTTTTCAAAAGATAACTTTTTATAAAAGTTTCCCCTTTAAAAAATTTACGTGGGTTTTTATAAACATTTTTCTTATGTTGAGAAAACGATTTTCTGAACGTTTTTAAAAAATTATTTAAACGCTTTTTTAAATATTTCTCAATAGTAGATTTTTTAAATATTGTTTTACATCGTGATTTTTTAAAAACACATTTTTTAAAGGTGGATTTAAAAAAAAATAATTTTTGAAACGAGGACATTTTAAAACCCAATTTTTAAAAAGTGAATTTTTTAAAAGCGTATTTTTAAAAATGGATATTTATTTTTTGCAATGGGGACTTTTAAAATTTTAAAAACTTTCATTTTTATTTCTTTTTTTGTTTGTATCAAATGGGATATTTAACATGTTTTCGCACATTAGGTTTTAAAAGTTTTTTAAACCAGGATTTCTTTAAATTTAAATCTATTTTTAAGAGTATTTCTTCACTCTAAGCAATTTTTCTAATCACCAACAGATGTTTCAAAGACCTTTTTTAAGTCTCCTCCCAGACGACTGCACCCCTGTTGCAATTTCCCAATCACTTGCTACAATTTTCTTTGGCAAAATACCAAAAAAGGAAACAAGAACAATCATCCTACTATAATCTAAGCAGACAGACAGGCATCTTCCTCCATCTGCCTGCGTAAATCCCACAATATATACTTATATATTGTCACAAATGTTTTCGTTGACACTTTGATCGTGATCGAAATGTGTCGCATTTTGCAGGCAGCATCATTTTGAAATGACAGCAATTGCGGGCGGTTTTGTCACTAACAAGAAGAAAATTGCAGCATATTTTTCTTCATTCGTTCGTTCAATTGAAAGGCAAATAGTCACACATTGTATTTGCATAGAGGACAGACAGGCAGGCACGGTGGCTGGCTGGCACGACCTAAAGACACTTTACCCAACTTGCCAAGTTCCCATAGATTTTTGTCAACAAAAGCAAAAAAAAAAAAACATAAAAAACGCTTACTAGATGCTCTTGTTAGTCTAACTTTGTAAGATTGGTGTTTTAAATTGTCTTGGTGCGGCGAATAAAGGACACCACGTGAAGCAGTGGAGACCAGGCCGTTATGGGATTTTTGCAAAATAAAACCAAATTTTCCAAACTAAAAGAAAATTTGCATATCTATTAAATCGATTGAAGAGAAAGAGAAAAAGAACAACAAAAAGTATCAAACTTAACGAAATAGGTTATGCGTATATTTGAGGATAGAGAAGTAGCTGTGGCTAAGGTAAAACGGTTTTCCTTGCATTTGGTTGTTTGTTATTTTCCTTTTTCTTGGGCCACATAAGTCAGCAGAAGATTTCTTTTATTGTTTTGACTTTGATAGATGTCAGTGTATGGCGATTGTAGTTCTTGTTCTTCTAACCTACAGGCAGCCTATTTGATTTGATTTCTCAGTCCACATAGCGAAATGTTTTGTTAAGAGATTGATATATACGATTAAAAGTTATTTACGGTCATAATGGACGAAGAAATTAATGCATTTCTAGCAAAATTGACACTTGTCGATGATAAGAGAATGACTGTCAGGGATGGTACAATGGGAGTAACAGAAAGGAAGTCATAGTTTTGAAAAGGAGGAGGCTTCTATAGAATAGAAGACCTCCATATGGGACTTCTATAGAATAGAAGATCACCGTAGGAGGCTTCTATAGAATAGAAGATATCCGTAGGAGGCTTCTATAGAATAGAAGATCTCCGTAGGAGGCTTCTATAGAATAGAAGATCTCCGTAGGAGGCTTCTATAGAATAGAAGATCTCCGTAGGAGGCTTCTACAGAATAGAAGACCTTCGTATGAGGCTTCGATAGAATAGAAGATCTCCGTAAAAGGCTTCTATAGAATAGAAGACTTCCTTAAGAGGCTTCTAAGAAAGGGTCTATAGAATAGAAGACCTCCGCATGAGGCCTCTATAGAATAGAAGACCTACCTAAGAGGGTCTGAAAGAAGGGTGCTTCTACAGATCCTTTCTGAAAGAAAGGGGACTTCTATAGACCCTCTCTAAAAGAAAGGGTGCTTCTATAGACCCTTTCCCAAAGAAAGGGTGCTTCTATAGGCCCTTTCTCATAGAAAGGGTGCCTTCTATAGGCCCTTTCTCATAGAAAGGGTGCTTCTATAGACCCTTTCTCATAGAAAGGGTGCTTCTTTAGACGCTTTCTCAAAGAAAGGGTGCTTCTACAGACCCTTTCTCAAAGAAAGGGTGCTTCTACAGACCCTTTCTCAAAGAAAGGGTGCTTCTACAGACCCTTTCTCAAAGAAAGGGTGCTTCTACAGATCCTTTCTCAAATAAAGGGTGCTTCTACAGACCCTTTTTCAAAGAAAGGGTGCTTCTACAGATCCTTTCTCAAAGAAAGGGTGCTTCTACAGACCCTTTCTCAAAGAAAGGGTGCTTCTACAGACCCTTTCTCAAAGAAAGGGTGCTTCTACAGACCCTTTCTCAAAGAAAGGGTGCTTCTACAGACCCTTTCTCAAAGAAAGGGTTATTCTACAGACCCTTTCTCAAAGAAAGGGTGCTTCTGCAGACCCTTTCTTTAGGTACATAGCAGCACCCTTTCTTTCAGAAAGGGTCTATAAAAGCACCCTTTCTTTCAGAAAGGGTCTATAAAAGCACCCTTTCTTTCAGAAAGGGTCTATAAAAGCACCCTTTCTTTCAGAAAGGGTCTATAAAAGCACCCTTTCTCTCAGATAGGGTCTATAAAAGCACCCTTTCTTTCAGAAAGGGTCTATAAAAGCACCCTTTCTCTCAGAAAGGGTCTATAAAAGCACCCTTTCTTTCAGAAAGGGTCTATAAAAGCACCCTTTCTTTCAGAAAGGGTCTACAAAAGCACCCTTTCTCTCAGAAAGGGTCTATAAAAGCACCTTTCTTTCAGAAAGGGTCTATAAAAGCACCCTTTCTTTCAGAAAGGGTCTATAAAAGCACCCTTTCTCTCAGAAAGGGTCTATAAAAGCACCCTTTCTCTCAGAAAGGGTCTATATAAAGCACCCTTTCTTCAGAAAGGGTCTATAAAAGCACCCTTTCTTTCAGAAAGGGTCTATAAAAGCACCCTTTCTCTCAGAAAGGGTCTATAAAAGCACCCTTTCTTTCAGAAAGGGTCTATAAAAGCACCCTTTCTCTCAGAAAGGGTCTATAAAAGCACCCTTTCTTTCAGAAAGGGTCTATAAAAGCACCCTTTCTTTCAGAAAGGGTCTATAAAAGCACCCTTTCTTTCAGAAAGGGTCTATAAAAGCACCCTTTCTTTCAGAAAGGGTCTATAAAAGCACCCTTTCTTTCAGAAAGGGTCTATAAAAGCACCCTTTCTTTCAGAAAGGGTCTATAAAAGCACCCCTTTCTTTCAGAAAGGGTCTATAAAAGCACCCTTTCTTTCAGAAAGGGTCTATAAAAGCACCCTTTCTTTCAGAAAGGGTCTATAAAAGCACCCTTTCTTTCAGAAAGGGTCTATAAAAGCACCCTTTCTTTCAGAAAGGGTCTATAAAAGCACCCTTTCTTTCAGAAAGGGTCTATAAAAGCACCCTTTCTTTCAGAAAGGGTCTATAAAAGCACCCTTTCTTTCAGAAAGGGTCTATAAAAGCACCCTTTCTTTCAGAAAGGGTCTATAAAAGCACCCTTTCTTTCAGAAAGGGTCTATAAAAGCACCCTTTCTTTCAGAAAGGGTCTATAAAAGCACCCTTTCTTTCAGAAAGGGTCTATAAAAGCACCCTTTCTTTCAGAAAGGGTCTATAAAAGCCCCTTTCTTTCAGAAAGGGTCTATAAAAGCACCCTTTCTTTCAGAAAGGGTCTATAAAAGCACCCTTTCTTTCAGAAAGGGTCTATAAAAGCACCCTTTCTTTCAGAAAGGGTCTATAAAAGCACCCTTTCTTTCAGAAAGGGTCTATAAAAGCACCCTTTCTTTCAGAAAGGGTCTATAAAAGCACCCTTTCTTTCAGAAAGGGTCTATAAAAGCACCCTTTCTTTCAGAAAGGGTCTATAAAAGCACCCTTTCTTTCAGAAAGGGTCTATAAAAGCACCCTTTCTTTCAGAAAGGGTCTATAAAAGCACCCTTTCTTTCAGAAAGGGTCTATAAAAGCACCCTTTCTTTCAGAAAGGGTCTATAAAAGCACCCTTTCTTTCAGAAAGGGTCTATAAAAGCACCCTTTCTTTCAGAAAGGGTCTATAAAAGCACTCTTTCTTTCAGAAAGGGTCTATAAAAGCACCCTTTCTTTCAGAAAGGGTCTATAAAAGCACTCTTTCTTTCAGAAAGGGTCTATAAAAGCACCCTTTCTTTCAGAAAGGGTCTATAAAAGCACCCTTTCTTTCAGAAAGGGTCTATAAAAGCACCTTTCTTTCAGAAAGGGTCTATAAAAGCACCCTTTCTTTCAGAAAGGGTCTATAAAAGCACCCTTTCTTTCAGAAAGGGTCTATAAAAGCACCCTTTCTTTCAGAAAGGGTCTATAAAAGCACCCTTTCTTTCAGAAAGGGTCTATAAAAGCACCCTTTCTTTCAGAAAGGGTCTATAAAAGCACCCTTTCTTTCAGAAAGGGTCTATAAAAGCACCCTTTCTTTCAAGAAAGGGTCTATAAAAGCACCCTTTCTTTCAGAAAGGGTCTATAAAAGCACCCTTTCTTTCAGAAAGGTCTATAAAAGCACCCTTTCTTTCAGAAAGGGTCTATAAAAGCACCCTTTCTTTCAGAAAGGGTCTATAAAAGCACCCTTTCTTTCAGAAAGGGTCTATAAAAGCACCCTTTCTTTCAGAAAGGGTCTATAAAAGCACCCTTTCTTTCAGAAAGGGTCTATAAAAGCACCCTTTCTTTCAGAAAGGGTCTATAAAAGCCACCCTTTCTTTCAGAAAGGGTCTATAAAAGCACTCTTTCTTTCAGAAAGGGTCTATAAAAGCACCCTTTCTTTCAGAAAGGGTTTATAAAAGCACCCTTTCTTTCAGAAAGGGTCTATAAAGCACCCTTTCTTTCAGAAAGGGTCTATAAAAGCACCCTTTCTTTCAGAAAGGGTCTATAAAAGCACCCTTTCTTTCAGAAAGGGTCTATAAAAGCACCCTTTCTTTCAGAAAGGGTCTATAAAAGCACCCTTTCTTTCAGAAAGGGTCTATAAAAGCACCCTTCTTTCAGAAAGGGTCTATAAAAGCACCCTTTCTTTCAGAAAGGGTCTATAAAAGCACCCTTTCTTTCAGAAAGGGTCTATGAAAGCACCCTTTCTTTCAGAAAGGGTCTATAAAAGCACCCTTTCTTTCAGAAAGGGTCTATAAAAGCCACCCTTTCTTTCAGAAAGGGTCTATAAAAGCACCCTTTCTTTCAGAAAGGGTCTATAAAAGCACCCTTTCTTTCAGAAAGGGTCTATAAAAACACCCTTTCTTTCAGAAAGGGTCTATAAAAGCACCCTTTCTTTCAGAAAGGGTCTATAAAAGCACCCTTTCTTTCAGAAAGGGTCTATAAAAGCACCCTTTCTTTCAGAAAGGGTCTACAAAAGCACCCTTTCTTTCAGAAAGGGTCTATAAAAGCACCCTTTCTTTCAGAAAGGGTCTATAAAAGCACCCTTTCTTTCAGAAAGGGTCTATAAAAGCACCCTTTCTTTCAGAAAGGGTCTATAAAAGCACCCTTTCTTTCAGAAAGGGTCTATAAAAGCACCCTTTCTTTCAGAAAGGGTCTATAAAAGCACCCTTTCTTTCAGAAAGGGTCTATAAAAGCACCCTTTCTTTCAGAAAGGGTCTATAAAAAGCACCCTTTCTTTCAGAAAGGGTCTATAAAAGCACCCTTTCTTTCAGAAAGGGTCTATAAAAGCACCCTTTCTTTCAGAAAGGGTCTATAAAAGCACCCTTTCTTTCAGAAAGGGTCTATCCTTTCTTTCAGAAAGGGTCTAAAAAGCACCCTTTCTTTCAGAAAGGGTCTATAAAAGCACCCTTTCTTTCAGAAAGGGTCTATAAAAGCACCCTTTCTTTCAGAAAGGGTCTATAAAAACACCCTTTCTTTCAGAAAGGGTCTATAAAAAGCACCCTTTCTTTCAGAAATGGTCTATAAAAGCACCCTTTCTTTCAGAAATGGTCTATAAAAGCACCCTTTCTTTCAGAAATGGTCTATATAAAAGCACCCTTTCTTTCAGAAAGGGTTCATAAAAGCACCCTTTCTTTCAGAAAGGGTCTATAAAAGCACCCTTTCTTTCAGAAAGGGTCTATAAAAGCACCCTTTCTTTCAGAAAGGGTCTATAAAAGCACCCTTTCTTTCAGAAAGGGTCTATAAAGCACCCTTTCTTTCAGAAAGGGTCTATAAAAGCACCCTTTCTTTCTAAAAGGATCAATAGAAGCACCCTTTCTTTCTGAAAGGATCAATAGAAGCACCCTTTCTTTCACAAAGTGTCTATAGAAGCACCATTTGTTTAAGAAAGGGTCTACAGAAGCACCCTTTGGTTAAGAAAGGGTCTACAGAAGCACCTTTTGTTTCAGAAAGTGTCTGTAGAAGCACCCTTTGTTTCAGCAAGTGTCTATAGAAGCACATTTTCTTTCAGGAAAGTGTCTATAGAAGCACCCTTTCTTTCAGAAAGTGTCTATAGAAGCACCCTTTGTTTCAGCAAGTGTCTATAGAAGCACATTTTCTTTCAGAAAGTGTCTATAGAAGCACCCTTTCTTTCAGAAAGTGTCTATAGAAGCACCCTTTGTTTCAGCAAGTGTCTATAGAAGCACATTTTCTTTCAGAAAGTGTCTATAGAAGCACCCTTTGTTTCAGAAAGTGTCTATAGAAGCACATTTTCTTTCAGAAAGTGTCTATAGAAAGCACCCTTTCTTTCAGAAAGTGTCTATAGAAGCACCCTTTGTTTCAGCAAGTGTCTATAGAAGCACATTTTCTTTCAGAAAGTGTCTATAGAAGCACCCTTTCTTCAGAAAGTGTGTATAGAAGCACCCTTTCTTTCAGAATGCGTCTATAGAAGCACATTTTCTTTCAGAAAGTGTCTATAGAAGCACATTTTCTTTCAGAAAGTGTCTATAGAAGCACCCTTTCTTTCAGAAAGTGTCTATAGAAGCACCCTTTGTTTCAGCAAGTGTCTATAGAAGCACCCTTTGTTTCAGCAAGTGTCTATAAAAGCACATTTTCTTTCAGAAAGTGTCTATAGAAGCACCCTTTCTTTCAGAAAGTGTCTATAGAAGCACCCTTTCTTTCAGAATGTGTCTATAGAGCACCCTTTCTTTCAGAAAGTGTCTATAGAAGCACCCTTTCTTTCAGAAAGTGTCTATAGAAGCACCCTTTCTTTCAGAAAGTGTCTATAGAAGCACATTTTCTTTCAGAAAGTGTCTATAGAAGCACCCTTTCTTTCAGAAAGTGTCTATAGAAGCACCCTTTGTTTCAGCAAGTGTCTATAGAAGCACATTTTCTTTCAGAAAGTGTCTATAGAAGCACCCTTTGTTTCAGAAAGTGTCTATAGAAGCACATTTTCTTTCAGAAAGTGTCTATAGAAGCACCCTTTCTTTCAGAAAGTGTCTATAGAAGCACCCTTTGTTTCAGCAAGTGTCTATAGAAGCACATTTTCTTTCAGAAAGTGTCTATAGAAGCACCCTTTCTTTCAGAAAGTGTGTATAGAAGCAACCCTTTCTTCAGAATGCGTCTATAGAAGCACATTTTCTTTCAGAAAGTGTCTATAGAAGCTCATTTTCTTTCAGAAAGTGTCTATAGAAGCACCCTTTCTTTCAGAAAGTGTCTATAGAAGCACCCTTTGTTTCAGCAAGTGTCTATAGAAGCACCCTTTGTTTCAGCAAGTGTCTATAGAAGCACATTTTCTTTCAGAAAGTGTCTATAGAAGCACCCTTTCTTTCAGAAAGTGTCTATAGAAGCACCCTTTCTTTCAGAAAGTGTCTATAGAAGCACCCTTTCTTTCAGAAAGTGTCTATAGAAGCACCCTTTCTTTCAGAAAGTGTCTATAGAAGCACCCTTTCTTTCAGAAAGTGTCTATAGAAGCACATTTCTTTCAGAAAGTGTCTATAGAAGCACCCTTTCTTTCAGAAAGTGCCTATAGAAGCACCCTTTGTTTCAGCAAGTGTCTATAGAAGCACATTTTCTTTCAGAAAGTGTCTATAGAAGCACCCTTTGTTTCAGAAAGTGTCTATAGAAGCACATTTTCTTTCAGAAAGTGTCTATAGAAGCACCCTTTCTTTCAGAAAGTGTCTATAGAAGCACCCTTTGTTTCAGCAAGTGTCTATAGAAGCACATTTTCTTTCAGAAAGTGTCTATAGAAGCACCCTTTCTTTCAGAAAGTGTCTATAGAAGCACCCTTTCTTTAAGAATGTGTCTATAGAAGCACATTTTCTTTCAGAAAGTGTCTATAGAAGCACATTTTCTTTCAGAAAGTGTCTATAGAAGCACCCTTTCTTTCAGAAAGTGTCTATAGAAGCACCCTTTGTTTCAGCAAGTGTCTATAGAAGCACCCTTTGTTTCAGCAAGTGTCTATAGAAGCACATTTTCTTTCAGAAAGTGTCTATAGAAGCACCCTTTCTTTCAGAAAGTGTCTATAGAAGCACCCTTTCTTTCAGAATGTGTCTATAGAAGCACATTTTCTTTCAGAAAGTGTCTATAGAAGCACATTTTCTTTCAGAAAGTGTCTATAGAAGCACATTTTCTTTCAGAAAGTGTCTATAGAAGCACCCTTTCTTTCAGAAAGTGTCTATAGTAGCACCCTTTGTTTCAGCAAGTGTCTATAGAAGCACCCTTTGTTTCAGCAAGTGTCTATAGAAGCACATTTTCTTTCAGAAAGTGTCTATGGAAGCACCCTTTGTTTCAGCAAGTGTCTATAGAATCACATTTTCTTTCAGAAAGTGTCTATAGAAGCACCCTTTCTTTCAGAAAGTGTCTATAGAAGCACCCTTTCTTTCAGAAAGTGTCTATAGAAGCACATTTTCTTTCAGAAAGTGTCTATAGAAGCACATTTTCTTTCAGAAAGTGTCTATAGAAGCACCCTTTCTTTCAGAAAGTGTCTATAGAAGCACCCTTTCTTTCAGAAAGTGTCTATAGAAGCACCCTTTCTTTCAGAAAGTGTCTATAGAAGCACCCTTTCTTTCAGAAAGTGTCTATAGAAGCACATTTTCTTCAGAAAGTGTCTATAGAAGCACATTTTCTTTCAGAAAGTGTCTATAGAAGCACATTTTCTTTCAGAAAGTGTCTATAGAAGCACCCTTTCTTTCAGAAAGTGTCTATAGAAGCACATTTTCTTTCAGAAAGTGTCTATAGAAGCACATTTTCTTTCAGAAAGTGTCTATAGAAGCACCCTTTCTTTCAGAAAGTGTCTATAGAAGCACCCTTTCTTTCAGAAAGTGTCTATAGAAGCACCCTTTCTTTCAGAAAGTGTCTATAGAAGCACCCTTTCTTTCAGAAAGTGTCTATAGAAGCACCCTTTCTTTCAGAAAGTGTCTATAGAAACACATTTTCTTTCAGAAAGTGTCTATAGAATCACCATTTTCTTTCAGAAAGTGTCTATAGAAGCACCCTTTCTTTCAGAAAGTGTCTATAGAAGCACCCTTTCTTTCAGAAAGTGTCTATAGAAGCACCCTTTCTTTCAGAAAGTGTCTATAGAAGCACCCTTTCTTTCAGAAAGTGTCTATAGAAGCACCCTTTCTTTCAGAAAGTGTCTATAGAAGCACATTTTCTTTCAGAAAGTGTCTATAGAAGCACATTTTCTTTCAGAAAGTGTCTATAGAAGCACCCTTTCTTTCAGAAAGTGTCTATAGAAGCACATTTTCTTTCAGAAAGTGTCTATAGAAGCACATTTTCTTTCAGAAAGTGTCTATAGAAGCACCCTTTCTTTCAGAAAGTGTCTATAGAAGCACCCTTTCTTTCAGAAAGTGTCTATAGAAGCACCCTTTCTTTCAGAAAGTGTCTATAGAAGCACCCTTTCTTTCAGAAAGTGTCTATAGAAGCACCCTTTCTTTCAGAAGTGTCTATAGAAGCACCCTTTCTTTCAGAAAGTGTCTATAGAAGCACCCTTTCTTTCAGAAAGTGTCTATAGAAGCACCCTTTCTTTCAGAAAGTGTCTATAGAAGCACCCTTTCTTTCAGAAGTGTCTATAGAAGCACCCTTTCTTTCAGAAAGTGTCTATAGAAGCACCATTTCTTTCAGAAAGTGTCTATAGAAGCACCTTTTCTTTCAGAAAGTGTCTATAGAAGCACCCTTTCTTTCAGAAAGTGTCTATAGAAGCACATTTTCTTTCAGAAAGTGTCTATAGAAGCACCCTTTCTTTCAGAAAGTGTCTATAGAAGCACCCTTTCTTTCAGAAAGTGTCTATAGAAGCACCCTTTCTTTCAGAAAGTGTCTATAGAAGCACCCTTTCTTTCAGAAAGTGTCTATAGAAGCACCCTTTCTTTCAGAAAGTGTCTATAGAAGCACCCTTTCTTTCAGAAAGTGTCTATAGAAGCACCCTTTCTTTCAGAAAGTGTCTATAGAAGCACCCTTTCTTTCAGAAAGTGTCTATAGAAGCACCCCTTCTTTCAGAAAGTGTCTATAGAAGCACCCTTTCTTTCAGAAAGTGTCTATAGAAGCACCTTTCTTTCAGAAAGTGTCTATAGAAGCACATTTTCTTTCAGAAAGTGTCTATAGAAGCTTTCTTTCAGAAAGTGTCTATAGAAGCACATTTTCTTTCAGAAAGTGTCTATAGAATCACATTTTCTTTCAGAAAGTGTCTATAGAAGCACCCTTTCTTTCAGAAAGTGTCTATAGAAGCACCCTTTCTTTCAGAAAGTGTCTATAGAAGCACCCTTTCTTTCAGAAAGTGTCTATAGAAGCACCCTTTCTTTCAGAAAGTGTCTATAGAATCACATTTTCTTTCAGAAAGTGTCTATAGAATCACATTTTCTTTCAGAAAGTGTCTATAGAAGCACCCTTTCTTCAGAAAGTGTCTATAGAAGCACCCTTTCTTTCAGAAAGTGTCTATAGAAGCACCCTTTCTTTCAGAAAGTGTCTATAGAAGCACCCTTTCTTTCAGAAAGTGTCTATAGAATCACATTTTCTTTCAGAAAGTGTCTATAGAATCACATTTTCTTTCAGAAAGTGTCTATAGAAGCACCCTTTCTTTCAGAAAGTGTCTATAGAAGCACCCTTTCTTTCAGAAAGTGTCTATAGAAGCACATTTTCTTTCAGAAGTGTCTATAGAAGCACATTTTCTTTCAGAAAGTGTCTATAGAAGCACCCTTTCTTTCAGAAAGTGTCTATAGAAGCACCCTTTCTTTTCAGAAAGTGTCTATAGAAGCACCCTTTCTTTCAGAAAGTGTCTATAGCAGCACCCTTTCTTTCAGAGTGTCTATAGAAGCACCCTTTCTTTCAGAAAGTGTCTATAGAAGCACATTTTCTTTCAGAAAGTGTCTATAGAAGCACATTTTCTTTCAGAAAGTGTCTATAGAAGCACCCTTTGTTTCAGAAAGTGTCTACAGAAGCACATTTTCTTTCAGAAAGTGTCTATAGAAGCACCCTTTCTTCAGAAAGTGTCTATAGAAGCACCCTTTCTTTCAGAAAGTGTCTATAGAAGCACCCTTTCTTTCAGAAAGTGTCTATAGAAGCACCCTTTTCTTTCAGAAAGTGTCTATAGAAGCACCCTTTCTTTCGGAAAGTGTCTATAGAAGCACCCTTTCTTTCAGAAAGTGTCTATAGAAGCACCCTTTCTTTCAGAAAGTGTCTATAGAAGCACCCTTTCTTTCAGAAAGTGTCTATAGAAGCACCCTTTCTTTCAGAAAGTGTCTATAGAAGCACCCTTTCTTTCAGAAAGTGTCTATAGAAGCCACCCTTTCTTTCAGAAAGTGTCTATAGAAGCACCCTTTCTTTCAGAAAGTGTCTATAGAAGCACCCTTTCTTTCAGAAAGTGTCTATAGAAGCACCCTTTCTTTCAGAAAGTGTCTATAGAAGCACCTTTTCTTTCAGAAAGTGTCTATAGAAGCACCTTTTCTTTCAGAAAGTGTCTATAGAAGCACCTTTTCTTTCAGAAAGTGTCTATAGAAGCACCCTTTCTTTCAGAAAGTGTCTATAGAAGCACCCTTTCTTTCAGAAAGTGTCTATAGAAGCACCCTTTCTTTCAGAAAGTGTCTATAGAAGCACCCTTTCTTTCAGAAAGTGTCTATAGAAGCACCCTTTCTTTCAGAAAGTGTCTATAGAAGCACCCTTTCTTTCAGAAAGTGTCTATAGAAGCACCCTTTCTTTCAGAAAGTGTCTATAGAAGCACCCTTTCTTTCAGAAAGTGTGTATAGAAGCACCCTTTCTTTCAGAAAGTGTCTATAGAAGCACCCTTTCTTTCAGAAAGTGTCTATAGAAGCACCCTTTCTTTCAGAAAGTGTCTATAGAAGCACCCTTTCTTTCAGAAAGTGTCTATAGAAGCACCCTTTCTTTCAGAAAGTGTCTATAGAAGCACCCCTTTCTTTCAGAAAGTGTCTATAGAAGCACCCTTTCTTTCAGAAAGTGTCTATAGAAGCACCCTTTCTTTCAGAAAGTGTCTATAGAAGCACCCTTTCTTTCAGAAAGTGTCTATAGAAGCACCCTTTCTTTCAGAAAGTGTCTATAGAAGCACCCTTCTTTCAGAAAGTGTCTATAGAAGCACCCTTTCTTTCAGAAAGTGTCTATAGAAGCACCCTTTCTTTCAGAAAGTGTCTATAGAAGCACCCTTTCTTTCAGAAAGTGTCTATAGAAGCACCCTTTCTTTCAGAAAGTGTCTATAGAAGCACCCTTTCTTTCAGAAAGTGTCTATAGAAGCACCCTTTCTTTCAGAAAGTGTCTATAGAAGCACCCTTTTCTTTCAGAAAGTGTCTATAGAAGCACCCTTTCTTTCAGAAAGTGTCTATAGAAGCACCCTTTCTTTCAGAAAGTGTCTATAGAAGCACCCTTTCTTTCAGAAAGTGTCTATAGAAGCACCCTTTCTTTCAGAAAGTGTCTATAGAAGCACCCTTTCTTTCAGAAAGTGTCTATAGAAGCACCCTTTCTTTCAGAAAGTGTCTATAGAAGCACCCTTTCTTTCAGAAAGTGTCTATAGAAGCACCCTTTCTTTCAGAAAGTGTCTATAGAAGCACCCTTTCTTTCAGAAAGTGTCTATAGAAGCACCCTTTCTTTCAGAAAGTGTCTATAGAAGCACCCTTTCTTTCAGAAAGTGTCTATAGAAGCACCCTTTCTTTCAGAAAGTGTCTATAGAAGCACCCTTTCTTTCAGAAAGTGTCTATAGAAGCACCCTTTCTTTCAGAAAGTGTCTATAGAAGCACCCTTTCTTTCAGAAAGTGTCTATAGAAGCACCCTTTCTTTCAGAAAGTGTCTATAGAAGCACCCTTTCTTTCAGAAAGTGTCTATAGAAGCACCCTTTCTTTCAGAAAGTGTCTATAGAAGCACCCTTTCTTTCAGAAAGTGTCTATAGAAGCACCCTTTCTTTCAGAAAGTGTCTATAGAAGCACCCTTTCTTTCAGAAAGTGTCTATAGAAGCACCCTTTCTTTCAGAAAGTGTCTATAGAAGCACCCTTTCTTTCAGAAAGTGTCTATAGAAGCACCCTTTCTTTCAGAAAGTGTCTATAGAAGCACCCTTTCTTTCAGAAAGTGTCTATAGAAGCACCCTTTCTTTCAGAAAGTGTCTATAGAAGCACCCTTTCTTTCAGAAAGTGTCTATAGAAGCACCCTTTCTTTCAGAAAGTGTCTATAGAAGCACCCTTTCTTTCAGAAAGTGTCTATAGAAGCACCCTTTCTTTCAGAAAGTGTCTATAGAAGCACCCTTTCTTTCAGAAAGTGTCTATAGAAGCACCCTTTCTTTCAGAAAGTGTCTATAAAAGCACCCTTTCTTTCAGAAAGTGTCTATAGAAGCACCCTTTCTTTCAGAAAGTGTCTATAGAAGCACCCTTTCTTTCAGAAAGTGTCTATAGAAGCACCCTTTCTTTCAGAAAGTGTCTATAGAAGCACCCTTTCTTTCAGAAAGTGTCTATAGAAGCACCCTTTCTTTCAGAAAGTGTCTATAGAAGCACCCTTTCTTTCAGAAAGTGTCTATAGAAGCACCCTTTCTTTCAGAAAGTGTCTATAAAAGCACCCTTTCTTTCAGAAAGTGTCTATAGAAGCACCCTTTCTTTCAGAAAGTGTCTATAGAAGCACCCTTTCTTTCAGAAAGTGTCTATAGAAGCACCCTTTCTTTCAGAAAGTGTCTATAGAAGCACCCTTTCTTTCAGAAAGTGTCTATAGAAGCACCCTTTCTTTCAGAAAGTGTCTATAGAAGCACCCTTTCTTTCAGAAAGTGTCTATAGAAGCACCCTTTCTTTCAGAAAGTGTCTATAGAAGCACCCTTTCTTTCAGAAAGTGTCTATAGAAGCACCCTTTCTTTCAGAAAGTGTCTATAGAAGCACCCTTTCTTTCAGAAAGTGTCTATAGAAGCACCCTTTCTTTCAGAAAGTGTCTATAGAAGCACCCTTTCTTTCAGAAAGTGTCTATAGAAGCACCCTTTCTTTCAGAAAGTGTCTATAAAAGCACCCTTTCTTTCAGAAAGTGTCTATAGAAGCACCCTTTCTTTCAGAAAGTGTCTATTAGAAGCACCCTTTCTTTCAGAAAGTGTCTATAGAAGCACCCTTTCTTTCAGAAAGTGTCTATAGAAGCACCCTTTCTTTCAGAAAGTGTCTATAGAAGCACCCTTTCTTTCAGAAAGTGTCTATAGAAGCACCCTTTCTTTCAGAAAGTGTCTATAGAAGCACCCTTTCTTTCAGAAAGTGTCTATAGAAGCACCCTTTCTTTCAGAAAGTGTCTATAGAAGCACCCTTTCTTTCAGAAAGTGTCTATAAAAGCACCCTTTCTTTCAGAAAGTGTCTATAGAAGCACCCTTTCTTTCAGAAAGTGTATATAGAAGCACCCTTTCTTTCAGAAAGTGTCTATAGAAGCACCCTTTCTTTCAGAAAGTGTCTATAGAAGCACCCTTTCTTTCAGAAAGTGTCTATAGAAGCACCCTTTCTTTCAGAAAGTGTCTATAGAAGCACCCTTTCTTTCAGAAAGTGTCTATAGAAGCACCCTTTCTTTCAGAAAGTGTCTATAGAAGCACCCTTTCTTTCAGAAAGTGTCTATAGAAGCACCCTTTCTTTCAGAAAGTGTCTATAAAGCACCCTTTCTTTCAGAAAGTGTCTATAGAAGCACCCTTTCTTTCAGAAAGTGTCTATAGAAGCACCCTTTCTTTCAGAAAGTGTCTATAGAAGCACCCTTTCTTTCAGAAAGTGTCTATAGAAGCACCCTTTCTTTCAGAAAGTGTCTATAGAAGCACCCTTTCTTTCAGAAAGTGTCTATAGAAGCACCCTTTCTTTCAGAAAGTGTCTATAGAAGCACCCTTTCTTTCAGAAAGTGTCTATAGAAGCACCCTTTCTTTCAGAAAGTGTCTATAAAAGCACCCTTTCTTCAGAAAGTGTCTATAGAAGCACCCTTTCTTTCAGAAAGTGTCTATAGAAGCACCCTTTCTTTCAGAAAGTGTCTATAGAAGCACCCTTTCTTTCAGAAAGTGTCTATAGAAGCACCCTTTCTTTCAGAAAGTGTCTATAGAAGCACCCTTTCTTTCAGAAAGTGTCTATAGAAGCACCCTTTCTTTCAGAAAGTGTCTATAGAAGCACCCTTTCTTTCAGAAAGTGTCTATAGAAGCACCCTTTCTTTCAGAAAGTGTCTATAGAAGCACCCTTTCTTTCAGAAAGTGTCTATAGAAGCACCCTTTCTTTCAGAAAGTGTCTATAGAAGCACCCTTTCTTTCAGAAAGTGTCTATAGAAGCACCCTTCTTTCAGAAAGTGTCTATAGAAGCACCCTTTCTTTCAGAAAGTGTCTATAGAAGCACCCTTTCTTTCAGAAAGTGTCTATAGAAGCACCCTTTCTTTCAGAAAGTGTCTATAGAAGCACCATTTCTTTCAGAAAGTGTCTATAGAAGCACCCTTTCTTTCAGAAAGTGTCTATAGAAGCACCTTTCTTTCAGAAAGTGTCTATAGAAGCACCCTTTCTTTCAGAAAGTGTCTAATAGAAGCACCCTTTCTTTCAGAAAGTGTCTATAGAAGCACCCTTTCTTTCAGAAAGTGTCTATAGAAGCACCCTTTCTTTCAGAAAGTGTCTATAGAAGCACCCTTTCTTTCAGAAAGTGTCTATAGAAGCACCCTTTCTTTCAGAAAGTGTCTATAGAAGCACCCTTTCTTTCAGAAAGTGTCTATAGAAGCACCTTTCTTTCAGAAAGTGTCTATAGAAGCACCCTTTCTTTCAGAGAGTGTCTATAGAAGCACCCTTTCTTTCAGAAAGTGTCTATAGAAGCACCCTTTTCTTTCAGAAAGTGTCTATAGAAGCACCCTTTCTTTCAGAAAGTGTCTATGGAAGCACCCTTTCTTTCAGAAAGTGTCTATAGAAGCACCCTTTCTTTCAGAAAGTGTCTATAGAAGCACCCTTTCTTTCAGAAAGTTTCTATAGAAGCACCCTTTCTTTCAGAAAATGTCTATAGAAGCACCCTTTCTTTCAGAAAGTGTCTATAGAAGCACCCTTACTTTCAGAAAGTGTCTATAGAAGCACCCTTTCTTTCAGAAAATGTCTATAGAAGCACCCTTTCTTTCAGAAAGTGTCTATAGAAGCACCCTTTCTTTCAGAAAGTGTCTATAGAAGCACCCTTTCCTTCAGAAAGTGTGTATAGAAGCACCCTTTCTTTCAGAAAGTGTGTATAGAAGCACCCTTTCTTTCAGAAAATGTCTATAGAAGCACCCTTACTTTCAGAAAGTGTCTATAGAAGCACCCTTTCTTTCATAAAGTGTCTATACAAGCACCCTTTCTTTCAGAAAGTGTCTATAGAAGCACCCTTTCTTTCAGAAAGTGTCTATAGAAGCACCCTTTCTTTCAGAAAGTGTTTATAGAAGCAACCTTTCATTCAGAAAGTGTCTATAGAAGCACCCTTTCTTTCAGAAAGTGTCTATAGAAGCACCCTTTCTTTCAGAAAGGGTCTATAGAAGTACCCTTTCTTTCAAAAAGGGTCTATAGAAGCACCCTTTCTTTCAAAAAGGGT
Organism: Musca autumnalis; assembly: GCF_047663935.1. Classification (NCBI taxonomy): domain Eukaryota; kingdom Metazoa; phylum Arthropoda; class Insecta; order Diptera; family Muscidae; genus Musca; species Musca autumnalis. The sequence continues at coordinate 236,107,825 of NW_027411977.1, forward strand.
CTGTAGAAGCATCCTTTCTTTCAGAAAGTGTCTATAGAGGCACCCTTTCTTTCAGAAAGTGTGTATAGAAGCACCCTTTCTTTCAAAAAGGGTCTATAGAAGCACCCTTTCTTTCAAAAAGGGTCTTTAGAAGCACCCTATCTTCCAGAAATTGTCTACAGAAGCACCCTATCTTCCAGAAATTGTCTACAGAAGCACCCTTTCTTTCAGAAAGTGTGTATAGAAGCACCCTTTCTTTCATAAAGTGTCTATAGAAGCACCCTTTCTTTCAGAAAGTGTCTATAGAAGCACCCTTTCCTTCAGAAAGTGTGTATAGAAACACCCTTTCTTTCATAAAGTGTCTATAGAAGCACCCTTTCTTTCAGAAAGTGTCTATAGAAGCACCCTTTCTTTCAGAAAGGGTCTATAGAAGTACCCTTTCTTTCAAAAAGGGTCTATAGAAGCACCTTTTCTTTCAAAAAGGGTCTGTAGAAGCACCCTTTCTTTCAAAAAGGGTCTGTAGAAGCATCCTTTCTTTCAGAAAGTGTCTATAGAAGCACCCTTTCTTTCAAAAAGGGTCTATAGAAGTACCCTTTCTTTCAAAAAGGGTCTATAGAAGTACCCTTTCTTTCAAAAAGGGTCTTTAGAAGCACCCTATCTTCCAGAAATTGTCTACAGAAGCACCCTTTCTTTCAGAAAGTGTCTACTAAAGCACCCTTTCTTTCAGAAAGTGTCTATAGAAGCACCCTTTCTTTCAGAAAGTGTCTATAGAAGCACCCTTTCTTTCAGAAAGTGTCTATAGAAGCACCCTTTCTTTCAGAAAGTGTATATAGAAGCACCCTTTCTTTCAGAAAGTGTCTATAGAAGCACCCTTTCTTTCAGAAAGTGTCTATAGAAGCACCCTTTCTTTCGGAAAGTGTCTATAGAAGCACATTTTCTTTCAGAGTGTCTATAGAAGCACATTTTCTTTCAGAGTGTCTATAGAAGCACCCGTTCTTTCAGAAAGTGTCTATAGAAGCACCCTTTCTTTCGGAAAGTGTCTATAGAAGCACATTTTCTTTCAGAGTGTCTATAGAAGCACCCTTTCTTTAAGAAAGTGTCTATAGAAGCACATTTTCTTTCAGAAAGTGTCTATAGAAGCACCCTTTCTTTCAGAAAGTGTCTATAGAAGCACCCTTTCTTTCAGAAAGTGTCTATAGAAGCACCCTCTCTTTCAGAAAGTGTCTATAGAAGCACCCTTTCTTTCAGAAAGTGTCTATAGAAGCACCCTTTCTTTCAGAAAGTGTCTATAGAAGCACCCTTTCTTTCAGAAATTGTCTATAGAAGCACAATTTCTTTCAGAAAGGGTCTATAGAAGCACCCTTTCTTTCAGAAAGGGTCTACAGAAGCACCCTTTCTTTCAGAAAGTGTCTATAGAAGCACCCTTTCTTTCGGAAAGTGTCTATAGAAGCACATTTTCTTTCAGAGTGTCTATAGAAGCACCCTTTCTTTCAGAAAGTGTCTATAGTAGCACATTTTCTTTCAGAAAGTGTCTATAGAAGCACCCTTTCTTTCAGAAAGTGTCTATAGAAGCACATTTTCTTTCAGAAAGTGTCTATAGAAGCACCCTTTCTTTCAGAAAGAGTCTATAGAATCACATTTTCTTTTAGAAAGTGTCTATAGAAGAACCCTTTCTTTCAGAAAGGGTCTACCAAGGTGGATGAGATGGTCCAGGCTTGTCCTGTTTCTACGGTATTGACTCCCGAATCATGGGACCGCAAATCCTAACTTGACATTGGACTGGATCCGATTTTTTTGTAAATTCCTTTGAATTCGTTTGTAAAAGGATCTGTCAAAATTGCGTCGCATCAGTTAACGTCTATAAAATGTTGCTGTAAATCTTTTCGAAACTTACGTTTACTGTTCTACGGATCTATGTTGTGTTCAACGTTTGCAATTCTTTTAACACTCGAAACCCTAAAACAGTTAATTTGACCCCTTCTGGCCTGCTTATTCCAGCCAAGGTGTTTATGGACTCAATTTTTTCATTGTTTTAACTTGTGTCATTCTGTTTAATTAAATCACAACTAACTTTTTGCATTTGGTTCCATTTCACACCTCTTTTTTGGTGTTGTTGATAAAAACCCCGGTTTGAAGGGGTTTGGGCTTTAATCGTGTCAAATTAAGTTCTTTGTTGCTGTTTTTGTTGTTTTGCTTTAGAAAATTTGCAATTATAATTTTTGTTAAGTTGTAACTCTATAAAGACGTGAACATGTTGTCCAACATGCTGCAGTTTTATTTTCTGCCACAAAAAAAAAAACTCTTCTGATTTTTATCTACTTTCAGGCTAAGCTCAGAGCAAAAAGTAAACGCGCTTTGTTACCGATTGACCACTCACTAAACAATTGAATTTTAAACATTTTACAACATCCTAGCTATTGAGTTTGAAGTGCAACAGACTTAAGCCATGAAATTTTTTTGGAACTGAAAGGCAAGATGGATCTTCTGCAGTGAGGAAGGGGTATGTCCGAGCTTCATCTAAAGGAGTCTGAGAGGGGGCTATGCTAAGACACATCTTTTTAGATATGCCGCCACACCGCCAACAACTAATTGGATTTCTCTTGAAAACTTTAAGTCAGTGCCGAAATTCTGGCCATAGATGCTTCCCAGCCTAGGTAAAAGAGATTACAACAAGAAAGACACAGAAAAAATATTTTAGTAATTTTTAAGTATGTTACACTGACTCATGTTTTTCTGTTTTGGCTGATACATGCATGACCAAACACAACTAACTAAATCGATAATGTCTTGATCAACAGAGTGCAACAACTAGCCTTAACTTCCATTGGCCAGGTCGGGATGTGTTGTTGTTTGTGTTTTTGGGGTTACTAAGCTATGCTATGCCGAGGATTGCTCATGTTGTTCAAAATGTTTTACAACGTTGCGAAATTGTAATAGTAAAGCAAAATATTTAAAGTTTGAAGTAACTCCCTTCCCCTTATCACTTCCCTTGGCATCACTGCTCACTCATACTTAACTTCAACTACATCATAGGGGAGTTGTTGTAGGTGAAATATAAACTTCACATAGCATGAGCCACAACCGCCAGAATTTATCTCACAATTGTACTCGCCGGCTGGCTGGCTGACTGCCATGCTTTTTTTTTTTGAAGGCACTCGTGCAAAGGGGCAATTAATTTGTATTGCGAACAACCCACAAACATGCCACATTATATTTGCCTGATGTTTCTTTAGGATGTTTTAATGCGCTTGGGTTTCTGTCGTATTTTTTGCTTTTTTTGTTCTCATTGTAGAGATTATTTGTTCATCTGCTTTTTATTGATGTTTTGTGGAGAATTTAATTTATTGAATAATGTTATTGTTCCGCTTACAGAGAAGGGGTCGTAGAATATGTACAAATAAATTAAGTTTGGATATTTTATCTATGTGCTCAAGTAGATCAAAGCTCTGAAGATTTCTATGCTCTTTGGATAAGGAATGTGGTATTAGGCAAAAGCATAAGTTGGGTTACTCCCACGTGAAGTATTCGAGGAAAGTAAGTTTAGAAACGAGAAAAACATTTGTCAGAATCAGAAATATGCATACTTGAAATATTGGTTCTAGACGCCACATGTTAATGCCAAATCCAATAATAGATTGGAGTCGATCTAGCCATGCCCATGTCCGTCCAACATTGTGGCTGACAGGGTTAACATGATAACTTTCTGATTAAGAGCAGTTTAAGAGTTCTTCAAGAATCGTTTTGGATTTTTGGAAGACAGTCCTTGCTTTCCTGAATACAATTACATATATAATTTTTCGTGGGCATGTTCAAACCTCCTGAAATAATGACCCAAAAGCCATAAGAAACCCTACCGGCACCAACTTAAATGACTGGTGATCATCGTCGTCTCAGATGTCCCAGATACCGCATTTGCCTACGCATTCTTTTTGGTACTTACTTGCCCTGGGCTCCATGTTATGGTAAGTGAGATTGTTCACTTTGTGAGTCGCAACAACATCCTTATCGGTGCGATCCTCGAGACAAAGCTAATTAACACCTGCAATGTTATGTTGGATACAAAGTGTTTCGCGAGAAACATACAACATATGTGATTGATGCAAAGAACTTATTGCATGAAACTGTACAATGCAGACTTATCTAGACTAACTCTACAGACCCACACATGGAATGTAGGTGGGGTGTTTGTCAAGTGTGGTATTGCCGACGTAGAGGTTTTTAATGTGTACCTACCAAAATTGGTTTTCTTTTGGAAGGCTATAAATGCTTAGTACTCTGCGAATTCAATGCTCATCACCAGCTTTGGCACTCTAACCTAGGTACTGTTTTAGATCGACGAATGTTACAATAATGTCCGCGGGTTTGACCAACGACGGCTCATGGCAATGCGTCATGTCGCTTGGATTAGACCATCTTCTCATAATCATATCCATTAATCAAAAACTGAGTTACAGAATTCATCTACTCTAGTAGAGTAAATAACCAAAGTGTTAATTTTGCTGTTGCTCACCCACGTAGAAAACTCTGGAAAACCAAGTTTCGGGAGCCCGGGAACAACGCGAGTATGGGAGAATCTTATAGGCTGATCTCTATTCTCTCGCCAGTAACAAAGACGATCGAGGCACTACTACTCCCGAACCTTAGAGGAAGTTATCAAATTTCCCCTCTGCCCTTCACGCCATAAGCATATAAGCAGAGGACTCAACTGTTTCCATAGCAATAAATTAGTCGAAGTCGTTCGATACGGTCAGTCACACCACCCTTTTGAAGACATTCTCCAGCCGAGTTCGAAATGGTAAATGAGAAATCAAAGCTCAGTAGAAACAGTTAGCTTCTCAAGGTGAGGAGTTCAACCATTAACTCTCCGGACAATATTAGCTAGCAAATCAATAGCGTCACTTTTTGCCACATGGATAGCGAAGATGAAAATGCCCTCGAATATACAGGTCGACGGAGTAAGAATTCCGGCCACAAATTACCCTAAAATTTCTGGAGTCACATTCGACAGCCTATTTAGATCATTCAAGCATTCTCAGCTATCTGCAATAAGCTAAGAAACAGGAACAATGTTCTCAAGTTGTTATCAAGCCACACTTAGGGTGCGGATAAGGAAACTTTGTTGACTAAAAGCAAGAAGCATGAGGAAGATCATTCGGCACAATTAATTGCTGCAGCAGGTGTCGGCTAGTCATCCATCCTCTATTTATGGATGGAGGCCCAGGTCTTTATTATCTAGAAAGATAGGTCCAGAGACAAACCGGATAACTACTAAATCAACAAGCTCATACTGCAGGACTAAATTCGTTTCACGCAGCTACAGAAGAGAGGGCAACTTTTCTATGCACTCTCTTCCACTAATAAATGAAATTCCTGTGTATTTCGACCCGCTTAAAACCAGGGTAGTGGCTAAGTGGCAAATTTTTGTCCAACCTTGTCTGACTTCATGCAAGGTGTTCTAGTACAATTGGCAAACTGGGGCCATGACAGTGGTCTTCTATAATTGTTCCACAAACATCCCAGGCGGGACAGGGAAGACTTCTCTCATATCAATTAGTGCACCCCGATTCATATTAGCTCAATGATATGGGACCTACTGTTTATCGCTGAACGGCGTGTCTAAGACACCACTTGTAAAGAAGTTGTCACCAACATTACTGAGGGGACAGTGGTCTTCTACTATTCATAACTGTTGCGCTCAACTCCTGCAAGAGCTCTATTGGAAACAAGTTGATTTAGTTTTAGGATTTGAGGACGTCTTTTAGACTCCGAGAGTCCCGATAGTGGTGAACTTTGCTTATGCGATTATATGCCCTATTCCTTCAGATTTGACTCATTATCCGTAATTTATCCAAGTGGGCATACTTGGGATGAACGGACAGTCTGACAATATATAGAAGTGGGTCCAAGATGGAGGAAAGCCGGCCTTTACAATCATTGAAGCTTAATGTTAGCTGCAGCATCTCTCAGTCAGAGATTCTTGATATTAGGAAAGCAGCAGAATTGATGATAGGACTTGAAAGCAACCTTAAAGGACTGGTGATTATATATTGCGATAGTCAAGCGCACCATAAATCTGAATCATAAATTCTCCTGCTATCCTTGATTGCAGGAAAGCTCTAGTGATATACGTAATATCATTAAAATTTACTGGGTTCCACGGCCACCAAGGTGCTACTACATCGGCAAACTTGGAGAGATCTATCTCGAAAAAGTACATTGCAAGTGACTCTTGGATCCTGGATGCGGGTGAAAGATATCGAAAGGAATTTGACCTGTAGTTTCTCGTTTAAGAATGGACCTCCCTCCCATCATTCTAGTTTCTGTAATAATTGAGCTAGAACGCTATATTTTTGCACCCGAGTGTATTTTTTCGCATAGACAGGTCAAGTTCGAATGTGGGCTATAAAGTTCCCTTCTGGTATAGCCCCCATATAATGGTACCCCTCCTGATATTTTATACCCTCCACCATATGGTGGGTATAATTGTCATTCCGTTTGTAACACATCGAAATATTCGTCGGAGACCCTATAAAGTATATATATTATTGATCAGCATAAAATTCTATGTCGATTTGACCATGTCCATCTGTCCGTCCGCCCGTCTGTCTGTCTATTGAAATCAGGATACAGCTCGCAATTTTAAAGATAGAGAGTCAAAATTTGGTACAGAAGTTTTTGTTACTTGCAGGAAGGTTGGTATTGAAAATGGGATATATCTTAAGGTTTTAGCTTCATTATCCTACCAAAATGGCTGAAATTTGGTACGTAGTCATCTTTAGGGGTATAAAACCTCCCCCAGAATTTTGTCGGTATCGGTCCACACCTTCATATAGCCCCCAGAGAACGGTATCTCCCGATTTTCGGTATTTTGAAGGTTTTAGCTTCATTATCACACCAAAATGTCTGAAATTTGGTAGTTAGTCTACGTTGATGGTATAAAACTTTCCCCCAGAACTTTGTCGGTATCGGTCCACACCTTCATATAGCCCCCATAGAACGGTACTTACCGATTTTCGGTATTTTTAAGGTTTTAGCTTCATTATCATACCAAAATGGCTGAAATTTAGTACGTAGTCTTCTTTAGGGGCATAAAACTTTCCCCCAGAATTTTGTCGGTATCGGTCCACACCTTCATATAGCCCCCATAGAACGGTACCTCCATATTTTCGGTATTTTGAAGGTTTTAGCTTCATTATCACACCTAAATGTCTGAAATTTGGTACTTAGTCTACGTTGGTGGTATAAAACTTTCCCCCAGAACTTTGTCGGTATCGGCCCATGCCTTCATATAGCCCCCATACAATAGGTACCTCCCGATTTTCGGTATTTTGAACGTTGTGGCCTCAATATTCCACCAAAACGGCTGAAATTTGGTATTTACCCCCAGTTTTTGTAAAAAAATTTATTCTTCTCACACGAATTGTCAAATTTTGTGGATCGATTTACTCGCTTTAGCGCAAATGTAGAGCGCTGATTTTTAAATTAGGAATTCTTAGCTGTATATGGAACGGGTATACGAAAAATTAGGTATGTATGTCTTCTGGAGGTTGAGCTATAGATGCCTAAATTATAACGAATATAGACGAACGAACAAAAATAAGTTACAAAAACAGGGGGTTAGTCTTCAATGTGACATAAAACTGTTCGCCAGAAATATGTCTGTACAGGTCCACGCTTTCATATTGCCCCATTTCTGACTAAAATTCGTTGGTATAGGTCCACGTTTCGATATAGCCCCCGTAGAACGGTACCTCACGATTTTCGTAATACTGAAGATTGTGACGTCAATATCCAACCGAAATGGCTGAAATTCGTTATTTCGTCTTCCAAGAGTTATAAAATATTCCAGAAGAGTATTATCAGTATAGGTCCACGTCTTCCTATATCCGTACTTCTTGATTTTCGGTATTTTTTAGTTTTAGCCACATTCTCTAACCGAAATATAGGAAATTTGGTATTTAGTCTTCTTTGAGCCTAAAAACTTTCCGTCAGAAATTTGTCGGTATAGATCGACGTTTTGAAATAGCCCCCATAGAATGGTGCCTCACATTGTTTTACCGTTCTTACATGTTTTTTGTTATTTTGTGGATTTTAGCTACATTTCTCGACCGAACTACCTGTAATTGGAAAACATCTCCTTTAGCGGCACCTGGCGAGGTGTATAGCATTTGAAATGTATACTCCCCGACATAAAGGCCTCGAAAATTCTTCTATGGACAAGTGCAAATCTCGGAAATAGGGGAAAAAATTCTTTTAATTTGTAAATTTTTCCATAAGTAGCAGGCCTCCGGCCGGAGATTTCAGTCTTTCTCCTATGGACAGGTGCAAATCTCGGGTATGGCAACAAAATACGTTTCCGGGACAAAAAGTATACATCGTTGGACTCAGAATAGAAAGAGCTCCTGTGGTGAAAAATTGTCTTTGTACCTTAGGTAGAAAGGACATTTAAGCCCTATAATTTGACATTTGAGATTCCAAGTGATCACATAACTTCTCTTTAAAAATTGTCAAGGTGGGTTCATGTTTTCATAATATACCCCATATAACGTCATCTCCAGATTTTAAGTACTTTCATATTTTTACCTGTAATTTAACATTTGAAGTTCCTTACGGCACCGCCCCAATTTCAGGTGTTCAGTAGTGCGATTCTATAACACAGTTTTTGAGTTACCGAAAAAATCGGTAAAATTAAAACGCAAACTTATGAAGGAAAAATTCAAATAAAAGTTGACAACATTCTTGCTATCGGTAAAACTTTACGACTACTTTTTATTCGTCGCTAACTTACCAAAAAATATCGTTAATTACCGAAATTATAAGCATTTTAATTTTACCGATTTTTGTCGGTAACTCAAAAAATGTGTTAGAGAATCGCACTACTGAAGTTTTTATCGACGTTTTAGGTCCACGTTAACTGTAGTATGACATTAGGGTTCACAGTGGTCAAAACAGAGATCCACCATCTTATCCAAAATATTTGAATCAACGATGTTTGATGATTAATTTTTTAAATTCCCGCTAATCCTTCAAAAAATATTTTAAAAAATTCTTACTAGTGGAACAGTTGCACCTTTTCCACTGTAGTCGATCTTTAAAAACATATTTGTTCAAAAATTGTGTCTGTTCTCCCCTTGAAAAATATTCTTTAAAAATCCAAAAATAGAACAGTAGCTCTTTGTTTTTTACTGACTTTTGGTCGTCTATAAAAACACTTTCGGATTGGAAATTAATGTGCGAGACAATTGTGGTTGTGTCTCCGACCTTACTTACTTATTTGGGACCAAAAAACTTGACCACGCCCACTTTTTTAAAATATGTTACATCTACAAAAGTACTGAACTGATTTTCTTTAAATTGTTAGGGAATGTACAGGGATGGCCCCCGAAACAAGCTACATATTTTATTGAATTTCAGAGAGGGCTCGGCATCTTCCCTATGCGATATTTTAAAAAAAAAAAACGCTATCTTTGCAAATAATACGAATGTACCGGTTTAAAAATTAACGAATTAATCTTTGAGGCCTAAAGACCCGACCACGCCTGCTTTTAAGTTTGTCATTCCGTTTGTAACACATCGAACCAATTATTTGCGACCATATAAAGTATATATATTCTTGATCAGGATAAAATTCTAAGACGATCTAGCCATGTCGTCTGTCCGTCCGTCTGTCCGTCTGTTGTAATGACTCTAGCGTCTTCAATAATTGAGATAGAGTGCTGAAATTTTGCACCCGAGGGTCTTTTTTCCATAGGCAGGTCAAGTTCGAAGATGGGCTATATCGGTCCACTCTTTGGTATAGCACCCATATAACGGTACCTCCGGATTTGAGGTAGTTTGACGTTCTTCGCCACATTTGCAGACCGAATTAGCTATAATTTGGCACTTAGGGTTCCTAGTGACCAACAAACTTATATCCCAAAGGATATGGGCATAGGTCCATGTTTTGGTATAGTCCCCATATAACGGTACTTCCCGATTTTCGGTATTTTGAGAATTTTAGCCACAATTTTTAACCGAACTATCTGCAATTTGACATTTGAAGTTCTCAGTAGTCATAAACATCTCCACGTGACATCGTCAACATAGGTCCATGTTTTGGTGTAGCCCCCATATATCGGTACCTCCCGATTTTCGGTATTTTGAGAATTTTAGCTACAAATTTTTAACCGAACTAGCTGTAATTTGCCATTTGAGGTTCTTAGTGGTCATGAAATATCTCCACCAAGCATCGTCAACATAGGTCCATGTTTTAGTATAGCCCCATATAACGGTACCTCCCGATTTTCGGTATTTTGAGCATTTTAGTTACAATTTTTAACCGAACTAGCTGTAATTTGCCATTTGAGGTTCTCAGTGGTCATTAAATATCCCTAACAAACATCGTCAACATAGGTCCATGTTTTGGTATAGCCCCCATATAACGGTACCTCCCGATTTTCGGTATTTTGAACATTTTAGTTACAATTTTTAACCGAACTAGCTTTAACTTGAGATTTGAGGTTCTCAGTGGTCATGAAACATCTCCACCAAACATCGTCAACATAGGTCCATGTTTTGGTATAGCCCCCATATAACGGTACCTCCCGATTTTCGGTATCTTGAGCATTTTAGTTACAATTTTTAACCGAACTAGCTGTAATTTGTCATTTGAGATTCTCATTGGTCGTTAATTATCCCCACCAAACATCGTCAACATAGGTCCATGTTTTGGTATAGCCCCCATATAACGGTACCTCCCAATTTTCGGTATTTTGAGAATTTATCTACAGTTTTTTTACCGAAATAGCTATAATTTGACATTTGAAGTTCTCAGTGGTCACGAAATATCTCCACCAAACATCGTCAACATAGGTCCATGTTTTGGTATAGCCCCCATTATAACGGTATCTCCCGATTTTCGGTATTTTGAGAATTTTAGCTGCAATTTTTAACCGAACTAGCTGTAATGGTCGGTATTTTGAGAATTTTAGCTACAATTTTGTCTATTCAAAAATAATCGTCAATATAGGTCCATGTTTTGGTATATCCACCCATATAACTGTACCTCCCGATTTTCGGGAATTTTCAGTGGTCACGAAATTTCTTCACTAAAATTCGTCAACATGGGTCCATTTTTGAGGGTCTACATTGTTTTGATGAAACTACCCTCAATTTGATTCTTGAAGTTCCCTGCAGCTATAAAACTTTTCCGCCGAAAAATTTGGTGAGTATATTATGAACCCCGAAGGACAGATCCGCCATGAGTCGAACATCCGCGTTATGGCGTGATGAAATTTTTGTTAGAGACCCTGTGGGCCATCAGGAATTACCGTTATATCTTTGTTCACTGTTGCTTAAGTGCTATACAAAAACAACAATAAACAAAGATATAATGCTAATTGATGATGGCTTACTGGGTCTCTTGCAAAAACTTCATCACGCCATAACGCTGAAGTTCGACTCACGGCGCATCTGTCCTTCGGGGTTTTTAATGTACACACACCAAGGGCTTTCATCTCCAAAAGGAATTATCTCTGCCCCAACATTTGTGTTCACAGTGTAATTTAAGCAATAGTGGGCGGAAGTAGGGTTCTATCCATTGTCGAAAAGTTGTTCCACCTAAAATTGTAAAAGGATCCTAATTATTCCATTTTAATTAAGATTATTTTATGGTGGGGGGTATAAAAAGTTCGGCCCGGCCGATCTTAACGACTTTTTACTTGTTTAAATATGTTATATCTCCATTACTACTGAAACAAATTCCAAAAGCTCAAGGTTGGCCGTTGTTATGTATACTATATGAATTTCGGAGGAGGTGGGGTGCCTTCCCACGTCTTTCTTTTAGACGCTATATATAAGAAAAAGCTATGATTATTTAAGTTTCAGCACAAATTTTGGGAGACAACACTAGGTACATATTTGGAGCGAAAATGCCTGACCAAGAGCTACTTCTGAAGGAAAATAACAGACGGCCGGGGAAAGAGGGTGGTTCGTTACAGTCCTTCCTTCCGACTCCACCTAAACGACAAAAAAGACAAAAGACAAAAATTTATATTGGGACTTCAGTAATGTGTAAAGATCTACTTTTGTTGGTAACAAAATTTTCATACATTTTGTTATTTTTAAACACATTCTCACTTTTTTAGTTTTTTTTTCTTCCAGCGAAACCTTAAAATTCCCAGAAAATCCACAAAATTTTCCAAACAAATGTTACCACAATATTACCACACTAACTGCTCTCTAGCCCCCAGACCACATACTAAGCCATAAAATTATGCTGTAAAATCTATGAAAGAATCTAGCACATCATACATCATGACCACATATAGTTTCCTAACTCTGGCGTAAATGAATAATTACCCTTGAATAAATCTTCTTATTTTATTGAGGCAAAATTCTACTTCTAAGAGAGTCCTAAAGTGTTTTAAATCCTTCAAAATGTGTCTAAGACTTGTAAATAATTACTTTATTTTCTGGCTGACTTCAGAAGAACTCCAACAGTTTTGCACTTGTCTTTAAGACGTTTCAAACGCCAAGCAAGCCACCAGGCAAACAAAAATAAACCACATTCACTTTTCGTAGGAAGGCCACACACAAAGAATTGGCAAACAAGCAGCATCGTAAAGGGATGCTGTGGTGAGCAGCTTCAAATGGACCAAACACGTAGCATCTAGAGTGGCAGGTATCAATCGCTCATTGTGTGCTCAATGGTGGTGATGAATAACTTTTGTTGTTGTTGCTGGAGCAAAGGCGATTGTTACCATTCAGCAAACCTGCTACAAATGCTTGGGTTTTACAACACATCATCATCCTCATCATCCCAGCTAAATTGTCAATTATGTTAGGTGTGCGAATTTCGTTCACTTGCTGTAGGACTCCCAGATGTACGTTAAAAAAAAAAACAAAACTCTAGTGGAGGGTGTCTAATAAATAATTACTTTACGGTTGTTATTGATTTCTCTGGGTGTCCAGCCAGACAGACATCTTTGTTAGGTTCTGATCTGAAATTAATTGCTACCCCTACGCCCATCCATCCTTCGGTGATGTTAGGTCACTGCTACACATTTTGTTTCCGCCGGAATTAAATGTGTTTAAATTAGATGTTATTTGAAGTCATTTTTTGAGGGATTATCTTTTTTCGCTCGCTTGTCTGTTGATCGTTTGATGAATGCCCTGAGATCTTTATTTGGTGAACGTGTGTGTGTGGCCACCCAGAAACGCCAAAAATTGAAACAGGAACAAATTAATACATCACAAAGATCACACAAAGAATATCGGCAAACGATATTTAATTTGTAAGGTGCAGACGGAAGTAATTGTTCAATTTAGGATGTTTGGAAAAAAGGATTTGGAAAAATAGGCAATTATGAAAGGAAATATGTTATGATGTCAATTTTAGCATGGACTATTTTCTGATATTAAAAAATAAAGTCAAATATCCTGCCAAATAAAAAAAAACACAAATTACAGTGGGCAACAAAATGGAGGTGAAAGTCTGGGACACGGAAAATTCCTCTTGGGGAAGAAAGGCCTTGGTGAGAATATTAAGAACCCTTATTAGCTTATTTTTGAGATGACATGTTTTCAGTCAACTCGAATGAGGATTATTTTCGTAGGGCACTTCGACCTTCTAACTTCTTTATTTTAGGAGCCGCTATAAAAGTACCATAAGATGACGTTTTTCAGCTTCGAAATGTTCTGCAAAAATGTCGCTCAGAAAATTTTAGTTACGGCTATCATTGACAACTAATGGACCTACAGTTAATCGCCGATTTGTAGAGAAGTTTTACATGGCTGAAATACTCAGGAAATGTCGCCAACATTACTGAGGGGTATTTTGCCACCGTTGAAAAGTGTTTTGATGTTGCCTGGCCGGGGAATCGAACCCACGGCCTTATGTGTGCAAGGCGGGTGTGCATACCATTGCACCACGGTGCCACCCAAGGTCATATCTCAGCCAATTTTGCTCCGATCGACTTGAAATTTTTTGCGGCTACCTGTACTTCAAAATAAGCCAATAACATATTTTCGATTTTTTGAAATTGACAAGTAGGGATAACCCCTTAATACGAGAAATATGGAAGTTCGTTAAGAGGAAATCCCTAAATAAGTTCATTGTCGACGAATGATGTTTTCATTACACGACTGTATAATAGGTCACAGGCCATTACAAACTTTTCATATCCCTCAACCATTTGAGTTGATTGATTTCTTAACAACAATCCTAATTTGAACGCCGAAAACAGCCTAAAATCACCCTCAAATAATCGATTCATTATTGAAAATCTTCTAACAAATAGTTAACAAAAAACACTCAAAGAAGCTCTAATGTCCAAAATCAACACCAACATACATCTAAACAGTTAACAATGAATCAAAGATTATTGAACAATAACTACCGCCTCTGTCTGATAAAGACCGCCTTAGAGGTGGCATGTTTTTCCAAGTGTGGAAATATCACAACAAGGGCCTCCCTTAAAGCTTCAACAAAACAAACAAAATTGTCATGGTCTCCCAAGCACAGTTGTTTGAATTGTTTTAATTATCACAACTAACAAAACAAAAAAACAGAAGAAGAAGACAAAAAAAAAACAACACCAAACATACAAAAACAAATAACTGAACAAAGCAAAAACTTATTTTAATTTAACACATCTTTTTTCGATGTGAATGCAACATTGATTTGAAGTTAACAACTTCAAAAAAGTTAACTTCAAACCAATGATGCTAATGATGACGATGATGAAATTACTTTAAACAACATCAACAACAACGATATCGGAAAAGCAACAAAACAACCTTCAAATCAAAATACGTCCAAAACAAACTGTTCAAATGTGAATTCTATTATTTAAGTGTGGATTGCTCATTTGATTTAATTTGGGTTTACGTTAGGAGGCTACTCAGGAGGCAACAGAAAAGTTAGCATTTTTAAAATGTGGAAATAATGACTACAAGACACCCTAATATCCAATAATGAGAGAAGGCCTTCTTCAGCTTTTCTGTCAATACAAAACCTACTTAATATCCTCTATAGACAGTGTACTTTTCAAGGTTTTCAACAAATAGAACACATTGTACAGATGCAGTGTTCCTGTTCTCTATAGGCAAAATATATAAAAAGACTGAAGTAAATTTCACTCGACTGTAGCAGGCCTTAAAAAGGTCTTCTGTCTACATACAATATATCCAAAAGATTTTTTGTTTGCAGATTACAAAATATATACCGCCAAAAGGAGTCCTTCCAAACGCTTTCAGTCAATAGACGACTTCCAAAGGTCTTCAATAAAAGTTATATTTAGGAAAGGGTCTATGGAAGCCAATATTCGAATATTTATCATGCAAAACGGTTTTAATGTTTTTCAAAGTATTCTCCAGCATATTTTATACACTTTTTTATGCGCTCAAGCCAATTATTGAAGCACTTTTTCCCTCCGATTCAGAAACAAATGATCATCACCAATTTCACGATTTGTCCTGTCAAACAGGCGCTGGTTTGAAACGATGTGTGAGAGCCCACATTGTCTTCTCTCGTTTATTTTTGAAATTCTCATTAGACTTCAGGCACACAAATTGTAGTGTGCCACTCAAAAGTAACGGTACTACGTTCCTCAAGTCGTGTAATATCCTCATGGTAAGTTTGGTCGAAGAAACAGGCGACCATTTGCTTTGAGTGGTTCTTCAATGAACAACTTTCGTAAGATTTGGCTCGCCTTCGAAAACCCCCACGGTCGATTGCTGTTTTGTTTCGGGCTTATGCGCATAGATCAAAGATTCGTCGATGACGATCTTATAAACGTCGATTGAAGCAACGTGATCGTATTTATTGACAATTTCGTTGCACAAATCGACAAGAGCCTCTTTTGAGGGATTGTCAAATTGTGCTGGATCAACCGAGAAAAAACCATTTTTGCGGCCAGGCGTTCATGCAATGTCAAATATTAGTTGGTGGAAGAAATGCCCAAGGATGCCTCTATTTCACGGTATATAATGATCTTGCGTTATCCGTTCACGCACGGCTTAATTTTTTTTCTGTCACAACGTACAAGATTTAATTTGATTGATGTTGTCTGTTCGTCCACGTCGAAAGTTGTGAAAAATGATCGGATGAAAATTATAATAAGTAAATTTCATTTTTTTCACTGTAAACAACACAAAACATGATTGTATGTCAACTGTCCTGAGTACGCCTACGCTTAAAACTGTCAATCTTTCAAAAAAACGTCATTCAAAGCACTCTTCATTTCAAAAGGTTCTCGCAACGCACCCTTTTCTTTATATGGGGCCTACCAAAACAAACCTTTTTCAGAAAGTATCTTGCGAAACATTCTTCCTTTAGGAGAGGGTTTATAGAAGTACCCTTTAGTTCAGATAGGGTCTGTAGAAGCATCCTTCCTTTCAGGAAGAAATGGGTCTAAATTTCTTTCAGAAATGATCTATAAACGGCACCCATTCCTTCAGAAGGGGTCTATAAATGGCACACTTTCTTTCAGAAAGGGTCTATAGGAGCACTTTTTCAGAAAGGGCCTATAGAAGCACCCTTACATTCATAAAGTGTCTATAGAACTACCCAATTCCTTCAGAAAGGGTCTATAGAAGTATCCTTTTTATTAGGTATGGTCTATAGAAGAAACCTTTCTTTCAGAAAGTGTCTATAGAAGCACTCTTTCTTTCCGAAAGGGTCTATAGAAGCGCCCTTTCTTTCAGAAAGGGTCTATAGAAGCACTCTTTCTTTAAGAAAGGGTCTATAGGTGCACCCTTTCTTTCAGAAAGGGTCTATAGGAGCACCCTTTCTTTCTAGAAGGGTCTATAGGAGCACCCTTTCTCTCAGAAAAGGTCTGTAGAAGCACCCATTTGTTCAGAAATGGTCTGTAGAAGCACCCTTTCTTTCAGAAAAAGGATCTATAGGTCTGTAGTCTATAGAAGCACCCTTTCTTTCTAGAAGGGTTTATAGGAGCACCCTTTCTTTCAGAAAGGGACTATAGGAGCACCCTTTCTTTCAGAAAGGGTTTATAGCAGCACCCTGTTTTTCAGAAAGGGTCTATAGGAGCTCCCTTTCTTTCAGAAAGGGTCTATAGGAGCACCCTTTCTTTTAGAAAGGGTCTATAGGAGCACCCTTTCTTTTAGAAAGGGTCTATAGGAGCACCCTTTCTTTTAGAAAGGGTCTATAGGAGCACCCTTTCTTTCAGAAAGGGTCTATAGAAAACCCTTTCTTTCAGAAATGGTCTTTAGGAGCACCCTTTCTTTCAGAAAGGGTCTATAGGAGCACCCTATCTTTCAGAAAGGGTCTATAGAAGCACCCTTTCTTTCAGAATGGGTCTATAGAAGCACCATTTCTTTCAGAAATGTTATATCGAAGTACCCTTTCTCTCAGAAACGGTCTATCGCAGCAACCTCTCTTTCAGTAATGGTCTATCGTAATTCTCTTTATTTCAGGAGTAGTCTATTGAAGTAGCCTGTCCTTCAGAAAGGGTCTTTCGAAATACCTTCTCTTCAGAAAGCATTTATCGAAGCACTTTTTCTATAAGAAAGGCTCTATTAAAGTACTCTTACTTTAACCAAGTAAAAAAGTATCAGTCGGCTTTGCCGACAGAGATATACCCTCAGCCTGTGTATATTGAAACAATTTTTTTTTTCAAAAAACGCAAGTATTTAGGGAGTTTTAAAAATTTTGGGCGTTTGAACTGACAAAAATGTTGATTAGGATTTAATATCAAAAGTTTTGCGGAGGAGATACTAAAAAGAATGGATCTCCAGCCACTACATATGGTACCATAGGGGTTCTTTAGAACTTCAGGGATGTTTGCTCAAGAATTGAGGCAGCAATGCAAGTTGCTTCAACAAAAATCAAAGTGATTCGAAAGCAGGTCTTAAAGTGAACATGTATCCGAAATTTTGAGTGGGAGGTACCGGATGGAGTGGACAAATATAGTCCATATTTGAACCTGATCTATATCTGGTAGATATATTAGGATGTGTAAAGTATGGACCAATTCGGCCACTCTCTTCAAGAGTTATTGTACGCACAATTTTTCCGAACATTTTTGAACTTTTGTGGGGGAGGTACCTGAAGGAGTGGACCGATATGGCTTATCTTCGAACTTAAACTATGTTTGGACAAAATATTACTAAGGCCAAACTTTGGACCGAATCGGCAGACCTGTTCGAGAGTTATTTTGCCCTCCAACCTCCTCACACGGTGTCATAGGGGTTTTTTGCAACTTTCAGGCTATTTTCTCAGGAAGTGTGGACTTGCCCCTTATGAAACTTATATCGTCGTATGGAGGGCAGTGAATACAAGTTGCTAAAGCAAAAATCAAAGCGATTCGAGAGATGTTCCTAAACAGAACTTTTCCAAAATTTTGTGTGGGAGGTACCCGGCGGAGTGGACCGATTGAGTCCATATTAAAACCTTATCTAAGTCTGGTACACGCTCCACGATGGGCAAAGTATGGACCAAATCGGTTACACCCTTCAAGAGTTATCGTACGTACAAATTTTCCGAACATTTTCGAACTTTTGTGGGAGAGGTACCGGAAGGAGTGGACCGATATAGCTCATCTTCGAACTTAAACTAAGTTTGGACAAAATATTACGAAAGCCAAAATTTGAACCGAATCGGTTCATCCCTTCGAGAGTTATCGTGCGCTCCAGCCAGCCAGACAGACGGACGGACATTGCTCAATCGACTCCAAATTGTCTGAAACACATTTCGTCCAAACATACTTGGGGTCTAAAACCATTATTTCGATGAGGCACATAGCCTAAAGGCTGAGGGTATAAAAAGGGTCTATTGAAGTATCCTTTCTTTCAGGGGTCTATCGAAGCACGCTTTATAAAAACATATTTCTTCTATTTTAGAAAGGGTTTATAGAAGTACCACCCTTTCTTTCAGAAAGGCTCTGTAGAAGCACCCTTTCTTTCGAAAAGGCTCTGTAGAAACCGCCTTTCTTTCAAGATGTGTCTATTAATGGCAATAAAGGGTCTATAGGAGCACCCTTTCTTTCAGAAAGGGTCTATAGGAGAACCCTTTCTTTTAGAAAGGGTCTACAGGAGCACCCTTTCTTTCAGAAAGGGTCTATAGGAGCACCCTTTCTTTCAGAAAGGGTCTATAGGAGGACCCTTTCTTTCAGAAGGGGTCTATAGGAGCACCCTTTCTTTCAAAAAGGGTCTATAGGAGCACCCTTTTATTCAGAAAGGGTCTATAGGAGAACATTTCTTTGGGAAAGGGTCTATAGGAGAACATTTCTTTGAGAAAGGGTCTATAGAAGCACCCTTTCTTTCTAGAAGGGTCTATAGGAGCACCCTTTCTTTGTAGAAGGGTCTATAGGAGCACCCTTTCTTTCTAGAACGGTCTATAGGAGCACCCTTTCTTTCTAGAAGGGTCTATAGGAGCACCCTTTCTTTCTAGAAGGGTCTATAGGAGCACCCTTTCTTTCTAGAAGGGTCTATAGGAGAACATTTCTTTGGGTAAGGGTCTATAGGAGAACATTTCTTTGAGAAAGGGTCTATAGAAGCACCCTTTCTTTCTAGAATTGTCTATAGGAGCACCCTTTCTTTCTAGAAGGGTCTATAGGAGCACCCTTTCTTTCTAGAAGGGTCTATAGGAGCACCCTTTCTTTCTAGAAGGGTCTATAGGAGCACCCTTTCTTTCTAGAAGGGTCTATAGGAGCACCTTTTAATCAGAAAGGGTCTATAGGAGAACATTTCTTTGGGAAAGGGTCTATAGGAGAACATTTCTTTGAGAAAGGGTCTATAGAAGCACCCTTTCTTTCTAGAAGGGTCTATAGGAGCACCCTTTTTTTCTACAAGGGTCTATATCAGCACCCTTTCTTTCTAGAAGGGTCTACAGAAGCACCCTCTTCTTTCAGAAGGTGTCTACAGAAGCACCCTTTCTTTCAGAAAGTGTCTACAGAAGCACCCTCTTCTTTCAGAAGGTGTCTACAGAAGCACCCTTTCTTTCAGAAAGTGTCTACAGAAGCACCCTTTCTTTCAGAAAGTGTCTACAGAAGCACCCTTTCTTTCAGAAAGTGTCTACAGAAGCACCCTTTCTTTCAGAAAGTGTCTACAGAAGCACCCTTTCTTTCAGAAAGTGTCTACAGAAGCACCCCTTCATTCAGAAAGTGTCTACAGAAGCTCCCTTACTTTTAGAAAGTGTCTACAGAGGCACCCTTTCTTTCAGAATGTGTCTACAGAAGCACCCTTTCTTTCAGAAAGTGTCTACAGAAGTACCCTTTCTTTCAGAAAGTGTCTACAGAGCACCCTTTCTATCCGAAAGGGTCTATAGTAGCACCCTTTCTTTCAGGAAGGGTGTATAGAAGCACTCTTTCTTTCAGAAAGGGTGTATAGAAGCACTCTTTCTTTCAGAAAGGGTGTATAGAAGCACTCTTTCTTTCAGAAAGGGTCTATAGTAGCACCATTTTTTCATAGAGAGTGTATAGAAGCACCCTTTCTTTCAGAAAGTGTCTACAGAAGCGTCCTTTCTTTCAGAAAGTGTCTACAGAAGCACCCTTTCTTGCAGAAAGTGTCTACAGAAGCACCCTTTCTTTCAGAAAGTGTCTATAGAAGCACCCTTTCTTTCAGAAAGTGTCTATAGAAGCACCCTTTCTTTCAGAAATTGTCTATAGAAGCACCCTTTCTTTCAGAAAGTGTATACAGAAGCATCCTTTCTTTCAGAAAGTGTCTATAAAAGCACCCTTTCTTTCAGAAAGTGTCTACAGAAGCACCCTTTCTTTCAGAAAGTGTCTATAGAAGCACCCTTTCTTCCAGAAAGGCTCTATCGAAGAACTCTTACTTTAAAAAAGGGTCAATCGAAGTATCCCTTTCTTCAGGGGTCTATCGAAGTACGCTTTTTTCAGAAAGGGTCTATCGATGTACGGTTTCTTACAGAAAGGGGTTCTTTCAGAAGTGGTCTATCGTAGAACCCTTTCTTTCAGGAGGGGTCTATCGAAGTACCCTGTCTTTCAGAAAGGGTCTATCTAGGCACCCCTTGTTTCAGGGAGGGTCTGTCGCAGCAACCTTTATTTCACAGAGGGTCTATCGAAGTACCCTCTCTTTCGGAAGGGGTCTATCGCAGCAACAGAACAGAAGGACTCCTAAGAGTTTCCTATTGTCTGTAGACTTTTGAAAAATCTTCGAACATTCTAAAGATATTTATGGACAGGAGATTTTCAAACCCTCTCGGGTCTTCTATGGACTGAAGGTCTTTTAAGGACAGAGGGACTTTTAAAAGTCTTTTATAGAGGGAAGACCATTTATGTTTATCTAATAAACGGAAGTAGTTCTAAAGGCGTTCTATGCTCAAACGGCCTTCTGCAGATATTTAACGTACAGAACACCATTTCAAAGACAGAATACCATTCAAATCTCAGTACTTTTATTCGAAAGGTTTTCGAACATTCTAGGGTATTTTTAGGTGCAGGAGAACTTCAAAATGTATTCTATAGTCAGAAGACCTTCTTACGTATTCTATGGACAGAAGGCTTTATTAAGTTCTTCCAAAGACAGAGGGACTTTTAAAAGCCATTTATGGAGGGAAGACCTTTAATGGTTTTCTAACGAAGGGAAGTAGTTTTAAAGGTCTTCTACACTCAAAAGTCCTTCTAAAGCTATTTTATCTACAGAACACAATTTCAAGGACAGAATACCTTCCAAAGCTCATTTTAAGATCTTCTATGATCTTCTTAAAGTCTTCAATGGACCGAGGACATTCGAAGAGTATTCTATGGACAGATTTAATGTCGTAGTAAAGGTCTACGATTGATTTAAAATGTTATACGAACTTCGGCAGAAGACAAAATACCTTATGGTTTACAAGAGAAAGGACCGAAATATATTCCCTGAAACTATATGTGTGTGAAACTGTAGATAAATATAAAGTATATATTCTTAATCAGTATAAAATTCTGAGTCGAAATAGTCATGTTCGTTTGTCGTTCTGTTGTAATCACTCTACCGTCCGCAATATTAGGGCTACATTTTTGTTACCGAATGTATTCTTTCCATAGGCAGGTCAAGTTCGAAGATGCCTTATTTCGGCTCACGCTTTGGTATAGCCCCCATAAACGGTACCAACCGATTTTCGGTATTTTTGAGGGTCTTATCTAAATTTTTTAACCGAACTGCCAGTTATTTAACATCAAAAGTTTCCAATGGTCACCAAATTTTTGCACAAAATTTGTCCACATAGGTCCACACCTTGATATAGACCTCATATAAAGGTGTCACCCGATTGAAGACATTTTTTGATACATTTCTTGATCTTATTTAGACATTTTGGTATCCATGGTCACAAAATATCTCCACCTAGAATGGACAGGAAGGAAAACTATCTAATATTTTATGGTGGAGGGTACAAAAAGTTCGGCTCGGCCAAACTTAAAGCTTTTTTATTTGTTTGATTTGAATTGTAATGACGAATATCTCAGTTGTGGTTGGGAGTTTTTCAACAAAACTGACCAATAATAAAGAAGACAATCTGAACTTTAAATTGATCTCAATTGCGTTGCCAAAAGTGGTCAAACACTGGAGATACAGAAAAGGCGCCCAGGTATCCCAATTTCCAATTTGTTGAATTTTATTTCCATGGCGGATATCTTCGCTTTGGTTGGACACACACCAAACTTCACTCACTGTAGGGTATAACTTGACACCTGGAAAATACTTTTAAACTAAGTGTTAATTTAATAAAGCAATAAGCTTAGTATCACCTTAAATGATTAAACAAACCCCCCATACTAACCACCAGTAACTCGCCTAACAAAAGTTATACGAAACCATCAATTATTTCATGGGAGCGTCTTTAAACTAAATCGAACAGAGATTGGTTAGCGGTAAACTAACAAAAAATAAAACAAAATAATCTGATTTGTTTGTTAACTGTAATGTCAATGTAACGAACGAAACGAAACGGAATTTCAGAGACATTGCAAAGTTCAAACTTTTAATTGTTCAGACATTGACGATCACTTCATTAGTTGATGTTATACAAGGTCTCTTTGGTGACTTGTTTGATTTTCTGTTGTTGTTGTTGTTTTTGTTTTTGCGCAATTTAAGCAATTGTCAAATTTCACATGCATGGTGTTAGATTCTGTGTTGTCTTCTCAAAAACAAACTAAAGAGGATGAGGATGGTGATATGATGATCATCAGGTGTTGGGATGATTGCAACATTCTTAGTTATCCAGTTTGTTATTTTTTTCTTGTCGCTAATGACTGGGGGGTCTATGGAGAGTTAGGTTTTGGTGTTTATGTAATTGGCAGATGTTATAAAGCAAGCAGCAATTGGTGATTACTTGGAAAAGAGAGGATTCAAATTGTTATGGATTTGTTAGGTAATTAAATTTATCTTAGGAGTAGAAAATCTCTGGCATAAGTAAGGAATATTCCAAATTTTATAACCACCTCGATTATTCCATAGATTTGTTGTTTCTATGGAGACTTGACTGCATCACAACTTTTCTCACAATTAAAGAATTTTTCCAATTGCTTACACACCTTCGTTAATTAAAACAATTTGTTTTTCCAATGATTCAATTATCACTTGCTTACGTTGCTCAATTACAATGAATAGCAGAGTTTGTTGCCTTATCTTTCAACAAAAAATCTAGTTTATTTCAAATGATTAGACGTTTATTTATGAAAGAGTCACTGTAAAGTGTGTGTAGATTTTTTTTTCTTAACAACAAGGAATTTCCTCCAATTATTATTAAATGTAATAATAAATTCCAAAGAATTTAGTTAGTTGAGGTTCAAAGGCATTGCTTGCAAACAGAGCAACAACAGCTTAACAGTTAACCCTTATAACTCTTGAATTGAAATCAAAACATTCAGCATTGACTGCAATACGTTCCGGCTGAAACTATTTAAAAATCTATCTAAATACGGCTATTAAAAAATTATGAACCGTCGAAGCTGTTTAAGGGTTAACAGAGTTTGCTTTAATTTATTTATTATTGTTGTTGCCACCTGAGTTCTATATTTGTTTCTGTTTTATTAATTTATTTTTTTGTTGCAAGTTATTGCACTTTTTTCACTGAAATGTTTATGGCTCATAACATTTTGTGAAATATAATGACAAAAACACTTAATTAGCTATGGAGTTTAGATTGTTAGTTTCATTAATTTTTTCTTTTTTTTTCTGTGAGATTTCACGTGTTTCTTACACTCTTTGCCATAATCTTTTAATTGATTAATGAAATCGAAATCGAATCACAAACAAAAAAAGTAAATGTGAATTATATCGAGTGAATGATATCACTGGTATTATATTTCACAATAATTAGTATGGAATGCTGGAAAATAATTTTTCACACCTTTCTAATTGAATTACTGGTAAGTTTGAGATTTCTATAAACGCCATAGAAATAAACCAGGGTGAATAAGAGCACCCTTTCTTACAGAAAGGGTTAATAAGAGCACCCTTTCTTACAGAAAGGGTTAATAAGAGCACCCTTTCTTACAGAAAGGGTTAATAAGAGCACCCTTTCTTACAGAAAGGGTTAATAAGAGCACCCTTTCTTACAGAAAGGGTTAATAAGAGCACCCTTTCTTACAGAAAGGGTTAATAAGAGCACCCTTTCTTACAGAAAGGGTTAATAAGAGCACCCTTTCTTACAGAAAGGGTTAATAAGAGCACCCTTTCTTACAGAAAGGGTTAATAAGAGCACCCTTTCTTACAGAAAGGGTTAATAAGAGCACCCTTTCTTACAGAAAGGGTTAATAAGAGCACCCTTTCTTACAGAAAGGGTTAATAAGAGCACCCTTTCTTACAGAAAGGGTTAATAAGAGCACCCTTTCTTACACCCTTTCTTACAGAAAGGGTTAATAAGAGCACCCTTTCTTACAGAAAGGGTTAATAAGAGCACCCTTTCTTACAGAAAGGGTTAATAAGAGCACCCTTTCTTACAGAAAGGGTTAATAAGAGCACCCTTTCTTACAGAAAGGGTTAATAAGAGCACCCTTTCTTACAGAAAGGGTTAATAAGAGCACCCTTTCTTACAGAAAGGGTTAATAAGAGCACCCTTTCTTACAGAAAGGGTTAATAAGAGCACCCTTTCTTACAGAAAGGGTTAATAAGAGCACCCTTTCTTACAGAAAGGGTTAATAAGAGCACCCTTTCTTACAGAAAGGGTTAATAAGAGCACCCTTTCTTACAGAAAGGGTTAATAAGAGCACCCTTTCTTACAGAAAGGGTTAATAAGAGCACCCTTTCTTACAGAAAGGGTTAATAAGAGCACCCTTTCTTACAGAAAGGGTTAATAAGAGCACCCTTTCTTAAAGAAAGGGTTAATAAGAGCACCCTTTCTTACAGAAAGGGTTAATAAGAGCACCCTTTCTTACAGAAAGGGTTAATAAGAGAACCCTTTCTTACAGAAAGGGTTAATAAGAGCACCCTTTCTTACAGAAAGGGTTAAAAAGAGCACCCTTTCTTACAGAAAGGGTTAAAAAGAGCACCCTTTCTTACAGAAAGGGTTAAAAAGAGCACCCTTTCTTACAGAAAGGGTTAATAAGAGCACCCTTTCTTACAGAAAGGGTTAATAAGAGCACCCTTTCTTACAGAAAGGGTTAATAAGAGCACCCTTTCTTACAGAAAGGGTTAATAAGAGCACCCTTTTTTACAGAAAGGGTTAAAAAGAGCACCCTTTCTTACAGAAAGGGTTAAAAAGAGCACCCTTTCTTACAGAAAGGGTTAAAAAAGAGCACCATTTCTCACAGAAAGGGTTAATAAGAGCACCCATTTTTAGAGAAAGAGTCAAAAGGAGCACCCCTTCTTCCGTAAAGGGAAAATAGGGACACCCTTTCTTCCAGAAAATGCCAATAGGATCACCCTTTCTTGCATTAAAGTCAATAGGATCACCCTTTATTTTTTAAAGGGTAAATAGAAGCACCATTTCTTCAAGAAGTTTCAATAGGAGCACCCTTTCTTCAAGAAGTTTCAATAGGAGTACCCTTTCTTCCAAAAGTTTCAATAGGAGCACCCTTTCTTCCAGAAAGGACTAATAAATGCCAATAGAGGCATCCTTTCTAAGAGAAAGGGTCAATACATGTATCCTTTTTTTCCAGCAAGGGTCAATACAGGCATCGTTTCTTAAGGGCCTTAAGAAGCACCCTTTCTTCCAGTAAGGTTCTAAAGGAGCACCCTTTCTTCCAGTAAGGTTCTAAAGGAGCACCCTTTCTTCCAGAACGGTTCTAAAGGAACACCCTTTCATCCAGAAAAGGTCTAAAAGAGCACCCTTTCATCCAGAAAAGGTCTAAAAGAGCAACCTTTCTTTCAGAAAGGGTCTAAAGAAGCACCCTTTCTTCCAGGAAGGGTCAATAGCAACCCTTCTTTCAGAAAGGCTCTACAGAAGCACCCTTTCTTCCAGATAGTGCCAATAGAATCACCCTTTCTTCCAAAAAGCCAATAGAAGCACAATTTCTTCCAGAAAAGATTCACAGAGGAACCTTTTCTTACAGAAAGGGTCTAAAGATGCACGCTTTCTTCCAGAAAGGGTCAATAGCAATCTTTCTTTCAAAAAGGGTCTACACTTTCATCCAGAAAGGACCTACAGAAACACTCTTTCTTCCAGAAAGGTTCTGCAGAAGCACCCTTCCTTCCAGAAGCACATTCCCTTTCCGAAAGAGTGTACAGAAGCACCCTTTCTTCCAGGAAGGATCTACAAAAGCACCCTTTCTACCAGGAAAGGTCTACAGAAGTACCCTACCTTTCAGAAAGCGTCTTCAGATTCACCCTTCCTTCCCGAAAGGGTCCACAGAAGTACCATACCTTCCGGAAAGGGGCTTTAGATGCACAATTTCTTCTAGAAAGCTTCTTCAGATTCGCCTTTTCTTCCAGATTGTGTCTACAGAAGCAAAGAAAGGGTCTGCAGATGCACCTTTCTTCCAGAAAGGGTCTAAAGATGCACCTTTCTTCCAGAAAGGGTCTAAAGATGCACCCTTTCTTCTAGAAAGGGTCTAAAGATGCACCTATTCTTCTAGAAAGGGTCTAAGAAAGCACGCTTCCTTCCAGACAGGGTCTAAAGATGCACCCTTCATTCCAGAAAGGTCAATAGCAATCTTTCCTTCAGAAAGGGTCTACAGAAGCAGACTTTCGTTCAGAAAGGGTGTACGGAAGCACCCTTTCTTCCATAAAGCGTCAAATGAATCTCCCTTTCTTCCAGAAAGTGTCAATAGAAGCACACTTTCTTTCAGAAAAGATCAACAGAAGCACGCTTCCTTCCAGAATGGGTCTAAAGATGCACCTTTTCTTTTAGAAGGGTCTAAGGAAGCACGTTTCCTTCCAGAAAGGCTCTAAAAAAGCACCCTTTCTTCCAGTAACGGCCTTAAGAAGCACAATTTCTTCCAGAGAGGGTCAACAGAAGCACCTTTTCTTCCAGAAAGGGTTAATAGATGCACCCTTTCATCCAGAAGATGTCTAAAGAAGCACCCTTTCATTCAGAAAAGGTCTAAGGAATCACTCCTTCAAACAGAAAGGGAAGCACCCATTCATCCAGAAAAAGTCTAAAGAAGCAACCTTCCTTCAAGAATTGTTTGTACCAGAATTGTCTAAAAATCACCTTTTCTTTCAGAAATTGACTATAGAAGCACCATTTCTTTCAGAAATTGACTATAGAAGCACCCTTTCTCACAGAAATTGACTATGGAGGCACCCTTTCTCACAGAAATTGACTATGGAGGCACCCTTTCTTGCAGAAAAGGGAAATAGAAGCACCCTTTCTTTGAGAAAGGGTCTATAGAGGCACTATTTCTTCCAGAAAGGGCCTACAGAAGCACCTTTACTTCCAGAATGGGTCTACAGAAGAACCCTTTTTTCAGATAGGGTCTATAGAAACAGCCTTTTTATCAGAATATGCCCCTTTATTCGTCAAGGTCTTCCTCCAAGGCATTGAAGCTAAAAAGGCCGATCTTTTTATTCCCTCCACCACGAACTACATTTAAGTAAATATGAACAATAGGGTTATTACTTTTTTTGCAAATATTAAAAATACCGTGTACAACATTAAAAACTACTATGAAATACTGTGCGATTTTTTTCACAATCGCAAAAAAAAATTCGCAACAAATGCGTTGAAGTTCAGTAACGCATTATTTAATTTTATTTGCTACAATGACATATACATATGCTTTTCGTAATAACCTATTTATAGTTTTAATCTAATTTAAAATCAATATCAAACCATTCTGGACCAATTTGTTATCAAATCGCGACGTTTCCGAGCATATAATGCACCTTTGGCAATATTGCAATTTTTTGTGTTTATTTATAAACTCGCGAATTTTATTGTTATATTTTTTTACCTATCGGGCAGTAGGATACGTGGTCATTTGCAACGAATTCGCGAAAGTTACGGACTGTTTTTAATGACTTTGCTGTGAGAATCGTGTTTGTTTTCTGTAAATATTTATTCAAACAAGGCAAGTTTAATTTTTAATTAACAGAACAATTTTAATAATTTAACTGAAACACGCGTTTTCGTTATCAGGACAACATTCCGCACATGGTACTGGCGCGGTATTTTGTTGTTTACAGCCCAGAAATTGCCAATAGAAGCATTCATTATTTCAACAGGGGTCTATAAAAGAACAATTTCCTTCAGTACGGTTCTATAGAGGCAACCATTCTTTCAGAAGGGGCCTTTAGAAACATCCTTTCCTTCAGAATGTGCCCGTCTATGAATTGATTACCTCAAGGTCTTCCTACAAGGCATTAAGGTCCAAAATGGACATTCATCTAAAGTAGACCGGCAAATAGCTAGTTCAAAAAAATTAAAACTTTAAAGGCCGTCAACTACGAATACATCTAACATCCTCCCCCTACTACTCCTGAAATCTTTTCTTTTCCTTCTAATACTGATTATTAATTTTAATCTTCAACCTAAATCTCTCTTTCAATCTCATTATTTCATCGATGATTAAGATGTTCACTTCTTGGTTGCCAGGGTAAGGGGTTACAAGTTTCTAAAATTTATAAAGAAAAAATTTTAACATATTTATAAATTAAAATTTAAAAACAATAAATCTTTACTCGTTTAACAAAAAATCGGAGAGGAAGAACCCAATAACAAATCTCCACTGAAACCATAAAACAAAAAAATGTAACAAAGTGTCACCTAACATTTGGTCAATACAATGGCATATTAACAAGTTGTTGTCACCGAGGTTTTTTTCTTTCAATTCTTTTCGGGGTGACTTGTTTAATTATGTATGGATGTAGGTATGTTTGTTCACCTATATATTGATCATGCCTGTTGTTGTTGTTGTTCTCACGGATTTAAAAATTAGTTTGATATCGATTGACCAAAACACCATGTAATGAATAGAAAACGGTCAACGCTTTGTCGTCCCATGGTCCACAAAAACTTGTGTAGCTGTTTTGCTGGAAATCTATTTTCGTTTTTCAATTTTTTACATCTATATTTTTTGGTTTCTAATTAAGAATGATAAATGGTTTCATTTGATATTATAAATCTTTTTTATAGCAGGTTTCTGTTCACCATACCTTATTACAACAACATTTCTTTCTTTCCTACTTGTCGTTTTACAAAAGCAAAACAAAAAACTCCCGCTCGTTTTGATTTCGTTATGTTATCATTGTCTACCATGAAGAAGATCTTTTAGTTTATCCAAAAAGAAGAAGAAACTGTGGGATTACCCAAAACAATGGCCTAAACTCCAACTGCTGTATCGGCTGCTGATGAGGCTGATGATTTTTCTTACTGCCCTGCTCTTGTTGTTTGTTGTTGATTGTTTGATGGGGTCATTCATTGTCTTTGGGGCTTCTTGATCTCGTGTCTTAGATATTCTTCTTTGCTTTCCTATTATGGACTGTTATTATTTAAATTCAGTGTGATTTCAGGGCTCTTCGTTTTTGTATTTAATTTTTGCTGTTGTTGTCGTTTTAGTATAACAGCTGATAAAGCGTTAAGCTGTGAAGAAAATTGATTTGAAATTAATGCAGGAATTTGTAACACCAACTAAATATTGTTTTAGCATTTGTGGTATTATGTTAGCACCAAATATGGATAGCATATGGAATTAAACAAAGAAATACTAATACAATATTTTTTATGAGGCATCTTTTATCGTTTGAACTTTTGTTACGATGTGAGCGTGATTTATTATATCGAATCAACAAAAACTGTAACTGATTTTGTTTCAAACCAAAAACATAGAAGAGTTTGTCATCTGAGGGGTTTCTGAGTTGATTTTAGTCTTTAAATAACGGCTGCTATCACAAATTCTCAATTGAAACTGGCATTTCCCATCTCGGAAGTATGTAATATGTCTCTTGAATGGGAGATATTTGTAAAGTTAAGAAGAACTGCTTCTAGAAAGCCCTTCTCCAAAATAACAGTGTGTTTGTGGATACAAGACCAATGAAGCACATGAATTATATAACCAACATAGTACATAGAGCGTGGTAGAATGGGTAAGGCGTCACAGTTATAGCTATAAACAATTAATACAGGGCTCAAGTGGCGCAGGAAGTATGAATTCTTAAGAACATTCTAGGACTATCACAGAAATAAACGGTTTTTAGGAATATACCCACATAGTACGGACTTTTACGAATATTTTCACGGTCTATAAGAGCTATAAGCGGCCATTTTTTTGGTCAGAGATATATGTGGATTTTTAAGTAATATTTGTAAATATCAGATTTGATTCTAATTTCGCATCTCATAATATTATGTCCAAACTTAAATCAAGCTCAAACATGGACCATATAGGTCAATTTCTTTGGAACTATAACTAATCGCTAAAATGGTGCAATCTATAATGATAACTCTTGAAGAGTCTATTTGCGACATAACGTTTTACGTCTTAATATCGTACAGGGAAAGTTTTCTATTTATAGAATTCCATTAGGAGGCCTGATAACTATAGAAGACTATTAAGAAGTCTGTAGAATACCTTCAGGCCGCATATCTACTGTAGACATTTGGGAGGTATTCTATATAAAGGAGACCTTTGGGAGGTTGTGTATCTACAGATGATTTTTGAGTGCTATTTGCTCTGTAGAAGACATTTTGGAAGTCTATAAAATAACTCTAGGTTGCCTTCCATCTATTGAAGACCTTTAGAAAGTTTTATATACAGAAGACGTTAAAGAGGCCTGTAGTGCGATTCTGTAACTCCTTAACGACAGAATTAACGACGAATGTCGGTAGTTAACGATAATTTTCGGTAAGTGCTATTCTGTAACAAGTTTTAACGATTTTTGTCGGTAAATTTTGTCGTTAATTACCGAAAATTATTGTTACGTTAACAACCAAAACGTTAGCTAATGCTCCAAAAGAATTCAAGTGTGGTACTGCTATATAAGACCTATGTATGTCTTAAACACTATCTTTCTAAGATGCTTTCGTTGGCCTTAATTTAGCATTGAGGCCAACACGTGAATAGTATTACTATAACCTACGTTGTTCTGTGATAATCTTATAGATTTAAACTCAGCATCACTAACAATCGGAATGCTAAAAGTGGATTTTCGAACTTTTCATACTCTCCGCTATGAAAAATTTCATTTAATGTGGGCGTGAATAGAATATGTGAATATATAAACTCAAATGACGGTATCGTGGATCCACGATCAATGAAGGGGCTTAATTCATGTCAAATACCAAAGCTCAATCAGCATATGGCGAAACTAGCTCTTTTTACACTGTTCTGAATTTCCATACAGAGCGCCACAACCCAAAATATGATCCCAACGGTTAATTAAACAAAATACAACTGCGCTTTTAAAAAAGATTAATGATGGTTTTATCACTTTTATTACTTTTTAAATCACACACACAATAAAAACATCTTAAGAAATGCTTCTTTACTGGCACCCATAGTCATCCAAAAGACACACATTTGAGACACATTCCTTCAAAAATCTGAATTGTTTCCTTCTTAAACGCTTTATGTTTTGTATGCGCGACGAAATAATGTTTTCAGCTTCAAAATATATTTTAATTAATATTAAAATATTATAATTGACATTTTTCTTTACATTGATATTCGTCGGTATGAGTTAACGATTTCTACAACATAAAGTTACAGAATAGCACATTCGTTAACTCAACCGAATATTTTCGTTAACTACCGATGTCGGTTCGTTATTAAAAAAAGTTACAGAATCGCACTACTGGTATAGAATAGCTTTAAAATAGCTTTGTTCCATTACTTTTTTAATGGTAACAAGTAAGAAAAGTCTATAGTCGGACGGAGCCGACCATGGGATACCCTATACCACTACCCCTGGACAATCGCTCTCCACGGAACTTCTTTTCAATGATTGTGAAAATTTAATTATCAAAATATCAGAGATGTAATGTATAATATTTATGACCAAAACCAAAAAGTTATCTAACATGACAAACACATTTTTGTAGCAGGAAAGGAAAATTTAGTTCGCACAAACTAAAATGTAATGAAACCCACTTATGTAGTACTACTACTTCCATTATTTAACCGCTATTGAAATTTTTACCAATTTCACATAAAAGTTTCATTCCATTTAACCCGCTAAGTATTATCTGATCTTCACGTTGGTTTGTACGCTTCTTCTTCATCATAAACTCAAACTTTGTTTAAAATTTTGCGGGGTATTATTTTGATCTAGAGCCGCTACAAAATTGGTTACAATTTTGTTTTTGGTCCATTTCATCCCCTGAACATTTCACGATCATCACCAAAAACTAATCATTTCCATTCTGGCCCGAACCCAACCTCCTTAAAAAAATCGTTACAATCGGTCCATAATTGCGGCCTTAAACTTGTTTACAATTTTTAATGGACGGACACACATCGTTTAATCGCTTTATCTCGTCGAGATATGAATTTTGGCATACCAAATAAGGGGTCTAGGACAAATATTTCGTGGTGTTACATAAACTTTTGGAGAGACAATATGTAATATGGGATAAAAATGTGGTTCTCTACACAGAACCCATTATACAGGCAGTAGGCCCGTTATCTAGCAAACACTTTATTTCAATTTACATCAGAGGAAAGGTCAGTAGTTTTTCCCATATGTAGGCTACTTTGCGAAATATATATGTCCTCAAGGAATTAAAATATCGACCAAACATAATTTTTTTATATTTTTCATACAAAAGTAATGGTCCATTTTACCCGCTAAAGAATATCAGATAATCTTTCAAAATTGTAGGCATCTTTTTCGACCTATATTCTTACCCGGTGCAAAATTTCGTAACTATTGATGTATAATTGCGACTTCTAGCGAGTTTATTATTACACTACAAACAAATAACGGAATATATTAGACTGTAACTCTGTTATCTGATCATGCACACCAACATAATTGGCATCAATTGAAAGGTCAAGCGTTCCACTTTCAAGTATATCTCACTTGTCCGGAATGTCACTTCCAGGAATTAAGATATAAACTGTATATTAAAAATTTTACACTTTTCACACAAAAGTTTTGGTCCATTTAACCCTCTAAATATTATCCGATCGCCATCTCAAATTGCAAGCTTCTCCTTTGTGATATACTCTTACCTTATTTAAAATTACGCGTTGATCGGACTTTTATTGAGACCTGCAGAAAATTGGATAAATATTATGTTTTTGGTCCATTTCACCCGCTAAAGATTTCACGATCATCACCAATAAGAATAGGGATCTATTCTGATCTGAACCCGACCTCCATATAAAATTTCGTGACGATCGGTCCATAATTGCGGCCTGGAGCGTGTTTACAATTTATAATGGACAGACGGACGGTCGGACGGACACACATCTCAAAATCGCTTTATCTCGTCGAGATATGAAGATTGGTATACCACATTGGGGGTCTCCGACGAATATTTCGCGGTGTTACATGAATTTTGACCAAAACCCTTTTCCACATTGTGGTATAGGGTATAAAAATCCCAGCAAAATAATTTGGAAGCAGTGCAATGTAGACTACTTCTATCACGGCATGTTTTGATGCAGTTCAAACGGAGTCATGAAAAAGGCACTCCATTCCTCACATTTTAACCGCTTTTGGATGCAATCCAAAGAATCACATCCATTTGCAGTTAAAATACAGTGCCAAGGGTCAGTTAAAATGCAGTGCCAAAGGGTTAGTTAAAATGCAGTGCTATGGAGTGCATCTTTCAGTAGTCACGCTCTTGTAAAAATCATGAGTGAAAATGCATAATTGGATGCACTTCCAGATTACTTGTACATATAATTTAACTGCATCTTTGGAGGCAAACATTTTGCTGGAATGGTAAAAGAGAAATCTGTAAAAATTGCTCAAAATCGCTCTTTCATGAACAGTTTTACCAGAAAAGTAAAGGAACAATAAAATGGTAGATCTGGTAGCAAAAAGAAACATACAAATTCAATTTTCTTCTTTTATTTCACAGTTTTTAATTTTGTTTCGCCGTTTTCTTCTGTTTATTGTTAGTTTTTTTTTCATTGTCAAATAAACGTGAAAAATATCGAAAAAATCAGTTCTACCATTTTTTACCTGAAGAAATTCGTCTGGTAGCCTGTGGTAGAAGAGAAAGGTATTCTTGCTCTCTCTCCTCTCTCACTCTCTTAAAAATGGCTTCCAGTTTTACCACTTTTTGGGGTAAAGGAACGCTTTGCAGATTAAAAATGGTAAAATTGGTAACCTCAGGTAAGTAAAGGAACACAACTAATGTCTTCTTCCATTTAAAGAAAACCGCTAGAAGATATTGAGAAACTCTTTTATCTGCAGATATTTAATATGTT
Source organism: Musca autumnalis (assembly GCF_047663935.1). Lineage (NCBI taxonomy): Eukaryota > Metazoa > Arthropoda > Insecta > Diptera > Muscidae > Musca > Musca autumnalis. Next base: position 236,142,507 of record NW_027411977.1, read on the forward strand.
TTCTATCTGTAACGGTTTAGGAGGTCATCTATATAATACAAGACCTTTGAGAGGTCTTATTTCTACAGAAGCTCTTTTATCTATTGGAATTCTTCTATGTATAGGAGAAATTTAAAAAGGATCTCCCTTAAGTACATTTAAAGAGCTCTTCGAAGATCGTTTCGAAATTGTCATGCATGGTAGTCATTGTGATTCTGATTACACCAATCTAACTATTTTCGAGGGCAATTCCATCCTTCCTGTTGTAATAACCCAAAAGCCATAAAAATTGCCTTGTTTCCCCGATGTAACATATTGGTCCATTCCTTTTGGTATATATTCTGCAAAAGTCTAACAATTTTGTGCGTTAATCCAGTGCAAGGCCACTTCTCGGATCATGTGGAATTTTTAATGGCGGGTAGTCGTTGTGACCATGATTACAAAACTTTCTGAAATGTTGAAATATTCCATTATTTGGGATCATTCCTTCATGCGCCTCTCGCACTGTAGTTTTTATACCCTCCAACATAATATGGAGGGTATAATTACATTTGTCATTCCGTTTGTATTCATCGGAGACCCTATAAAGTATATATATTCTTGATCAGGGTAAAATTCTAAGTCGATATAACCATGTCCGTCTGTTTTTCTGTATGTTGAAATGAAGATACATCTCGCAATTTTCAAGAAAGATCTTTGTAATTGGTATATATTACTCCTAAGATGTTTGGTACTGCAAATGGGCTATATCGGTCCACGTTTTGATATAGCCCCCATAAAACGGCACCACCCGATGTTCGATATTTTGAAGTTGTTAGCTTCATTATCAAACCGAAATGGCTGAAATTTGATACTTAGTCTTCGTTGAGAGTATAAAACTTTCCCCCAGAATTCTGTTGATATGGGTCCACGCCTTCATATAGCCCCCGTAGAACGGTACCTCCCGATTTTCGGTATTTTGAAGTTTCTGTCATCAATATTCCATCGAAATTGTTGAAATTTGGTATTTAGCCTTCACGTTGGAGGTAAAAATTTTTCCGACTGAAATTCGTCGGTAAAGGTCCACGTTTCGATATAGGCTCCATGGAACGGTACCTTACGATTTTCGTAAATCTGAGGGTTGTAACGTAAATATCACACCGAAATGACTGAAATATGTTACTTAATCGTTCATGGGGTTATAACTTTTTTCAGAAGAGAATTATCAGTAAAGGTCCACGTCTTCCTACATTCCCCATAGAAGCGTACATCTTGATTTTCGGTAAGTGTTACTCACATTATCTTACCGAAATATTGGAAGATTGGCATTTAGTCTTCTTGGAGTCTAACAACTTTCCGCCAGAAATTTGTCGCTATAGATCGAAGTTTAAATATAGCCCCCATAGAACGGTACCTCCCGGTATTTCGAAATTTCTGAAATTTGGTATTTAGTCTTCTTCATAAAAGAAAGGAAACTAATTGTTCCATTTTACTTCAATATAACTCGTGGTGGTGGGTATAACAAGTTCGGCCCGGCTGAACTTAATGCCGTTCTTTCTTGTTAATATTGTCTGTGATCTTTGTTACATGGCTATGACTTCATTCTCCGTACTTCTCTCTATAAGGCCCGTAATGTTCCTTAAACCCAACACTATATTTATCGTAGGGATATTAGTGATCTTTTGTCTGTCAGAGTCATGCAAAAAATTTTTCGCTGGAAACTTCAAAACCTTGTTTAGAAGCTCGCTTCTATTGGACAATACCCCTTGCGGTATGTATTCCAATTTTTTACCATATCTTCTGTGGCTTCTGATTGTATTTGCTTAGTTGCCCCGAACTTCGACAGGTCTCCATCCCTTGGTGTTTCTTGCATCTCCTCAGCAATGTTTGTCTTCACAAAATCCCAATGTTTTTTCGTTGTTGTTGTTGTTGCACCATATGGTGATTAGGATGGCTCTCGCAGTAACTACCGAGCAAGTACTGCAAGAATATTTGTCTAGTGGAAGAATATTTGTCTCCTCAGGCAGATGGTCCACTGAAGCCACGAGGATGCACTCTGATCCTATTTCAGTTCTCAAGGCGACATTCTGCCAGGTTTAAATATTCGCAGACCCAATTGTCGCCGCATAGCTTACTACTGACTGACGTATCGCGTTGTATGTGGTAAAAAATGTTTCTTTATCTGCACCCCAAGTGCTGCCGTCTAGGGACTTAAGGACCCTGTACCTACATCGACGTGAACATGACATTCAACCCTGTGCTTACCTCTGCAGTCCATGTGATGAACAGAGTGGCCGTAGATTTAGTGGTCAATATTTGAATGTTCATCGCGTGGAAAAAGGTAGTAAGATCTGTCAAATAGGAGTTCAGCTTTCACAAATGATATCAGGGATGGGGGTTCCTTTCGGGAACTCCCTGTTTCATTCTACGGCGCTTGGGTTTCTTGTTTTTGAATTCCACGTATGACTGGCGTTCCCAATTATAACTGATTAATCAAAGTTTCAAAATTGGCAGGAGGTAGTCAGCTCAATGTCCAGAAACAGCGTAGATTGCTTGAAAGCATCAAGTGCTTTTGATAAGCCGAGCATCACCAACACTGTCTTACGGCTTACTCTGGTTGACTTATATATACGGAGATAGCGTGCAGCGCTGTTGTCGTGCTGTCCGGCTTACGGAATCCATGCTGATAATCGGCAACATTGGGGAGGACTAAGGCCTCAAGCGAAATTGGTCTGTACGACTCAAATTTGCTGGCATCCCTGACCATTTGCCTGACTTCGGGAACGATATAGGTGGCTAGGTTCTTAACTTTAGTGAGATACTGCACTCCCGGCTCATCCAGCTGTATCAACATTGCCATGAAGATTCCATCAGAGCACAACGCTTTTAATGATTTAGCGTTCTTTGTGGCATTCGCAACATCCTTCATTATAAATTAGTAATTTCTCCTCTACAGGAAGAGACTCAATGCGACGCAGTACTCTTCTCTTTGTCCTGTCACTTCAAGGATGATCGACAAAGTGTCAATTAACATAACTTGCGCACCTGTTCGGTTCAGTCAGCGTAACGTCGTCAGACGTGACCGAGTTCCTTTCTTCTGACTTCACCGTTACCCACAATTAACTGAGTGGCCGTCACTTAAACAATTATGTGTTTGTGTTGGTATACTTTTTTCACCATTGGAGTGGCAATATATGCCGGGATGCCTGATCCGAGCTCTTTTGGTCCATGCAGGGACATGGATCTATTCCGTTTGCCAGACCCGTAGATGTAGAGAATGGGTGCAATTCAGATGCTGCTCAGGTCTTAGTCGCCTCAAGGACTACTCCGATGGTGCTGCTTACTGCGCCAGAGCTTCTCCCAGCGTGTCTCCAATTTTGTCGCCGGAATCGTCGTCTTCATCGGAATACGAGACACCCAAACAACAGAGGAAATGTAAGATTTCTGAGATTAAATTACAACGGTCTCCATAACAATGTCGCAACTCTTCAGATGATTTAGATGATAGATAGTGTCAGCTCCCTGAAACTGGGGTTGACACGACCTAGCTCATCACGCTCATTTTTGGTTTCACTTCGGGTATTCGACCAGTAGGTGGCGAGCGGCCACAATCACGGAACGTTCTTTCTGTTACCCAAACATCGGAATGGTTGGGAAGATCTAGGAACTCATAAAATCCTCTATTTCCTCGATCTTATCCCGGGGTTCATTGCGTTTTAATTGCAAAAATATTATTTTTAAGGGATTGGGAACAGCAACGGCTGGTGTTAAGTGCTGCACCAGCTGTTGTTTAGGAGGCTGGGGAGGAACTTATTCTGATGACCACGACTCACCTGGGTCTGTGTTCACGCACTAGCCATCAACATAGTTCCAGTCGTAGTCTCTCACATGGACAATCTAGGGCAACCAGAAGTTTGAGTTTGGTGGATGCGGATGTGACAAATTTTGTGGTATAAAGTCCCTCAAAAAATATTGTTTAAAAAATCCACGTTTTGTAGTCTAAAGTCCCTGTTTAAAAAAATCCATGTTTTATGGTCTAATGTCAAACGAAAAATATTGTTTAGAAAACCTAAGTGTTGTGGCTTAAATTCCCTCGAAAAATATTCTTTAGAAAACCTAAGTGTTGTGGCTTAAATTCCCTCGAAAAATATTCTTTAGAAAACCTAAGTGTTGTGGCTCAAAGTCCCTCGAAAAATATTCTTTAAAAAATCCACGTTTTGTACTCTAAAGTCCCTCGAAAAATATTCTTTAAAAAATCCACGTTTTGTACTCTAAAGTCCCTCGAAAAATATTCTTTAAAAAATCCACGTTTTGTACTCTAAAGTCCCTCGAAAAATATTCTTTAAAAAATCCACGTTTTGTACTCTAAAGTCCCTCGAAAAATATTCTTTAAAAAATCCACGTTTTGTACTCTAAAGTCCATCGAAAAATATTCTTTAAAAAATCCACGTTTTGTACTCTAAAGTCCCTCGAAAAATATTCTTTAAAAAATCCACGTTTTGTACTCTAAAGTCCCTCGAAAAATATTCTTTAAAAAATCCACGTTTTGTACTCTAAAGTCCCTCGAAAAATATTCTTTAAAAATCCACGTTTTGTACTCTAAAGTCCCTCGAAAAATATTCTTTAAAAAATCCACGTTTTGTACTTAAAAGTCCCTCGAAAAATATTCTTTAAAAAATCCACGTTTTGTACTCAAAAGTCCCTCGAAAAATATTCTTTAAAAAATCCACGTTTTGTACTCTAAAGTCCTTCGAAAAATATTCTTTAAAAAAATCCACGTTTTGTACTCTAAAGTCCCTCGAAAAATATTCTTTAAAAAATCCACGTTTTGTACTCTAAAGTCCCTCGAAAAAAAATTAAAAAAACACGTTTTGTGGTTTAAAAAAGTCCCTCGAAAAATATTATTTAAAAAATTGTGATCTAAATTCCCCTAAAAATAATATTGTTTAAAAATTTAGGTTTTGTGGTCGAAAGTCCCTCGAAAAATATTTTTTGAAAAATCCACGTATTGTGGTCTAAAGTCCCTCGAAAAATATTGTTTAAAAAATTCACGTATTGTGGTCTAAAGTCCTGGAAAAATATTGTATAAAAAATCCACGATTTGTGGTCTAAAGTCCCTCGAAAAATATTTTTTAAAAAATCCACGTATTGTGGTCTAAAGTCCTGGAAAAATATTGTTTAAAAAATCCACGTTTTGTGGTCTAAAGTCCCTCGAAAAATATTCTTTAAAAAATCCACGTTTTGTACTCTAAAGTCCCTCGAAAAATATTCTTTAAAAAATCCACGTTTTGTACTCTAAAGTCCCTCGAAAAATATTCTTAAAAAATCCACGTTTTGTACTCTAAAGTCCCTCGAAAAATATTCTTTAAAAAATCCACGTTTTGTACTCTAAAGTCCCTCGAAAAATATTCTTTAAAAAATCCACGTTTTGTACTCTAAAGTCCCTCGAAAAATATTCTTTAAAAAATCCACGTTTTGTACTCTAAAGTCCCACGAAAAATATTCTTAAAAAATCCACGTTTTGTACTCTAAAGTCCCTCGAAAAATATTCTTTAAAAAATCCACGTTTTGTACTCTAAAGTCCCTCGAAAAATATTCTTTAAAAAATCCACGTTTTGTACTCTAAAGTCCCTCGAAAAATATTCTTTAAAAAATCCACGTTTTGTACTCTAAAGTCCCTCGAAAAATATTCTTTAAAAAATCCACGTTTTGTACTCTAAAGTCCCTCGAAAAAAAATTAAAAAAACACGTTTTGTGGTTTAAAAAAGTCCCTCGAAAAATATTATTTAAAAAATTGTGATCTAAATTCCCCTAAAAATAATATTGTTTAAAAATTTAGGTTTTGTGGTCGAAAGTCCCTCGAAAAATATTTTTTGAAAAATCCACGTATTGTGGTCTAAAGTCCTGGCAAAATATTGTTTAAAAAATTCACGTATTGTGGTCTAAAGTCCTGGAAAAATATTGTATAAAAAATCCACGATTTGTGGTCTAAAGTCCCTCGAAAAATATTTTTTAAAAAATCCACGTATTGTGGTCTAAAGTCCTGGAAAAATATTGTTTAAAAAATCCACGTTTTGTGGTCTAAAGTCCCTCGAAAAATATTCTTTAAAAAATCCACGTTTTGTACTCTAAAGTCCCTCGAAAAATATTCTTTAAAAAATCCACGTTTTGTACTCTAAAGTCCCTCGAAAAATATTCTTTAAAAAATCCACGTTTTGTACTCTAAAGTCCCTCGAAAAATATTCTTTAAAAAATCCACGTTTTGTACTCTAAAGTCCCTCGAAAAATATTCTTTAAAAAATCCACGTTTTGTACTCTAAAGTCCCTCGAAAAATATTCTTTAAAAAATCCACGTTTTGTACTCTAAAGTCCCACGAAAAATATTCTTAAAAAATCCACGTTTTGTACTCTAAAGTCCCTCGAAAAATATTCTTTAAAAAAAATCCACGTTTTGTACTCTAAAGTCCCTCGAAAAATATTCTTTAAAAAATCCACGTTTTGTACTCTAAAGTCCCTCGAAAAATATTCTTTAAAAAATCCACGTTTTGTACTCTAAAGTCCCTCGAAAAATATTCTTTAAAAAATCCACGTTTTGTACTCTAAAGTCCCTCGAAAAATATTCTTTAAAAAATCCACGTTTTGTACTCTAAAGTCCCTCGAAAAATATTCTTTAAAAAATCCACGTTTTGTACTCTAAAGTCCCTCGAAAAATATTCTTTAAAAAATCCACGTTTTGTACTCTAAAGTCCCTCGAAAAATATTCTTTAAAAAATCCACGTTTTGTACTCTAAAGTCCCTCGAAAAATATTCTTTAAAAAATCCACGTTTTGTACTCAAAAGTCCGTCGAAAAATATTCTTTAAAAAATCCACGTTTTGTACTCTAAAGTCCCTCGAAAAATATTCTTTAAAAAATCCACGTTTTGTACTCAAAAGTCCCTCGAAAAATATTCTTTAAAAAATCCACGTTTTGTACTCAAAAGTCCGTCGAAAAATATTCTTTAAAAAATCCACGTTTTGTACTCTAAAGTCCCTCGAAAAATATTCTTTAAAAAATCCACGTTTTGTACTCTAAAGTCCCTCGAAAAATATTTTTTAAAAAATCCACGTATTGTGGTCTCAAGTCCTGGAAAAATATTGTATAAAAAATCCACGATTTGTGGTCTAAAGTCCATCGAAAAATGTTGTATAAAAAATTCACGTTTTGTGGTCTAAAGTCCTGGAAAAATATTGTATAAAAAATCCACGATTTGTGGTCTAAAGTCCATCGAAAAATGTTGTATAAAAAATTCACGTTTTGTGGTCTAAAGTCCCTCGAAAAATATTCTTTAAAAAATCCACGTTTTGTACTCTAAAGTCCCTCGAAAATATTCTTTAAAAAATCCACGTTTTGTACTCTAAAGTCCCTCGAAAAATATTCTTTAAAAAATTCACGTTTTGTGGTCTAAAGTCCTGGAAAAATATTGTATAAAAAATCCACGATTTGTGGTCTAAAGTCCATCGAAAAATGTTGTATAAAAAATTCACGTTTTGTGGTCTAAAGTCCCTCGAAAAATATTCTTTAAAAAATCCACGTTTTGTACTCTAAAGTCCCTCGAAAATATTCTTTAAAAAATCCACGTTTTGTACTCTAAAGTCCCTCGAAAAATATTCTTTAAAAAATTCACGTTTTGTACTCTAAAGTCCCTCGAAAAATATTCTTTAAAAAATCCACGTTTTGTACTCTAAAGTCCCTCGAAAAATATTCTTTAAAAAATCCACGTTTTGTACTCTAAAGTCCCTCGAAAAATATTCTTTAAAAAATCCACGTTTTGTACTCTAAAGTCCCTCGAAAAATATTCTTTAAAAAATCCACGTTTTGTACTCTAAAGTCCCTCGAAAAATATTCTTTAAAAAATTCACGTTTTGTACTCTAAAGTCCCTCGAAAAATATTCTTTAAAAAATCCACGTTTTGTACTCTAAAGTCCCTCGAAAAATATTCTTTAAAAAATCCACGTTTTGTACTCTAAAGTCCCTCGAAAAATATTCTTTAAAAAATCCACGTTTTGTACTCTAAAGTCCCTCGAAAAATATTCTTTAAAAAATCCACGTTTTGTACTCTAAAGTCCCTCGAAAAATATTCTTTAAAAATCCACGTTTTGTACTCTAAAGTCCCTCGAAAAATATTCTTTAAAAAATCCACGTTTTGTACTCTAAAGTCCCTCGAAAAATATTCTTTAAAAAATCCACGTTTTGTACTCTAAAGTCCCTCGAAAAATATTCTTTAAAAAATCCACGTTTTGTACTCTAAAGTCCCTCGAAAAATATTCTTTAAAAAATCCACGTTTTGTACTCTAAAGTCCCTCGAAAAATATTCTTTAAAAAATCCACGTTTTGTACTCTAAAGTCCCTCGAAAAATATTCTTTAAAAAATCCACGTTTTGTACTCTAAAGTCCCTCGAAAAATATTCTTTAAAAAATCCACGTTTTGTACTCTAAAGTCCCTCGAAAAATATTCTTTAAAAAATCCACGTTTTGTACTCTAAAGTCCCTCGAAAAATATTCTTTAAAAATCCACGTTTTGTACTCTAAAGTCCCTCGAAAAATATTCTTTAAAAAATCCACGTTTTGTACTCTAAAGTCCCTCGAAAAATATTCTTTAAAAAATTCACGTTTTGTACTCTAAAGTCCCTCGAAAAATATTCTTTAAAAAATTCACGTTTTGTACTCTAAAGTCCCTCGAAAAATATTCTTTAAAAAATCCACGTTTTGTACTCTAAAGTCCCTCGAAAAATATTCTTTAAAAAATCCACGTTTTGTACTCTAAAGTCCCTCGAAAAATATTCTTTAAAAAATCCACGTTTTGTACTCTAAAGTCCCTCGAAAAATATTCTTTAAAAAATCCACGTTTTGTACTCTAAAGTCCCTCGAAAAATATTCTTTAAAAAATCCACGTTTTGTACTCTAAAGTCCCTCGAAAAATATTCTTTAAAAATCCACGTTTTGTACTCTAAAGTCCCTCGAAAAATATTCTTTAAAAAATTCACGTTTTGTACTCTAAAGTCCCTCGAAAAATATTCTTTAAAAAATCCACGTTTTGTACTCTAAAGTCCCTCGAAAAATATTCTTTAAAAAATCCACGTTTTGTACTCTAAAGTCCCTCGAAAAATATTCTTTAAAAAATCCACGTTTTGTACTCTAAAGTCCCTCGAAAAATATTCTTTAAAAAATCCACGTTTTGTACTCTAAAGTCCCTCGAAAAATATTCTTTAAAAAATCCACGTTTTGTACTCTAAAGTCCCTCGAAAAATATTCTTTAAAAAATCCACGTTTTGTACTCTAAAGTCCCTCGAAAAATATTCTTTAAAAAATCCACGTTTTGTACTCTAAAGTCCCTCGAAAAATATTCTTTAAAAATCCACGTTTTGTACTCTAAAGTCCCTCGAAAAATATTCTTTAAAAAATCCACGTTTTGTACTCTAAAGTCCCTCGAAAAATATTCTTTAAAAAATCCACGTTTTGTACTCTAAAGTCCCTCGAAAAATGTTCTTTAAAAAATCCACGTTTTCTACTCTAAAGTCCCTCGAAAAATATTCTTTAAAAAATCTACGTATTGTACTCTAAAGTCCATCGAGAAATATTCTTTAAAAAATCCACGTTTTGTACTCTAAAGTCCCACGAAAAATATTCTTTAAAAAATCCACGTTTTGTACTCTAAAGTCCCACGAAAAATATTCTTTAAAAAATCCACGTTTTGTACTCTAAAGTCCCTCGAAAAATATTCTTTAAAAATCCACGTTTTGTACTCTAAAGTCCCTCGAAAAATATTCTTTAAAAAATCCACGTTTTGTACTCTAAAGTCCCTCGAAAAATATTCTTTAAAAAATCCACGTTTTCTACTCTAAAGTCCCTCGAAAAATATTCTTTAAAAAATCCACGTTTTGTACTCTAAAGTCCCACGAAAAATATTCTTTAAAAAATCCACGTTTTGTACTCTAAAGTCCCACGAAAAATATTCTTTAAAAAATCCACGTTTTGTAGTCTAAAGTCCCTCGAAAAATATTCTTTAAAAATCCACGTTTTGTACTCTAAAGTCCCTCGAAAATATTCTATAAAAAATCCACGTTTTGTACTCTAAAGTCCCTCGAAAATATTCTATAAAAAATCCACATTTTGTGCTCTAAAGTCCCTCGAAAAATATTCTTTAAAAAATCCACGTTTTGTACTCTAAAGTCCCTCGAAAAATATTCTTTAAAAAATCCACGTTTTGTACTCTAAAGTCCCTCGAAAAATATTCTTTAAAAAATCCACGTTTTGTACTCTAAAGTCCCTCGAAAAATATTCTTTAAAAAATCCACGTTTTGCACTCAAAAGTCCCTCGAAAAATATTATTTCAAAAATCCACGTTTTGTACTCTAAAGTCCCTCGAAAAATATTCTTTAAAAAATCGACGTTTTGTACTCTAAAGTCCCTCGAAAAATATTCTTTAAAAAATCCACGTTTTGTACTCTAAAGTCCCTCGAAAAATATTCTTTAAAAAATCCACGTTTTGTACTCTAAAGTCCCTCGAAAAATATTCTTTAAAAAATCCACGTTTTCTACTCTAAAGTCCCTCGAAAAATATTCTTTAAAAAATCCACGTATTGTACTCTAAAGTCCATCGAGAAATATTCTTTAAAAAATCCACGTTTTGTACTCTAAAGTCCCACGAAAAATATTGTTTAAAAAATCCACGTTTTGTACTCTAAAGTCCCACGAAAAATATTCTTTAAAAAATCCACGTTTTCTACTCTATAGTCCCTCGAAAAATATTCTTTAAAAATCCACGTTTTGTACTCTAAAGTCCCTCGAAAAATATTCTTTAAAAAATCCACGTTTTCTACTCTAAAGTCCCTCGAAAAATATTCTTTAAAAAATCCACGTTTTGTACTCTAAAGTCCCACGAAAAATATTCTTTAAAAAATCCACGTTTTGTAGTCTAAAGTCCCTCGAAAAATATTCTTTAAAAAATCCACGTCTTGCACTCAAAAGTCCCTCGAAAAATATTATTTAAAAAATCCACGTTTTGTACTCTAAAGTCCCTCGAAAAATATTCTTTAAAAAATCCACGTTTTGCTGTTTGAAGTCCCTCGAAAAAAAATTAAAAAACACGTTTTGTGGTTTAAAAAAGTCCCTCGAAAAATATTATTTAAAAATTGTGATCTAAATTCCCTTAAAAATAATATTGTTTAAAAATTTAGGTTTTGTGGTCGAAAGTCCCTCGAAAAATATTTTTTGAAAAATCCTCGTATTGTGGTCTAAAGTCCTGGCAAAATATTGTTTAAAAAATTCACGATTTGTGGTCTAAAGTCCCTCGAAAAATATTTTTTAAAAAATCCACGTATTGTGGTCTAAAGTCCTGGAAAAATATTTTTTAAAAAATCCACGTATTGTGGTCTAAAGTCCTGGAAAAATATTGTACAAAAAATCCACGATTTGTGGTCTAAAGTCCATCGAAAAATGTTGTATAAAAAATTCACGTTTTGTGGTCTAAAGTCCCTCAAAAAATATTGTTTAAAAAATCCACGTTTTGTGGTCTAAAGTCCCTCGAAAAATATTCTTTAAAAAATCCACGTTTTGTACTCAAAAGTCCTTCGAAAAATATTCTTTAAAAAATCCACGTTTTGTACTCAAAAGTCCCTCGAAAAATATTCTTTAAAAAATCCACGTTTTGTACTCTAAAGTCCCTCGAAAAATATTCTTTAAAAAATCCACGTTTTGTACTCTAAAGTCCCTCGAAAAATATTCTTTAAAAAATCCACGTTTTGTACACTAAAGTCCCTCGAAAAATATTCTTTAAAAAATCCACGTTTTGTACTCTAAAGTCCCTCGAAAAATATTCTTTAAAAAATCCACGTATTGTACTCTAAAGTCCATCGAAAAATATTCTTTAAAAAATCCACGTTTTGTACTCTAAAGTCCCTCGAAAAATATTCTTTAAAAAATCCACGTTTTGTACTCTAAAGTCCCTCGAAAAATATTCTTTAAAAAATCCACGTTTTGTGCTCTAAAGTCCCTCGAAAAATATTCTTTAATAAATCCACGTTTTGTACTCTAAAGTCCCTCGAAAAATATTCTTTAAAAAATCCACGTTTTGTACTCTAAAGTCCCTCGAAAAATATTCTTTAAAAAATCCACGTTTTCTACTCTAAAGTCCCTCGAAAAATATTCTTTAAAAAATCCACGTATTGTACTCTAAAGTCCATCGAAAAATATTCTTTAAAAAATCCACGTTTTGTACTCTAAAGTCCCACGAAAAATATTCTTTAAAAAATCCAAGTTTTGCTGTCTGAAGTCCCTCGAAAAAAAATTAAAAAAACACGTTTTGTGGTTTAAAAAAGTCCCTCGAAAAATATTATTTAAAAAATTGTGATCTAAATTCCCTCAAAAAAATATTGTTTAAAAATTTAGGTTTTGTGGTCGAAAGTCCCTCGAAAAATATTTTTTGAAAAATCCACGTATTGTGGTCTAAAGTCCTGGCAAAATATTGTTTAAAAAATTCACGATTTGTGGTCTAAAGTCCCTCAAAAAATATTTTTAAAAAATCCACGTTTTGTGGTTAAAAATCCCGCGAAAAATATTCTTTAAAATATTGTGATCCAAAGTCCCTCGAAAAACATTTTTTGAAAAATCCACGTTTTGGGGATAAAGTCCTGGAGAAATATTGTTTAAAAAATCCACCTTCAGTGGTCTTTTGTTGGCCTCAAAAATATTCTTTAAAAAATCCACGTTTTGTTGTCTTTTGTTGTATGAAAATATTCTTTAAAAAATCCATGTCTTGTGGTCTTTTGTTGTATGAAAATTATTCTTTAAAAAATCCCCGTTTTTTGGTCTTTTGTTGTATGAAAAATATTTTTTAATAAATTAGGTTTTGTGGTCTTTTGGTAGCCGAAAAATACCTCACGAATTTCGGTATTTGCCATTTGACGTTGAAAATTCGGCTCAGGCGAACTTAACGACTTTTTACTTGTTAATTTTCAATTCTTGATCTGCTTAGGTCTTGATCTCCCTATCGTTGGGCCTCAGATCTGTTTCTTTTTTGTTGCGAGCTTTGGAATGCTGTCGCTCACTTCGTATTTGTGTAGCTATTTTTGATCGAATTTGTGGTTTGGGTCTCTGAAGCCCGAGTTAATATTGACTTCCCTTCTGGTTCTAGCAGTACCTTCGACCACAAACTCCAAAGATGTTGATACTTTTGTGGGTGAGAACTGCTCACGATTGCTGGATTTCTGGATTAGAGGTCTTAGAAAATCTCATATCACCGTACTGGACATATCACAAATTATTTCCCTAGTTCAGAGCAAAAATCACACACGTATCCGGCAGTGAACGCGCTTGTCACCCTCGGGAAGTATGTGTCTAGAGCACATGAGCGTGGAACAAAGTTTGACTTTGTTGTCAAAAAAAACCAATGCGCCCTTTTAAAACTTAATCTTACTTGCGCCCATGTCCCGACCGAGGGATAAATAAAATAGTTTTGGTATCCTGATAATGACATTTAAGTTGTTTTTGGCGAATTTGATGACAAAATAATTTTGGACCAGCTGTCGAAAATTCGTTCTTAACTTTATGAGTCTGCCAGACTTCATTGGAGCTTAACAACACCTAAATCAACTACTTCATACACATTATGATAAATAGCTATAACAAAACTGAGTGACATAAAAACACCGGCTAGGAACACAACCTGGTTGCAGCTATTTGTAAATATGTAGCCACTTCCTCAAGTATTTACTTTGCTCAACGATTGCATTAGTATTTTTAACCTGATTTCTATTATCAATTAAAACTGTTATATGAACCCATTTACATTGAATAAATGTCATTATTGTGATATGATTTATGTCGAAAACGACATTATTATAACACAAATCGATTTGGGTTATCATATTTAATAAGACAGGCATTAAATGACAAAAACCAAAGCTAAAGACGACAATACCCATAACCAAAAATATACACAGTGAATAAAAAAACAAACAAATATGCAAAACTGACTGAATACGAATTCCTGGCCAAATTTGTTTAAACGATTCATTTAAAAGCATTTCATTTGAATTGAATTCATTGGATTTGTACACACAAAAAGGCAGGCAGACATTTCGCAGTGGCGTTGATCAGCGTGATGACGGTGATGATGATGATGACCACAATATTATTGACGAATAGATGACAACGTTTTTGACACTCAATTAATAATTTATTTCACGTTTTAGCGGTTTTTAGCCAAAAAAATAAAAGCGAAACAAACAAACGAACAATCGAACAAACAATTCATAAGTTTTTATTTTTGTTTAAAATGTAACGCTTTATTATTATAATTTTGTCTTGTCTCACTTGCGCAGGCAGGCACATTGTTGGTTGGTGCGGTTGGCTGCCGGGCATTATTGGCAGTAATATTCTGTTGTTCGCTCTGAATATGTATTACCAGCAATAATTGCTGACCATATTTAGTGCTTAAGTACGTATATTTGCCGGCCCATTTAAGACGTGAACGCCACAGCAGTGGCAGTAGAAGCAGCAGCAATAGCACCAGTGGCTGATGGCTGTTTCACGAAATGAGCTCATATTGCCATATTTATAACAAACCAAAAAAATAGCGCCCGATCAATGCGGGTCATTAACCACCACCACCGCCGAGCTACCACAGACATTCGCACATTGGCATTTAGACGTGAGTTTATTGAAATTATTGTTATTATTATTTCATATCCAATAAGTAAATTTTTTTCGGTTTTCGATGAGGGGATATAAATCTCTTCATTATGCTATGGTTTTCGTAACAAAAAGGTGTTGACCATAAGTATTAGCGATAAATTATTTAAGCCATCTACATGGGGAGTTAGGAGGGGGAGCAAGAGGTCTCGTTGTGTTCCCAAAAAACAAAACAAATCTATATTATAACATTTATGTACATTTTTTCCTGGGCTTGCGCGCTTAACAACAATTGAAGCCCCCCATAACTAGCTGAGGCGAGCTGATTCCTTATAGTCTTATTCAGGTGCGTAACAACAGTAGAACCAATTATGGCTTTTATAAATGACGCTGTGTGCCGCATATTAACAGGCCAACAAATGATGACCGAATCGCCAACTAACAGCAACAATTTTGGACAGCATTTATAATTTGTATCAGCAAACCAAACCAAATGAAAAAAAAACGCTATAGTTTAAAAGCGTGTTATGGCATAGGGTACATTACTTTAATATGCCATCAAAATGGACGAAAATAAAATTGTGATTTACTTTAACTACAATTATGTTGTTGTGTAAACCGTTGTTGTTTTAATTTGTTTTTGTGTCTGGTGTCATAGCCGGGCTTGTTTGCTACATATTTGGCTTGATAATAGTTTATGGCCTGAAAAATTTGTTACACAAAAAACAAACTTGACAAAAGACAAAATATTTTAACACTGTATTTGGACAATTTTGAAATGTCTAGAAACCTGACTTGTAGAGACATGAAAAGAATTCGAAATTAGTGTTGAATCTAATATTTAAGTAATAGATATGCTACAATGTAGCAAAGAAATATTTTTCTTATATTAAGATGTTGTTCGGAGAGCGCCAACTAGTAGACAAGTGGGAATTTTATTAAGCTTCAATTCAGAGAGAATTATTTTAAACTAAATTAAAAAATTGTAAATATAATTGCGGCAAAAATTAAATACTTAATACAAGTAATTTATAATAATTACTAATTCAACGATAAATTAAAGTAAAACAAAAGACTTGAGACAGAAGCACCAAATTATTTGTGAAATTCGTACGACATACGACCATGTGTTGGGGTTGTTTACAGTGGCTTGATTGAGACTAGGGATATCAAACGGGACAGGTTTTCAAAAATACCGAGATTCTGGATTTCAAAATTTCTTATCCTGGGTTTTTGGGATTTTTCGGGGCAATTTCGGGACTGCCGGATTCGTCGGGATTTGCCGCTATGGGGGTACTATGTAAAGTAAAATTAAATTTTTTATTGGATAATGAAATAAATTGTTGCACTTTAAATAGGAAAATATTATTTGAATAAAAATATAAAATAACAAGTAAACAAGTAAAAAAGTATCAGTCGGCCTTGGCGACAGAGATATACCCTCAGCCTGTGTATATTGAAACAATTTTTTCGGAAAAATCGACAAAAATGTTGATTAGGATTAAAGATCAAAAGTTTTGCGGAGGAGATACTAAAAGGAATGGATCGACATTGACCATTATGGAAGTGGATCTCCAGCCACTACATATGGTGCCATAGGAGGTCTTTACGGCCTTCGGGCTGATTGCTAAAGAAGTATGGAATTGCCCCCAAAAAAACTTTTACCATCGTAATTGAGGCAGCGAATGCAAGTTGCTTCAACAAAAATCAAAGTGGTTCGATATCAGGTCTTAAAGCGAACTTATCCGAAATTTTGTGTGGGAGGTACCGGAGGCAGTGGACAAATATAATCCATATTTGAACCTGATCTGGTAGATATATTAGGATGTGAAAAGTATGGACAAATTCGGCCACTCCCTTCAAGAGCTACAGTACGAACAATGTGTCCGAACATTTTTGAACTTTTGTGGTGGAGGTACCTGAAGGAGTGATAAGGCTAATCTTCAAACTTAAACTATGTTTGCACAAAATATTACTAAGGCCAAATTTTGGATCAAATCAACAGATCTGTTTGAGAGTTGTGTTGCACTCCAACCACCTCACACGGTCATAGGGGTTTTTTTGCAACTTTCAGGCTTTTTTCTCAGGAAGTGTGTACTTGCCCCTGATGAAACTGGTACCGTCGTATGGGGGGCAGTGAATACAAGTTGCTAAAACAAAAATCAAAGCAATTGGAGAGCTGGTCCTAAACTGACCTTATCCGAAATTTTGTGTGGGAGTTACCCGAAAAAGTGAAGGATCGATATGACTCATTTTCGAACTTAAAGTAAGTTTGTACAACATATTACGAAAGCCAAATTTTGGACCAATCTGTTCGAGAGTTATAGTGCGTTCCAGCCAGCCAGAAAGACGGACAGACAGACGGACGGACATGGCTAAATCAACTCCAAATTGTCTGAAACGAATTTCGTCCAAACACACTTGGGGTTCGATTTCGATTATTTCGATGAGGTACATTCTGCCCGTATTATATACACTTTAATGCCCTCGTTAGCGTAAATGCTGAGGGTATAAAAAGAAACTTAATATACTATGATGGAGGGTACAAAAAGTTTCCCGCCTGCTAATGTTTAGAGCAAACATTACCGCACTCAAAGGAAAATGCTTCGAGAGAAGAAATTCCAGGCACTACAGAAGAGAAAGATGGCTAAAAATCCACCATTTTGTGTAAAAGTATTCAAGGCACACAACAGGGACGAATTTTGTTTTGCAGAGATCGACGCCGGTAGAGAGCCCATTAAAGATATGGTCTAACAAGTAAAAAAGTATCAGTCGGCTTTGCCGACAGAGATATACCCTCATCCTATGAAATACTTTTTTCCCCCAAAAAAAATGTATTTAGGTGGGTTTTCAAAATTTTGGGCGTATGGACCGACAAAAGTATGGATAATATTAAAGCTCAACAATTTGAGGGGATAACGATAGATAGGGTTTTTTCTTATCACACTAGCCTACGAAAAACATAATATCGCTGTAAGCAGGGCCACCAGGAAAACCTTCGGTAAAAATGTCCAAAGGATCCTCGAACAGATCCTTAACCACACAAAAATGTTGAACATTTGTAAAGCACTCGCATTGTTGTAGTTATTGTTTTAATACATGTTTGTATGACATGTTTGTAAGCCAAAACTAATCTGCCTAACTAACAGAGGAACCGGTCACATAATTTAGAGGTTGTGTAGGTTCGATTCTTCGGCTTTTCCTTTTCACTTGCAAAAAATCTTCAATTATTCATCTGTAATGAGAAATTAATTAAACTACTCTGGTATGTCGTGACAGCTGACGATCCTCAGCTGTGTTAGATGTTGGATGTTCTCCGAGGACCGCATTCAAAAGATAGTCGTTTATGGCATCTGCGATTGCATCTATATGGATGATGTTTAAACCTGATCCCTGCTGTTTAAACCTGATCCCTCCTGACATCTCTGACTGGGGGGGGGGGTCCAATCCACCATCTGTCATGTTTAGCGACGTTACGCAGACTGATCCAAAGTTATTTTAATCTACATTTTGTCGAGCACCCAGCGATTGATAGGGCGAAGAGAAGAGAACTACGTCTCATAAGATCTCTTACTGTCGAGGAGGAACCACCACAATTTACAATGGGTTAGGAACGCCGATTATCCAAATCGTGCGGCCCTGATGGAATATCCATGGTAATTCTGAAACAGCTGGATTAGCCGGAAGTCTCTAACGGAAGACTGGAAAATGGGCAGAGTGGTCCCGCTTTTGAAGCCAGTAATGATTCTCCACACATATTAGCATGGGCGTAGCCAGGAATAGCTAGGAAGGGGCAGCTGAATCTACAAAACAGTTCATTTGTATGTAAAAAATTATAAATATTACGAAAAAACAAGCATTTGCCTTCTATAGTCCCTTTCTGAAAGAAGGATGCTTCTATAGTCCCTTTCTGAAAGAAAGGGTGCTTCTATAGTCCCTTTCTGAAAGAAAGGGTGCTTCTTTAGTCCCTTTCTGAAAGAAAGGGTGCTTCTATAGTCCCTTTCTGAAAGAAAGGGTGCTTCTATAGTCCCTTTCTGAACGAAAGGGTACTTCTATAGTCCCTTTCTGAAAGAAAGGGTGCTTCTATAGTCCCTTTCTGAAAGAAAGGGTGCTTCTATAGTCCCTTTCTGAAAGAAAGGGTACTTCTATAGTCCCTTTCTGAAAGAAAGGGTGCTTCTATAGTCCCTTTCTGAACGAAAGGGTACTTCTATAGTCCCTTTCTGAACGAAAGGGTACTTCTATAGTCCCTTTCTGAAAGAAAGGGTGCTTCTATAGTCCCTTTCTGAAAGAAAGGGTACTTCTATAGTCCCTTTCTGAAAGAAAGGGTGCTTCTATAGTCCCTTTCTGAAAGAAAGGGTGCTTCTATAGTCCCTTTCTGAAAGAATGATGCTTCTATAGTCCCTTTCTGAAAGAAAGGGTGCTTCTATAGTCCCTTTCTGAAAGAAGGATGCTTCTATAGTCCATTTCTGAAAGAAAGGGTGCTTCTATAGTCCCTTTCTGAAAGAAAGGGTGCTTCTATAGTCCCTTTCTGAACGAAAGGGTACTTCTATAGTCCCTTTCTTAAAGAAAGTGTGCTTCTATAGTCCCTTTCTGAAAGAAAGGGTGCTTCTATAGTCCCTTTCTGAAAGAAAGGGTGCTTCTATAGTCCCTTTCTGAAAGAAAGGGTGCTTCTATAGTCCCTTTCTGAAAGAAAGGGTGCTTCTATAGTCCCTTTCTGAAAGAAAGGATGCTTCTATAGTCCCTTTCTGAAGCCCCAGCATTCCTGGCTATTCCCAGGCATATTAGTCGAGGACTCGACCAGAACAAGCCGTGCGATGGAACAGTGATGGTGGCGCTCGACTTATCAAAAGCCTTTGATACTGTCAAGCACTCCACGCTGTTTTAGGACATTGACTACCATCCGACCAAGTTTGAAACCTTGGATAATCAATTATATATTATACATTGAGATCGTAACTAATGCGGATGATTGTACGATCATGACATCAGAGTACTTCCCTGATGTCTTTTGTGAGAGGCTGAACACCTACTGATCTTACCACCTTCTCCCACGCGAGGAATATGCAAATATCCGTAGGTCTCGGTGAAAACCCTGTAGCCAGAGTGGCAAAATTTAGCAGCATGAATGTCTATATCTCAGACGCTGTCTTCGTCAATAGTTGGGCGGCAAGGATCGGCGAGGACGAGGAAGCCAACAACAAGAACGAGGAGATCATGTCTGAGCAAAACTGGTAAAGGTGTCTAAAAAGCCGGTTTACTGTACGACGAACTATGGAGGATCTCAGAAGAGCTCTGATTCGCTACCATCGTTACTAGGTTAAACTGTGCCACAGCCGACACATGGTTTCAAACCTAAGAGAAATTGGACTCATTTTGGAAATACAAAGACTAAGGAAACGAAAATATGATTAAGCAAAGAAGAATTTCGAAGCTTTTAATGAAGTTATTTGAAGAAAGTTAACCTATTAGAGAAAGGAAAAGAATCAGCTACATACTTTCAGCTCATGGGTGTACAAAAAACAATAACTGGAGTAGTCTAGCTGAATGTACCATGGACAGATTCCTAATTTCAAAAATAAACAACATTTTCATAGGTGACGAAAGAAGTATTGGAAGAACCCAGCATAAATGTTTAGGCCCTCGTGGATATCATAAAAAGTTGTCCTAATTATTCATACATACATAGGTTAGAATAAGCCTGTTTATAATTGATACATTAATAGAAACTAAACATATCTTCATTCGCTCCAGAAGGGTTTTATTTACATCCAGTATTGTACATAGGAATTTAGTTTCAGGTAAGGCATTTAACAACATCAAATCCAGTTCCGATAGCAATAATTCGTCGAACTTAAGCTTCCTAGTGAATATAATAGTAATTATTTAATTATAGAACTCCTCTAAATTCCGGATATGCAAATTGGAACATCACCAGTAAAATTCCATTCGGCTTATATTATTCTGCAATCATAATTTCAATGAAATCATATCTGTTACAAATTAATCATGGGGATTGTCCCACCCCTTGCCAACGCTTCTAAGCTTGATGACGAGCTATAGGGCTTTTGGATACTATTTTGCTCCTTCTTTGTTTAATTATTTTTATTTATATTTGCTGAAACTCGCCTTAGTTCACCAAATTCCATAACACAGGTGGGGAGTTTTTTAAGCTCATCTTTTACAGGTCTAAAAATAACGCAAATTTGTGTATTTTAATTCATTCTGGTATTTTCACCGAACCAACAGTCATTTAGAAATCTTTTCGTTTTCGTTAAGTGAAAAGCCTTTCTTACTGAATTCCACTCCTTAGATTACGATAACAAAAAAAAATGTTTCGAACCTTCCTCTTCCAACTGAAATGTAATGGCATCCCTTACGTATTCCAAAATATGTACAAATCACCGATACAAAAAGATCTCATTATTTTGACAAGTGTTTTATTTCTCATATCCATTTAACACATCGGTCTGATAAATGTGAAACAATTTCTCTTTTTTACTACTAGGTAAAAAAAACCTCCGTTGATTTTTATCTCGTTTATCTTTTAAAAATAACTATAACTGATCTCAATTTCAATTACACTCTCACTCCCTTTACTCCTAAGCCAACCAACATCTATCACTTTCAAAATACATATTGAAATACAAATAAATGTACAGCGAAATGATTTATACAATGACTTATGATTTTGGTAGTGACCCTATCTATCATTGGTCAAAACATGCGTGGGAATTTATGAAAATGAAATTTCATCATTTACTTCTAACATCTAGCTGGCTGGCCTGGCCACACAAATGAAGGGGCAACTCTTTGTGGCCAATAATCAATTAACCAACAGTAACAGCAACAACAGCAGCAGCAGAAGTAAGACCTTTGAAGCTGTGCTGAGTTTGATTTGGTTTTTTATCATTGTGGTGCATCTCAGCATTGAGCAATGAAAAAATGGCTATGATTATGACGAACGGGGCTAAATCACCATTCACATTGTTCTCTCCTGACAAGGCAATAACATGCCAAACATCAAACATGTCGATTATCTGTGTTATACATTTGAATAGACGAGAAACATTGGTCAGTTAGGGAATCAAATACAAAAATATATTGAAACTAAACATAATTTAGAAAGTAAAGGTTTTGAAACTACATAAAAATTGAATTAGCCTGAAAGGGAGACCACAGCTGACAACATAAAAATCACGAATAAGTTGTCGAAAAAATTAGCTTATGATGATTAAACAAAAAAATGCTGAAACAAACACAGCCAACTGAAATGTGCAAAAATTACAAAAAAAAAAAATTATTGATTTTTTTCAAATCAGTTCTCATGATTTCAAATTAATACCCCTTTTTGTATAAAAGTATAACAAAAATTCATAGCACTGTGCAACAGAAACAATAATACTAAAAAATTTATAGCTTAAAAAGTGGGGTCTAGAATAGAATCAAATAATAAAAGACAAAGTATGGACGAACAAAGAACGGGTGACTTATAAATAGAAGAGCATCATAGGAGTGTTCTATATAATAGACAAGAAGAACACCGTAGGTGTCTTCTACAGAAGACCACCATAGGGGTCTCCTATACAATAGAAGACTACCAAAGGAGTGACAGTGTTAAAAAGAGAGGGTCTTTTGAAGCACCCTCTCTTCCAGAAAAAGTTTATAGAATCACCCTTTCCTTTACAAAGGGTCTATAGAAGCATCCTATCTTTCAGAAAGGGTTATAGATGTACCCTTTCTTTCAAAAATGGTTTGTAGGAGCAAGCTTTCTTTCAGAAATTGTCTATAGGAGCAAGCTTGCTTTCAGAAATTGCCCCTTTCCTTCATAAAGTGTCTCTAGAAGCACCCTTTATGAAAGAAATGGGCTATAGGAGCATTCTCTCTTTAAAAAAGGGTCTATAGATACACCCTTTCATTAAGAACGGGTCTTTAGAAGCACCATTTCTTTAAGAAAGGTTTTATAAAAGCACTCTTTTTTTAGAAAGGGTTATAGAAGGACCCTTTTGTTCATAAATGCTCTGCAGAATCACTTTTTCTTTCAGAAAGGGTCTTTAGAAGCACCTTTTCTTTTAAAAAAGGTCTTTAGAAGCACCCTTTCTTTTAAAAAAGGTCTTTAGAAGCACCCTTTCTTAAAGAAAGGGTCTTTAGAAGCACAATATTTTTAAGAAAGGCCCTATAAAAGCACATTTTTCTTTTAGAAAGGGTCTAGAGAAGGATCCTTTTGTTCATAAATGCTCTGTAGAAGCACTTTTTCTTTCAGAACGGGTCTATAATAGCACCCTTTCTTTCAGAAGGGGTCCATAAAAGCAACAAAACAAGCATCATTTCTTCCAGAAAGTTTATATAGCAGCACCCTTTCTTTCGGCATTATTTCATAAGCGTCCTTTAGAAGCACCCATTATTTCATTATGTTCCTATAGAAGCACCCATTATTTCATAAGGTTCCTATAGAAGCACCATTTCTTTCAAAAAGGTCCTATAGCAGCACCCTTTCTTTCATTAGTGGCCTATGGAAGTTCCTCTTTCCTCCATAAAATGTCTGTAGATGCACCCTTTCTTTCATCAAAGGTCTACAGAAGCACCATTTCTTTCAGAAAGGGTGTATAGAAGCACCCATCCTTTCATTTAGGGTCTATAGAAGCACCCTTTCTTTCATTAGTAATCTATGGAATCTCCTCTTTCTTCCATAAAGTGTCTACAGAAGCACCCTTTCTTTCAGAAAGGACCTTTCTTTAGGAAAGGGCCGTTCTGTTAGAAAGGGTCTATAGCAGCATCCTTTCTTTATTCCTAGAAAGGGTCTATAGAAGGGTCCATAGAAGCAACTTTTCTTTCAGAAAGGGTCTATTGAAGCATCCTTTTGTTCCTAAATGCTCTGTAGAAGCACTTTTTTTTCCAGAAAGGGTCCATAGATGCTATTTTTCTTCCAGAAAGGGTCCAAATAAGCACCCTTTCTTCCAGAAAAGGTCCAAATTAGCACCCTTTCTTCAACGAAGGGTCTATAGAAGCTTTCTTTCTTTCAAAAAGGTTCCATAGAAGCAGCCTTTCTTTCTTTCAAAAAGGTTCCATAGATGCACCCTTTCTTTCTTTCAAAAAGGTTCCATAGAAGCACCCTGTCTTCAACAAATCGTCTATAGAAGCACCCTTTCTTCCAGAAAGTTTCTATAGAAGCACCCTTTCTTCCAGAAAGGTTCTATAGAAGCAACTTTTCTTCCAGAAAGTTTCTATAAAAGGTTCTATAGAAGCACACTTTCTTTCAGAAAGGGTCCATAGAAGCAACTTTTCTTTAAGAAAGCGTCCATAGAAGCACACTTTCTTCAACAAAGGGTCTATAGAAGCGCCCTTTCTTCCAGATAGGTTCAATAGAAGCGCCCTTTCTTCCAGATAGGTTCAATAGAAGCACCCTGTCTTCTTTAAGAAAGGTTCTATAGAAGCAGCCTTTTTCAGAAAGGTTCTATAGAAGCACCCTTTTTTTCAGAAAGGTTCTATAGGAGCACCCTTTTTTTCAGAAAGGTTCTATAGAAGCAACCTCTTTTCAGAAAGGTTCCATAGAAGCACTCTTTCTTTCAGAAAGGGACCATAGAAGCACCCTTTCCTTCAGAAAGGGTCTATAGAAGCACCCTTTCTGCCAGAAAGGTTCTATAGAAGCACAATTCTTCTACATAGGGTAAATAGAAGCACCCTTTCTTCAACAAAGGGTCTATAGAAGCACCCTTTCTTCAACAAAGGGTCTATAGAAGCACCCTTTCTTCAACAAAAGGTCTATAGAAGCACCCTTTCTTCAACAAAAGGTCTATAGAAGCACCCTTTCTTCAACAAAAGGTCTATAGAAGCTCTCTTTCTTAAACAAAGGGTCTATAGAAGCACCCTTTCTTCAACAAAGGGTCTATAGAAGCACCTTTTCTTCAACAAAGGGTCTATAGAAGCATCCTTTCTTCAACAAAAGGTCTATAGAAGCACCCTTTCTTCAACAAAAGGTCTATAGAAGCTCTCTTTCTTAAACAAAGGGTCTATAGAAGCACCCTTTCTTTAACAAAGGGTCTATAGAAGCACCCTTTCTTCAACAAAGGGTCTATAGAACAGCGACGACCACAGAAATACAACCAAAGCGAAGACATGTATGGACGTATGAGTGAAAAAAGCAACAACCACATTATGTTTTTGTTTGTTTTCATTCATTTACACTGTACGTGAGAGAGAGAAGCAAATGCAAAAACAACTCAGTGGGCGCCCTCACTAGAAAGGGTCTTTAGAAGCACAATATTTTTAAGAAAGGCCCTATAAAAGCACATTTTTCTTTTAGAAAGGGTCTAGAGAAGGATCCTTTTGTTCATAAATGCTCTGTAGAAGCACTTTTTCTTTCAGAACGGGTCTATAATAGCACCCTTTCTTTCAGAAGGGGTCCATAAAAGCAACAAAACAAGCATCATTTCTTCCAGAAAGTTTATATAGCAGCACCCTTTCTTTCGGCATTATTTCATAAGCGTCCTTTAGAACCACCCATTATTTCATTATGTTCCTATAGAAGCACCCATTATTTCATAAGGTTCCTATAGAAGCACCATTTCTTTCAAAAAGGTCCTATAGCAGCACCCTTTCTTTCATTAGTGGCTTATGGAAGTTCCTCTTTCCTCCATAAAATGTCTGTAGATGCACCCTTTCTTTCATCAAAGGTCTACAGAAGCACCATTTCTTTCAGAAAGGGTGTATAGAAGCACCCATCCTTTCATTTAGGGTCTATAGAAGCACCCTTTCTTTCATTAGTAATCTATGGAATCTCCTCTTTCTTCCATAAAGTGTCTACAGAAGCACCCTTTCTTTCAGAAAGGACCTTTCTTTAGGAAAGGGTCGTTCTGTTAGAAAGGGTCTATAGCAGCATCCTTTCTTTATTCCTAGAAAGGGTCTATAGAAGGGTCCATAGAAGCAACTTTTCTTTCAGAAAGGGTCTATTGAAGCATCCTTTTGTTCCTAAATGCTCTGTAGAAGCACTTTTTTTCCAGAAGGGGTCCATAGATGCAATTTTTCTTCCAGAAAGGGTCCAAATAAGCACCCTTTCTTTCTTTCTTTCTTTCTTTCTTTCTTTCTTTCTCTCTTTCTTTCTTTCTTTCTTTCTTTCTTTGTTTCTTTCCTTTTTTCTTTCTTTCTTTCTTTCTTTCTTTCTTTCTTTCTTTCTTTCTTTCTTTCAAAAAGGTTCCATAGAAGCACCCTTTATTTCTTTCAAAAAGGTTCCATAGAAGCACCCTTTATTTCTTTCAAAAAGGTTCCATAGAAGCACCCTTTCTTTCTTTCAAAAAGGTTCCATAGAAGCACCCTTTCTTTCTTTCACAAAGGTTCCATAGAAGCACCCTTTATTTTTTCAAAAAGGTTCCATGGAAGCGACCTTTCTTTCTTTCAAAAAGGTTCCATAGAAGCAGCCTTTCTTTCTTTCAAAAAGGTTCCATAGATGCACCCTTTCTTTCTTTCAAAAAGGTTCCATAGAAGCACCCTGTCTTCAACAAATCGTCTATAGAAGCACCCTTTCTTCCAGAAAGGTTCTATAGAAGCAACTTTTCTTCCAGAAAGTTTCTATAAAAGGTTCTATAGAAGCACACTTTCTTTCAGAAAGGGTCCATAGAAGCAACTTTTCTTTAAGAAAGCGTCCATAGAAGCACACTTTCTTCAACAAAGGGTCTATAGAAGCGCCCTTTCTTCCAGATAGGTTCAATAGAAGCACCCTGTCTTCTTTAAGAAAGGTTCTATAGAAGCAGCCTTTTTCAGAAAGGTTCTATAGGAGCACCCTTTTTTTCAGAAAGGTTCTATAGAAGCACCCTTTTTTCAGAAAGGTTCTATAGAAGCAACCTCTTTTCAGAAAGGTTCCATAGAAGCACTCTTTCTTTCAGAAAGGGACCATAGAAGCACCCTTTCCTTCAGAAAGGGTCTATAGAAGCACCCTTTCTGCCAGAAAGGTTCTATAGAAGCACAATTCTTCTACATAGGGTCTATAGAAGCACCCTTTCTTCAACAAAGGGTCTATAGAAGCACCCTTTCTTCAACAAAGGGTCTATAGAAGCACCCTTTCTTCAACAAAAGGTCTATAGAAGCACCCTTTCTTCAACAAAAGGTCTATAGAAGCTCTCTTTCTTAAACAAAGGGTCTATAGAAGCACCCTTTCTTCAACAAAGGGTCTATAGAAGCACCTTTTCTTCAACAAAGGGTCTATAGAAGCATCCTTTCTTCAACAAAAGGTCTATAGAAGCACCCTTTCTTCAACAAAAGGTCTATAGAAGCTCTCTTTCTTAAACAAAGGGTCTATAGAAGCACCCTTTCTTTAACAAAGGGTCTATAGAAGCACCCTTTCTTCAACAAAGGGTCTATAGAACAGCGACGACCACAGAAATACAACCAAAGCGAAGACATGTATGGACGTATGAGTGAAAAAAGCAACAACCACATTATGTTTTTGTTTGTTTTCATTCATTTACACTGTACGTGAGAGAGAGAAGCAAATGCAAAAACAACTCAGTGGGCGCCCTCACTATACGATCTAAGCAAAGAAGCTCGTCCCTGCTATAGAAGCACCCTTTCTTCAACAAAGGGTCTATAGAAGCACCCTTTCTTCAACAAAGGGTCTATAGAAGCACCCTTTCTTCGGGAAAGGTTCTATAGAAGCACCCTTTTTTTAGAAAGGTTCTATAGAAGCACCCTTTTTTTAGAAAGGTTCTATAGAAGCACCCTTTTTTTAGAAAGGTTCCATAGAAGCACCCTTTTTCAGAAAGGTTCCATAGAAGCACCCTTTCTGCCAGAAAGGGTCTATAGAAGCACCCTTTCTGCCAGAAAGATTCTATAGTTTTGTTATACAGCTATCAAACCGATCAAATTTGAAGCAAACAACCAACAACAAAAATGTACCTCAGATCTCAATAAACATCTTTCTGGAATATACGAACTCTGTAGAAACGGATCTTAATGGTAAAAATAGCAAAACAATTGCGATTTTTATCCTCTTTTCTCGACTTCCGCTCCATAGATACTTAACCGTTCAAAATTCAAGAAAACAATCAACTAGAATAGTGTAGCGAAGGCACCCATAAACAACTTTCTGGAACATGCGAAATGTCTATGAACGGTTCTTAATGGTAAAAATGGCAAAACACTTTTGAAAATATTCAATATTTACAATATTTAACAAAACTTGGAAAAAAATTTAAAAGAAATTGGACCATGGCAACTTTGACCTTGCAGATGAAGTTTCATGAATTATATGTGTTCACAATTTTTATTCTTTAAGACAAGAGCTACAAGAGGCAAAGTGCCTCTGAGATTAATTCAAATTTCCTAACGGTTTGGAAGTTATAGTCCTGACTAAATGACCCTTTTTACATCAAAGGCTCAAACCTTTGGAGGCCTTTAACCGCGAAATTTTATGAGATACGGCGAGACACGTGTCCTCTCTTTTTTGGTCTTCTATCACGTTGCGGTGTCAGAATATGGTTAATAATTTTCGTGTTGCACAGTGTTATTAAGGATCTATAGAAGAAACCTTTCTTTAATAAGAGGTCTATGGAAGCTCCTCTGTCTTCCATAAAGGCTCTGTGGAAGCACCCTTTCTTTCATTAAAGGTCTATAGAAGCACCCTTTCTTTCACTGTGAGTCTATAGAAGCAGCCTTTCTAAAAGTAGCTCCCTTTATTTCTGAATAAAAGATCACATTGGGTGTTTTTACAGAATGTTGCAATTTTGCAAAATATTAAATTTTGTTGTCCTGTGTAATCATTAAGCTAATTTTGAATAGGCCTTTTGTGAATGGCCAATTTGGGATATATTTAAGGGAATTAAGTGATGTTTTGATGTCGAACAAAACGCTTCATTCCAACCATCCATCCATCATCTTTATTAAATAATTGATGTTTAAATGTTGAAAAATCTGCTTTTTGCCATGTGTGGAATACACACTTACACACATGTGAGTGAACCTTATTCGCTTTTCAAATAAAATCCACAGGAATCATCAAAAGGAAAAGTAACAATGTTAAATTCTTCAGCAATCACATCACATGATTGACATCCATATGAGGTTAACAACACATTTGGGCGGTGAAGTGTGAAATAAATTTCAGTTTTTTGGGAGAAGTGATGCCAATAGATGGATAGCTTGGAAAGCGTAAATGTTTTAGTAGAAAATGAGCTTCTTTTGTCTTCTCATATTGTATAAAGTTTTTGTGAATCGGATTTCATCCAAATACACTTGGGGCCTAACCATTTCTTCGGTTAGGCACATTTTTATCGTATCAATGTGCAGGTACACTAAGTAGTGCAACAGCTAACGGTATAAAATGTTAACACCCATATATCGGGAGGTATGGACTTCCTCTCCAAAAACTCGATATATCGTTTTAACCCAAGTACTAAGGACAACCTATGATCAAAATTTCAACCCGAGCCAAGAGGTGGACCTTAACGTCAACTGTTCCAAATGCGTTTCCCAAATCTTTAAGCTTTCCTAAATAAAAATCTATTCCTATAACTCTCCCATTAAACACACTTAACAATAGTGTGAATCATACCTATTTCATCTTAAATCCATCATTTTTAACCCATATTCCCTGATAAGAAGCCTTCGTTTTACCACAATAAATAAAGTGAACTGAAACTACGACAAATACACAACAAAATAAATGAATGAATGAAATGTTGAACATCATTAAACCTTTCGTTGTTATCTCCCGACCATTGTATTCATTTCATTTCAATTCAATTCATTTTGTTTTCTTCCTTGATGCACACCAAAACCCAACAAATATCGAAACAGGAAAGAAGAGCAGAGGAAGAAGAGGAAATAAAGCACGTTTAAACCCCCTAAAATTGGACAAACAACAACAATACAGTTTAACAAATGTTGCATATTCTTTAACACAAAACCTTCATCTTCCCTTCCCTCCACCAAAAACTGTCCACCATTTTTTTCTTTCCAACAATTTGAAGCAAACAGTTCAACCAATCAATGATATTTGATTGATCGTTTTGTAGTCTTGTTGAAATGATAAGCATACACTTGAGCCAATTTATAACAAAACAATACAAGTAACAACAATAACAACAACACCAACAACCAAGGCTTTATGGTGTAGACAATTTGTTAAGCCAAAGAGGCATCTCTGTAAAATAAGTGTGTAGAAAGAAAAAAAAAAACTGACAGTACAAATGCATTATCAGAGTACCGCCGCCTTCGTAGCACATCCTTTTTCATCATTTTGTTGTTGTTCTTGCATTGTAGATGATCCATCCATCCATTACTATATGGCAAGGGGCTGACCATTTCATATCACAATTGGACAGACCCCAGGAGAGAAAGCCCTTCATCGTCGCATTGTGCTTCATGTTTTAAAAGTTGAGTTCACAACAACAACAAAATGAAGAGGAATGTCGACATGTAATCAAAGGCGGAAATTACTTTAAATTGACAACATTTGTAACAGCCACACAATCAGAAAAGGAAATGTAACAGACACATACATACGTACATAAAGCCCTTTATCATCACTGGTTGATGGTATTTTGTCGGAATTGTTTTTTTGCTTTAGAGTGAAAATTATAACAGTGTTCTTAAGTTAACAAAAATAAAGACATTTCTATAAAATTTTTTCTCCTTTAATCCTGGCCTAGACTTTCTCCCAGAAAGTGCCTTTCCCAAGAAATTGTATATAACATCACCCCTTCTTCCTGGTCTATCAAAGCAGCCTATCTACCAGTAATAGTATATAGAAGTTCCTTTTCCTCCTGAAAGGATTTACAGAAGCAACCATTCTTCCAGAAAATGTCTACAGAGGCACACATTCTTTAAGACAATAGACTCTGTCACCCCTTCTTCTCCTAAATGGTACGTAAATGTACCCTTTCTTCCACAACATGCCCATAAAAGCAGTCTTTCTTCCAGAAGGAGGACATAAAAGCACACATTCTTGCAGAATGGGCCCATAAAAGCACACTTCCCTGCAGAAAAGGTTTATAGAAGAATCCTTTCTTCCAGAAAGGGAAGTACCATTTATTTCAGAAATTGTCTATCGAATCACCCTTTCATTCATAAAGGGTATAAAACACCCTTTCGACCGGAAGGCGTCTAGAGAAACCTTTGTTTCGAAAGGGCTCTATAGAAGCACCCTCTCTTTTAGAACGTTTCTAAAGAAGCTCCCTTTAGTCCAGAAAGGGTCGATAAAAAAACATTCCGTCCAGCATGAAAGGAAACTTTCGTCCATAAAGGCTTTAAAAAAGCACCTGTTCGCCAAGAAGGGTCTACATAAGAACCCTTTTGTTCAGAAGTGGTCTAAAAAAGCACAATTTTTCCAAGAAAGGGTCTAAAAAGCACCCTTTTGTCCAGAAAGGGTCTTTAGAAGCACGCTTTCGTCCAGAAGGGATCTATAGTAGCACCCTTTTGTACAAAAAAGTTCGTTAAAAGGGTCTAAAGAAGACCCCTTCTGCAAGGAAGGGTGCTTCTTTAGACCCCTTCTGCAAGGAAGGGTGCTTCTTTAGACCCCTTCTGCAAGGAAGGGTGCTTCAGTATACAGTTTCTGGAAGAAAGGGTGCTTCGTCAGACACTTTCTGGAAGAAAGGGTCTAAAGAAGCACACTTTCTTACAGTAAGGGTCTAAAGATGCACCCTTTCTTGCAGAAAGGGTTTAAAGATGCACCATTTCTTGCAGAAAGGGTTTAAAGATGCACCCTTTCTTGCAGAAAGGGTTTAAAGATGCACCCTTTCTTGCAGAAAGGGTTTAAAGATGCAACCTTTCTTGCAGAAAGGGTTTAAAGATGCACCCTTTCTTGCAGAAAAGGTTTAAAGATGCACCCTTTCTTGCAGAAACTTTCTGGAAGAAAGGGTCTAAAGAAGCACACTTTCTTACAGTAAGGGTCTAAAGATGCACCCTTTCTTGCAGAAAGGGTTTAAAGATGCACCCTTTCTTGTAGAATGGGTCTAAAGAAGCACATTTTCTTACAGTAAGGGTCTAAAGATGCATCCTTTCTTGCGAAAAGGGTCTAAAAATGCACCCTTTCTTGCAGAAAGGGTCTAAATAAGCACCGTTTCTTGTAGAAAGAGTCTAAAGAATCACCCTTTCTTGCAGAAAGGGTCTAAAGATGCATTCTTTCTTGCCGAAAGGGTCTAAAGATGCACCCTTTCTTGCAGAAAGGGTCTAAATAAGCACCGTTTCTTGTAGAAAGGGTCTACAGAATCACCCCTTCTTGCAGAAAGGGTCTAAAGATGCATTCTTTCTTTCAGAAAGGGTCTAAAGATGCATTCTTTCTTTCTTTCAGAAAGGGTCTACAGAATCACCCCTTCTTGCAGAAAAGGTTTAAAGATGCACCCTTTCTTGCAGAAAGGGTTTAAAGATGCACCCTTTCTTGTAGAATGGGTCTAAAGAAGCACATTTTCTTACAGTAAGGGTCTAAAGATGCATCCGTTCTTGCAGAAAGGGTCTAAAGATGCATCCTTTCTTGCAAAAAGGGTCTAAATAAGCACCGTTTCTTGTAGAAAGGGTCTACAGAATCACCCCTTCTTGCAGAAACGGTCTAAAGATGCATTTTTTCTTTCAGAAAGGGTCTAAAGATGCATTCTTTCTTGCAGAAAGGGTCTACAGATGCACCCTTTCTTGTAGAAAGGGTCTAAATAAGCACCCTTTCTTATAGAAAGGGTCTAAATAAGCACCCTTTCTTATAGAAAGGGTCTAAATAAGCACCCTTTCTTATAGAAAGGGTCTAAATAAGCACCCTTTCTTATAGAAAGGGTCTAAATAAGCACCATTTCTTATAGAAAGGGTCTAAATAAGCACCCTTTCTTATAGAAAGGGTCTAAATAAGCACCCTTTCTTATAGAAAGGGTCTAAATAAGCACCCTTTCTTAAAGAAAGGGTCTAAATAAGCACCCTTTCTTATAGAAAGGGTATAAATAAGCACCCTTCCTTATAGAAAGGGTGTAAAGATGCATCCTTTCTTGCAGAAAGGGTCTAAATAAGCACCCTTTCTTATAGAAAGGGTCTAAATAAGCACCCTTTCTTATAGAAAGGGTTTAAAGAAGCACCATTTCTTGCAGAAAGGGTCTAAGAAGCTCCCTTTCTTGCAGAAAGGGTCTAAAGAAGCAACCTTTTTTGCAGAAAGGATCTAAATAAGCATCCTTTCTTGAAGAAAGGATCTAAATAAGGATCCTTTCTTGTAGAAAGGGTCCAAAGAAGCACCCTTTCTTGCAGAAAGGGTCTAAAGATGCACCCTTTCTTGCAGAAAAGGTCTAGAGAAGCACCCTTTCTTGCAGAAAAGGTCTTGAGAAGCACCCTTTCTTGCAGAAAAGGTCTAGAGAAGCACCCTTTTATTGCAGAAAGGATCTAAAGAAGCACATTCTCTTACAGTAAGGGTCTAAAGATGCATCCTTTCTCGCAAAAAGGGTCTAAAGATGCACCCTTTCTTGCAGAAAAGGTCTAAAGAAGCACCCTTTCAGAAGGTGTCAAAAGAAGCACACTTTTTTCCAAAAAGGTCTATGAAAGCAACCTTTTCTTCCTGAATGGTC
The DNA here is from genome assembly GCF_047663935.1 of Musca autumnalis. Taxonomy (NCBI): domain Eukaryota; kingdom Metazoa; phylum Arthropoda; class Insecta; order Diptera; family Muscidae; genus Musca; species Musca autumnalis. The sequence continues at coordinate 236,175,658 of NW_027411977.1, forward strand.
TACAGAACATTCATTTAGAAAGTGTCGAAAGAAGTACACTTTCTTTCAAAAGGGGTCTATAGAAGCACCCTTTCTTGCAGAAAGAGTCTGTAGAGATCCCTTTCTTGCAGAAGGGTATATAGAATCACCCATATTTGCAGAAAGGGTCTATAGTAGAGCCTTTTCTTGCAGAAAAGGTTCACTAAAGCACCCTTTCTTGCAAAAAGGGTCTATAGAAGCACCCTTTTGTCCAGAAAGAGTCTATAGAATTACCCTTTTGTTAAGAAAGGGTTCTTATATACCCTTTTGTTCAGACACTCTTTTGTCCAGAAGGGGTCTATATGAGAAAACTTTCGTTCAGGAAGGGTATTTAGAAACAACCTTCCTTTCAGAAAGGGTCTATAAAACCACTCCGCTGTGAACGGAAGGGTCTATAGAAGCACTTTTTCCTTCAGAAAGGGTCAATAGAAGAACCCTTTCGTCCGGAAAGGTTCTATAAATGCACCCTTTTGTGTAGAAGGGGTCTATAGAAGCAGCCCTTTGTCCAGAAAGGGTCTATAGACGCATCCTTTCGTCCAGAAAGGGTCATATAAAGAACATTTTATATAGAAAGGGTGTATTAAAGGAACATTTTGTAAAGAAAGGGCCTATTATAGGAACATTTTGTAAATAAATTTTCTAAAGAAGGACTCTTTTGTCTAGAAGGGATATATAGAATCACATTTTCGTCCATAAAGGGTCTATAAAAACACTTCCCTGTCTTTCAGAAATTGCCTGAAAAATCACAATTTTGTCCAGAAAGGGTCTATAGAAGTATCCTTTCTTCCAGAAAGTGCCTACAGGAGTTTCCTTTCTTTCATTAAGGTCTACAGAAGCGCCCTTTTATTCTGAAAGGTTTGAAAGATGCATTCCCTATTTACGAAAAATATTAAGAAATTCCTTTCATTCAGCAAGGGTCTATAGCAACATTCATTCGTTCATATTGGGTATATAGATAGAAGCGTCCTTTCTTTCAGAGAGGGTCTGTAGAAACACCTTTTCTTTCAGAATGGGTCTAGAGGACACCATTTCTGGTATACCACATATGATTATATGGTACACCACATCCCGTCATACCAATACTTCGTGTTGAAAGCCAAAGATCCAAATCCATATGTGAATATGCCACAGTTCTTCACTTACAATACAGACCACATGGTTTCACATCGGTCATATATTCAGATGAAATACCATAGGTCTTTAAAGCGAAAAGCCTGAACGAATACTGCAGGTCTAAACATTTAATACCACATTCCTTCTTATTAAAAACCATAAATCTTCGGGTCCTCAGGTCTTTTATGAGAACACTTAAATCCTTACCAATAAGAACGGATTTTCAGAAGAAAGTTATAGTAGTTGGAAATGGGAATAAAAACCACAGTTTATACACAAATAAGCACATATGAAATTAATTTAAATAAATTCAGAAATTTGTTAGGAAAAAATCCCCCAAAATTGTGTTTTATAATCTGATATTTTGACACAACGAAACAATCTATAATTAACAAGTTCAAAGATTAATCATAGAATAATTACTATAGCAGATCTTTTATTCTAAAACAATTCTTAATAATTATGAGTCTAATCTTTTATAAAACTAAACAACAACCTGTGACTGATTGTTATCACATCAAAGAATCAAAGGATGACATAGACTATAAAAATAGATTAGATAAAATTCAATACCAAGAAAAAGTGAATTTCTGTTTCTATTTGAAAAAGAAATCGAAGATGTTTAATGATGGATAGCGACAAAAAAATTGAGCTATTAATATGGTATTGTGTTTAATTTGGCAAAAGCAGAGAATTAGTTTCTTAAATAACAAAAACAAGAGCTTTAATAAAAAATCACTTTTTTTGTTATTTTTCTGTTGATTTCTTAGCATGAAAACAAAAATTAATTATAATGAAATTAATCAATGTCAATATATGACAAATACTGCTTACACACATGGACGAACGAGCGAACCAGTTTCGGGAGATATATTAAGGGTAAACATATTTTGATGAAATCTAATAACACAAATCTAATGGCATGTGTTGTCTGTTGTCTGGTCTGGTGTGCTGATATATGAAATTAGTTTGGAGATTTTGGTGGCGTTGGTGTTATTTTCATTGTGATCATTAAATCAATCCAATAGCATTCCCTTCCCCTGGCCACCCCCCAACACCAATTGGTCTAATATGCAAATATTTGGAGGTTGTTTTTTTTTGTCTCGTTGTTTTAGAGTTTTTTTTTTGTCCAACATGAAAATGTATGCCCCAGGCCACTTGCGGCGGGTTTGGTTGACGTTAGACACGACAACCCAAACCTTAAGAGGCCGTTATTTGCAAAAGGTTTTTTGTGTTTGTTGGATTGAGAGGTGCGTGTTTGAACTGTTTTAATGTGTTATGTTATGTTTTCCATCTATCATGATATTCATCATCTTTAGGCGATTAACCATTACACGAATGGATGGATGGACTCGTATGCAAATCATCAATATCAGCAGCATCATCGGTATCATTATCATTGGTGTCCTCATCATCTATTTTTTTTTTGCTGCTTTTGGTCTGTTTTAGCACTTCTTGTATAGATCATGGAGATCATTGATCTCAATTTTGCGTGTTCACTCCTAAAACAAAAACAAACAAAAATAATAATAAGAAGAAACTCACAACATATTTCAATATCATCAACAACAGTTTTCATGCCTTCATTCACCTTAAAAGCGGGGGGCTATATAGCGACCAGATGTCATAGACCATAGACGACATTTTGTGCTGTGCAAATAACCTTTTGGACGAATCAAATTCAATGTTATGTTATTTTTAAAACGAATATTTGATGAGTTCAGTTTCAGTTGTTCAGTTTCAAATGCCCCTAAGGGCAATATTTATATTCAAATTTCATTGTGATTTTGATATCACATGAACAGCTATGTTTGATATTTTAAAATTATTTTTTCTGCCTCATTATGTTTAGCTGAAAGATAAGAAACCGAATCAAAATAATTTTCTTTATAAGAAAAAAATTGCAAAGAAACATGTTTTGTTATTGCCCTGAAAATTTATATTTAAAAACATAACTAATTTGCGTTTTAAGCATTCCAAAATCCATAATCAGGTGTTGTAAAGATTAATGACTTTCGTGAAATTCTTCATATGGCATGTGGATAAGATCGAATATTGTTAATTTTCGAATGAGCTTTGCGGTTTTTAGTAGAAAGAACGAATTAGAATTAAACTGAAAATAATTTTAAGTTTGATAAATGAGGTCATCTTAGATATATTGACTTATTGCCTTATGATAGAAGGTTATCTACAAGACACATGTAAAAGTGTAGTAGATAAGGTTAAAAGTAGAATCATTGGAAATGAGATCAGATCCAAGGGACATGATTTGTTCTTAAAAGCTGAGTACTTATACATTTAAAATACTCCTAAAGTAATTACCACAAAAATTTCACACCTCTCAGATCAGAGCTCTTCAGAAATAACATGAGTTCAAGGGAAAAAAGCAACTGATGAGAATGAGTGCTTCCGCCCGTAGTAATCAATTTCATTACTAACTGTTAAACATATCTATCTATATTAATAAAAGAGTAAAGTGACTGACTGACTGACTTAATGATTCATCAACGCCCAGACCAAACGGCTGAAGCTAGAATCTTGAAATTTTGGGTGAGGGTCAGTCTTGGTCCGAAGGTGTCAAATAAGGCTGGGTTTTTGGAAATTCGAACTGGAAGGGTACGAAAAGTACTAAATGGTACTAAATTTGGTACAATTACGATTTGGGCGAACGGATAGAGCTGGAATCCTGAAATTTGAATTAAGGCTGCTGTTAGAGATTAGAATGGAAGTAGTTTTGAAAATTCGTACTTATGGGTACGAAAAGTACTAAATGGTACTAAATTTGGTACAATTACGATTTGGGCGAACGGATGGAGCTGAATTAGGGCTGCTATTAGAGATTAGAATGGAAGTAGTTTTGAAAATTCGTACTTATGGGTACGACAAGTACTAAATTTTGTACAATTTGGATTTAAGTTGAACGGATAGACCTGGAATCCTGAAATTGTGAATTGAGGCTACAGTTGAAGGGTAGAATGGAAGTAGTTTTGAAAACTCGTACTTATGGGTACGAAAAGTACTAAGTGGTACTAAATTTGGAAAATTTACGATTTGGGCGAACGGATGGAGCAGGAATCCTGAAATTTTGAACTAAGGCTACTGTTGGAGAGTAGAACGAAAGTAGTTTTGAAAATTCGTACTTATAGGTACGAAAAGTACCAAATGATACTATATTTTGTACAATTATGATTTATGCGAACGAATAGAGCTGGAATCCTGAAATTTGAATTAGAGCTGATGCTAGAGAGTAGAATGGAAGTAGTTTTGAAAATTCGTACTTATGGGTAAGAAAAGTACTAAATGGTACTAAATTTTGTACAATTTGTATTTAGTTTGAGCGGACAGAGCTGGAATCCTGAAATTTTGAATTAAGGCTGCAGGTGGAGGGCAGTAGTAGTGGAAGTAGTTTTGAAAACTCGTACTTATGGGTACGAAAAGTACTAAATGGTACTAAATTTGGTACAGTTACGATTTGGGCGAACGGATAGAGCTGGAATCCTGAAATTTTAATTAAGGCAGCTGTTAGAGAGTAGAATGGAAGCAGTTTTGAAAATTCGTACTTATGGGTACGAAAAGTACTAAATGGTACTAAATATGGTACAATGACGATTTGGGCGAACGGATAAAGCTGGAATCCTGAAATTTGAATTAAGGCAGCTGTTAGAGAGTAGAATGGAAGCAGTTTTGAAAATTCGTACTTATGGGTACGACAAGTACTAAATGGTACTAAATTTTGTACAATTACGATTTTGGCGAACGGATGGAGCTGGAATCCTGAAATTTTGAACTAAGACTACTGATGGAGAGTAGAACGGAAGTAGTTTTAAAAATTTGTACTTATGGGTACGAAAAGTACTAAATGATACTAAATATGGTACAATGACGATTTGGGCGAACGGATAGAGCTGGAATCCTGAAAATTGAATTAAGGCTGCTATTAGAGAGTAGAATGGACGCAGTTTTGAAAATTCGTACTTATGGGTACGAAAAGTACTAAATGGTACTAAATATGGTACAATGACGATTTGGGCGAACGGATAGAGCTGGAATCCTGAAATTTGAATTAGGCTGATTTTAGAGAGTAGAATGGAAGTAGTTTTGAAAATTCGTACTTATGGGTACGACAAGTACAAATGGTACTAAATTTTGTACAATTTGGATTTAGGTTGAGCGGATAGAGCTGGAATCCTGAAATTTTGAATTAAGGCTGCAGTTGGAGGGTAGAATGGAAGTAGTTTTGAAAACTCGTACTTATGGGTACGAAAAGTACTAAATGGTACTAAATTTGGTACAATTACGATTTGGGCGAACGCATGGAGCTGGAATCCTGCAATTTTGAACTAAGGCTACTGTGGGAGAGTAGAACGGAAGTAGTTTTGAAAATTCGTACTTATGGGTACGAAAAGTACTAAATGGTACAATGACGATTTGGGCGAACGGATAGAGCTGGAATCCTGAAAATTTAATTAAGGCTGCTATTATAGAGTAGAATGGACGCAGTTTTGAAAATTCGTACATATGGGTAGGACAAGTACTAAATGGTACTAAATTTTATACAATTTGGATTTAGATTGAACTGATAGAGCTGGAATCCTGAAATTTTGAATTAAGATTGATGTTGTAGTATGGGATGGAGATAGTTTGGAAATTCGTTCTTATGGGTTATGAAAAGTAATAAATTTGGTACAATTAAGATTTGGGTCATCATCATCATCATTTGAGCTGAACTTCTGAAATTTGGAATAAAAATTGCTGCTGGAGTGTAAGATTGGCTACTGTTGGATTTTAGAATGGAAGTTGTTTAGAAAATTCGTACTTAAATTCGCACTTAAGGTTACGAAAAGTACTACTTACTTACTTACTTACTTAGCTGGCCTTTTACAGAACATTTGTTCCATAAGCCAAACTAAGAAAAAATCTCCAATCCTCTCTGTTTGCTGCTGTATTTTCCCAATCTGGGATATGTAGCTTTGTGATATCTCGTTTCACTTGTTCGCTCCACACGCAGAGAAAAAATATTTTTCGCTTTTGTTGGAACACAAATATATGTTTTGGTTCCAAAAATGTATTTGTTTTGTTCAAACATTGTAATCCAAATCCAAAAATACCATCTTTTGTTCCAAACATAGAAAACAAAAACAACTTTCGAATTTCCGCAATATTGTTAAAATCGTTAACAATACCGATTGTAGGAACTATCATAATCTAATTTTGTTTACAAAAAGTATTGTCAATACAGAAAACCAGCCCAGAAATTTTTGATTTGAGTGCATATACTTCTCATATACACTTTTCGCATAACTTGGATATAAATGTCGCGTATAATATTGCAATCATTGATGAACACAATACATGGTTTGCTGCATTGGCTGACAACAAAGACAAACAAAAAGCCACAAGAACCCACCACAACATAAGGAATAATTAAACACCATAACAAACATGAAAAGGAAAGAAGAATGAAACAAAACAGAAACAAAAAAAAACAAGAGTCTCACAATTACATACACACAAAAACAAAGGTAAAGGCAGCATGTCATACAAACACACCACAACTCACCAAAATTGTTTTTTTCAACACGGCATCGAATAGCGAGAGAAGAGAAACAAATTTTCGAAGAAAAGAGAGAAATATTGTTCAGTTGACACAAACTATTTTTGGATTTACAATACTACATGAGGAATCCAACAATATGTTAACAATACATATTTTGCTCTTGGAATATTGTTGGATCAAACATATTTTTTTCTCTGCGTGCAACGAAGCTTTGGCCTTCCAGATCTGCGAGAACCTCCATGCGGCCCGTATTTATACGCCTTTTTAGCTGGTTCATCATCACTCATTCTTATAACATGGCCTAGCCATCGCAATCGTTGTATCTCGATTCGTTCAACTATATTGATGTCATTGTATAGTTGATACAGCTCGATGTTCATACGACGCCGATATTCGCCGTCAACACAGATTGGCCCGTAGATCTTTCGAAGAATTTTTCTCTCAAACACACAAAGCACTGCCTTATCTGCTTGAGCAAGTACCCATGCTTCGGAACCATACATTAGCACGGGTAGTATCAGTGTTTTGTACAGTGTTATTTTTGTTTGACGAGAGGTGGCTTTATTCCTAAACTGCTTACTCAGCCCAAAGTAGCATCTGTTAGCCAACACTATTCTTCTTCGTATTTCACAACTGATGTTATTTGTTGTGTTTATGGCGGTGCCGAGGTAGACGAAGTCCTTTACTACCTCAAAATTATAGGTACCAACATTCACAGATGGTGCGGTGTTTATGGACATATTACGCGTCGATACCATCAACTTTGTTTTTACGCCGTTTACTGCCAGACCAACTTTAGCAGATTCTCTTTCGACTTTTGCAAAGGTGTCAGTTACTTCCTTTACCGATCGACCCATGATGTCAATGTCGTCGGCATAAGCCAGTAACATGTGGCTGTTCTTGTATATCGTTCCATTTCTTTTGACCTTCGCGTCTCGTATGACCTTTTCCAGCAGGATGTTGAATAGATCACACGACAGGCCGTCTCCTTGTCTGAAACCTCTTTTGGTAGTAAACTCTTCGGAGAGGTTCTTTCCAATTTTAACTGAGGATCTCGTCTCAGTTAATGTCATTCTACAAAGTCGAATGAGCTTTGCAGGAATACCAAAATCAGACATTGCTTGGAACACCTTTGAACGTATAGGGCTGTCGAATGCTGCTTTATAATCGACGAAAAGATGGAAGGTGTCGATCTGCATTTCTTGGGTCTTTTCCAGGATTTGTCTCAAGGTAAATATCTGGTCAATGGTGGATTTGCCAGGTCTAAAGCCGCACTGATAGGGTCCAATAATTTCATTGACCATAGGCTTTAGTCTCTCACACAATATGCCAGATACTATCTTATATGCAATAGGGAGCAGACTTATGCCCCTATAATTGGAGCACACAGTCTTATCACCCTTCTTGTGGACTGGACATAGGATACTCAGGTTCCAATCGTCGGGTACTCGTTCTTCCTGCCAGATGGTGCTAACTAGCTGATGAATACACCTTATCAGCGTGTCGCCTCCGGTTTTGAACAGCTCGGCTGGTAAGCCATCGGCTCCTGCTGCCTTATTATTCTTCAACTGATTTATTGCTGTCTTTACCTCATCTTGGCTGGGCGGTATACATTCAATACCATCTTCTGGGATTGGGACTGTGGTATCTTCGTCGTCTTCGCTGCTATTGGATACCAACAGATTTGAAAAATGTTCTTTCCATATCCTGAGTACACTATCTGTATCAGTTACCAAATTACCTTGCTGGTCTCTACAGGAGGATGTGCCTGTACCAAAGCCATCAGTTTGATGCTTGACTCTTTGGTAGAATTTTCGGACTTCATTCTGGCTCCTGTACATCTCGATTTTTTCACACTCCCGCTTTTCCATCTCTCTCTTTTTCCTGCGGAAAAGACGTTTCTCCTTTCTCACGATATCTCTCTCGTGCGCTACGGATTGTAAAGGAGCCCTATATGCCGCATTTTTCTCTTCGGTAGCGGCACGACACTCCTGATCATACCATGGATTCCTTGGTGGAGGTCTCTGGTATCCAAGTATGGATTTTGCGGCTGTTTGCATAGAGTGGGCAATATTTGCGCTGATATATTATCGGGATGAGGAGTGCTTTGATTAAGCAATTGGGCTAGTTGAGTGGAATATGCTGTGGCTATCTGTTGTGATTGCAGCTTACCGATGTCTAAAACCATACAATTACAATGAATACAGGAAATAACAAACGGCCCTCAGTCTCCGGCAATTCGAGGGTGCTAAGAATCCCCGGAGGTAAAACCAAACTAAACATAGGAACGTGGAATGTCAGAAGTCTTTACGAACTTGGGAAATTGGACAATACCATAAACGAGATGAAAAGGTTACAGATAGATGTGTTGGGCATTAGTGAAACTTGGTGGACGGAATATGGAGAATTTGTATCTCATGATATAAAAGTTTATCACTCCGGAAACCCGGAAGGAATTCATAGAAGAGGTGTCGCAATTCTGATCAAGAACAAAATAGCTGCCAGCGTCGCTGGATGGGTTCCAATATCAGATAGGGTCATGATGGTGAAAATATCTGGAAAACCAATTAATATAAACATAATACAAGTTTATGCACCCACCTCTGATAGCAATAACGACGAAATAGAACAGTTCTACAACGACTTGGAAAAATTGTTGAAAATGACAAAACCGCACGACATCACAATAATCCAAGGGGATTTTAATGCCAAAGTCGGGCAAGAAGTAACAGCTGAAGTTACAGGCAAATTCGGACTGGGAAAACGGAATGAAAGAGGAGAGAAATTGATTCAGTTTTGCCAAGAATATAAATACAAAATCACCAATACATTATTTTGTCTTCACCCTAGGCGACTTTATACGTGGAAATCACCTCAGGATAATAATGGCAACATAGTAAGAAACCAAATAGACTACATTTTGATAAATAAGAGGTACTGTACGTGTGTGTCAAAATGTTCTACCTATCCTGGTGCTGATGTCCCCTCAGACCATAACCTTTTAATGTGCAATTTAAGAATTAAACTTGCTACCACTCGCAAGAAAAAGCCGGAACCAAGAATCAATATTGAAAAACTGAATGACCCATTAACGAAACAAACGATAAAGGAACAATTAAATGCCGACCTCACTGAAATAAATGCAACAATATGTAATGTCGAGAACCTATGGAACCAAGTGAAAAAATCCATAAAAGATGTCACAAAAAATATAATCGGAACCAACATGCGCAAAAAAGAAGATCCATGGATAACGGATGAAATTCGAGCACTTCGGAAAGAAAGAAGTAAACACAGAAATGTAAACTATGAAAGATATTGGGAGATAAACCAAGAAATTAAAATCGCAACACGTGCTGCAAAAAATGAGCAAATAAATAAGCAATGTCAGGAAATTGAACGACTTAAAATACTTCATGACGACTTCAATCTCCACAAAAAATCAAAAGAGACATCTGGTATTTATCCAAAGAGATCGTCAACATTTATCTACAATGATAATAAAGTAGCAATTTATGAAACTGCAGAAAAGAAAAAACTATGGGAAGAATATATTAAGCAATTATTTATCGATCACCAACGAACATCCTTATCCAACTCTGGGGATGAAATTAATTTTACAGGGACACCCATTACTGAGAATGAATTACAACTAGCTATTATGTCAATGAAGGATAAAAAGGCAATGGGTCCAGACGAAATACCTGCCGAGGTACTTAAGTTAATAGACGAAAATAACACCAAGCTTCTTTTAAAATTATTCAACAATATATATAAAACAGGACAATATCCCCAAGATTGGCTCAAATCAACATTTATTACAATACCCAAGAAAAATAATGCGAAGACCTGCAGCGACTATAGACTAATAAGTCTAATGAGCCACGCTCTTAAAATATTTTTAAAAATAATACATAGACGAATCTATTCGATCTGCGAAGCACACATGGGACAAACACAATTTGGATTCAAGGAAGGCATGGGGACACGAGAAGCGTTACTAGCTGTACAAGTATTAATACAAAATTGTCGAGAGGTACAAAAAGATGTATTCTTATGTTTCGTAGACTACGAAAAAGCGTTCGATACGGTAAATCATGATAAATTGATAGAGATCCTACTTTCAATCGGATTGGAAGACAGTGACATAAACTGCATTAAAAACCTATACTGGAAACAGATAGCAAACATTCAAGTAGATAATGAATTAACTGACGATGTTCCAATTTCAAGAGGTGTAAGACAAGACTGCATATTGTCCCCTCTTTTATTTAACATATATTCCGAGAAAATATTCGAAGAATCTGTACGTGGAAAGAATATTGGTATCCAACTAAACAACACCTTAATAAATAACATACGCTATGCTGATGACACCGTATTAGTAGCAAGCAGCATAGCTGGACTACAAAAATTAATAGACGCAGTAACACAAAATAGCGAAATATACGGATTAAAAATCAACGTTAAGAAAACAAAATATATGGTAGTAAGCAGGAATCATGCCGACAATAATACGCCACTAAAGATAAATAACGATGAAATAGAGCGAGTGACAACCTACAAATACCTCGGTATTCAAATCAACGATAAATGGGACATATCAAGAGAAATTAAATGCCGAATAGAAATGGCAAGAAACAATTTTTTCAAACATAACAAAGTTTTACTTAGCCACGACATAAGTCTTACTACAAAAATACGATTTGTAAAATGTTACATATGGTCCGTTTTATTGTACTCTGCGGAAACATGGACTTTGAAAGCTGTAGATGAAAAAAGACTGAACTCGTTTGAAATATGGATATATCGTCGAATTTTAAAGATCCCATGGACCGAGCGCATTACAAACGACGAAGTGTTAGAACGCATGCAAGTCGAACGCCAATTAATAAAAAATATAAAAACACAAAAAACCGCATATCTTGGTCACATTATGAGGCATGAAAAATATAAGCTTCTGCAAATTATTATCCAAACAAAAATCGTTGGGAGAAGACCAAGAGGGCGACGGGAAACATCATGGCTCAAAAACATTCAAGATTGGACTGGACACCATAATGAAAGAACTCTTCTGAATGCCGCTAAAAACAGAAACCTATATATAAATTAATAAACTGATTTGTTAAATATACCAAATTATCATTATGTAATTGTATGATCGCTAAAACCCGAATACGGAATGGCAAATAAAGAAGATGTCTAACTTTCGTGTTGTGTCTGTTCGTACTTTGTTTGCTACGTTTAAGCACCTGCGTCCCTTTGCTGCAACAAGGTAGTGGTCCGAATCAATGTTTGCGCCTCGAACGATCGTACATCCAACACGCTCGATTAATGTTTTCTATCTATCACAACGTCATCAATTTGATTTCTTGTTTTCTGATCTGGAGACAGCCAGGTGCCCTTATGGATGTCGAGATGTTAAAATCTGGTGCTGCTAACTACAATGTTTTTTGCCGCTGCGAAGTCTATCAGGCTCATGCCATTGTCAGATGTTTCATTGTGGAGACTGAATTTTCCGACTGTTGGGCCAAAGATATTCCTCTTTCCAATTTTGGCATTAAAATCGCCTTGTATAATTTCAATGTCATGGGCTGTGCAACGGTCATATGTTTCTTCTTGGCGCTCGTAAAATATATCTTTTTTCTGTTCGTCTTTGTCTTCAGTGGGAGCATGTGCGCAAATAAAGTTGATATTGAAGAATTTAGCTTTTAATCGAATTGCAGCAAGTCTTTCATTTACTGGGGTGAAGTTGGAGACCAGATGTTTTAACCTTTGACCAACTACAAATCCGCAACCAAACTCATGCTTTGTGTCATGGCAGCTATAATATAGTGCGTCACCTTTAGGTGTTGTTGTGACGCCTTTCCAGTTCCATCGTATTTTCTGTATAGCAGTAATGTCGGTCTTGTACTTTTCAAGTACATCTGCCAATGCGTGAACTGCACCTTCTCTGTAAAGAGTGCGAACATTCTATGTGCAGATTCGCAGATCATGGTCCTTAAAACGTTTGCGGAGTTCGTCAACTTTAGAGGGATTTGTTTTTCTTTTCTTTTTTCATAGTAGGCTGCTTTTTATAGGGGAGGGTTACGAACCCGGCGCCCGAACCCAAGTTTTTAACGTTCTTATGGGTGAATGCGCGGCACTTGTTAGCCCACTACCTTTAACGGGTGTTAAAGGCAGCTCCCCAGGTGGCACCATGGGGCGGTCAGTGTCCACTTGAGATGAGAGAGGGACCAAGATAAATCCTGCACTTTGCCATGTTAAAGCCGGTCAGGACCGTTCCTTGGTATCTCCCATCCCCTACGTCACCCAGGTGTAAGCACCTACCATTTAAAGTTGGTTCTGGCGCACCGTGCAACCCTAACGAGAAATTTAAAGAAGCGTTAAATTCGATCGGGCCGAATTATTTTAAAAATTTTAGGTGGATAAGTTACTTGGCCACGAAGAGCCCTAAATACCAAATTATAAATACCCGAAATCGGTTGGTACCGTCATATAGGGGCCATAAAAATGAGGACCTATGTCCATAATTTTTGATGTAGTGGTTTCTTCACGACTGTGTCAAATTACAACTAATTCGGCCAGACAAGAGTCCCAAATGTGGACTCATGTCCACAATTTTTAGTGAAGCAGCTTTTGGACCACTTCTAATCAATTTATAGCTAATTTAATAATTTTGGTGGAAATTTTTATTGATCACAGGGAACCCTAAATGTGAAATTATAGCTAACTCGGTTTGAATATGTAGCTTAAAACTTCAAAATACTTCAAATCAGGTGGTACCGCTATATGGGGCTATACCAATACGTGGACCGATATAGCTCATCTTCGAACTTGATCTAAGTTTACACCAGCGTCGCCCGAGAGAATTACATCAAACTAAAGCAAATATATATGTGTAAGGACAAATGATCTTCCATAGAATGATCCATAGAATGTCAGCAGGTCTTCTCATCGGAAGATTTTCTCATAGAAATTGAGAATATCTTTCAAAAGAAGGTCAGAAATCCTTTTCGTAAAAGGCAAAAAATGTTCGTTTAGAAAGCCCGAAGATCTTCCCATAAAAGGCACCTAAATATTCTAATAGAAGTCCTGGGGTTGTTCTTTTAAAAGGTAATAGTTTTTTTCTCATGGTAGATTTTAACCTATTTTCACAGAAGACAAGTAAGTTTTCTCATCGAAATATAGAAGATTTCCTCAAAGAAGGCCAGAATATATTTTCATGGAAGACCTAAAGGTAAAGGTCGCTTCTTACTGAAACGCCGAAAATATTCTCATAAAAGTATAGAATATATTCTTAAAAATCTTCTCCAGCAGGTTTTCTCATTGAAGACCGTAGATTTTGTCCAGTTGGTCTTCTCACAGATGGCAACGTTAGAAAACTTATAGTTCTTCGATCGAAACTCTGAAGGTATTTGAATAGAGAAGGTATTCTTAGGGCGACCAGAAGGTCCTCCTAAAGAAAGTCGGAAAGTATTATCATATTAACCCACCTTATATGATAATTCGAGGATTTATGATCTTCCCATCGACGAACACATGATTTTCTCAAAGAGGCTCAGACCTTCTAGCAGAAGTATTAAGGGTATTCACATGGAAGAAATAATGGTGCTACATCAGAAGTCTAGAAATATGCTCATGAAAGGCATAAAGGACTTCTCATAGGAGGCCAATAAGTCTTCTAATAGAAGAATAGTATTTCTTCTCAGAAGATTATCAACTTAGAAATACAGGAGATCTGGTAATGTAATATATACTATACGGAAGGACGTACTTCCGTCTATCTGAATGGTGCGTACGATGACTCTCGAACGTATTTTTTCACCCTTATGTTAAGATCAGTCCACTCCTTCGTGTACCTCCCCCGCAAAGGTATTGTTGTTCAAACTTTGAACATCGTAATATTGCTTCCTGACATAGATCAGGTTCGAATATGGAATATATCGGCCCACTTTTTCGAGTGTCTCCCACTGAAAATTTCACAATTTTTCGCAAAAGTGCAGCATGTCTTTGAAATTTGTTGTTGTTGTAACAGTGTTTATTATGTTTGTATGTTCTTTATACTGTTCAATCTGGCTCTGGGTCTACCTCCAGTTCCAGGAAAATTGCTGCTTCGATGGGATGTAGGCACAGGCCCACTGGAGTAAGATGAGTAGGTTTGGCGGAGCAGTTGAAAAGGTACTTTGTGTCGTGCGGGCCCATGCCGCATACTTTGCAGATGACTTGCACGGCGCGATCGATTTCCGCCCAAAAAGAATTAAGGCGACTGCAATATCCTGAGCGTAGTTAAACCAAAACTACTCTGGTTTGTCGTGGCGCTTTATTCACACTAGATTTGCTTATGGCCTTAGCAACTGCATCCGTGTGAATACTATTTAAACCTGCGTGATGCCTGTTGATGTAGGGGTTCTCTCCTATATTTTTCGATCTTCCTCTCTAGAGCATGAATATCCTTCCAGTAAAGCATTTCATTATGTTGCTTTACTGGAATAATCTTTGCCTCCTCATGTAGATGGTCCACTGAAGACTTGAGGAGACACCCTGTTGCTGTTTTCGGGCGGCTTTCTGACAGGTTTGAGTCTTTTTCCAATTCGTATCACATAATCTCGGGGACCGAACTGGAGCCGCATAGCTTACCACGGATCGACCTATCGCGTTATATGTGTTCAACAAGGTTTCTTTATCTGCACACCAAGTGCTGCCGGTTAGGGACTTGAGAACCTTGTTCCTGCTTTTCAGTTTGTCGCAGGTAGCTGTGGCATGTGCACATGACCTGAATGTAGTGTCGAACGTGACCCCTAAAACTTTGGGGCAGTTTGTGGTCGGAATTCTGCTACCGTCGACCATGACATTCAAGTCTAGCCCAAACTGCGCTGTCCATGTGGTGAACAGAGTGGCTGTAGATTTTGTGCTGGAAATCTGCATATTCGTCGAGTGGAAAAAAGGTGGTAAGATCGGTAAAATAGGTGTTCAGTCTTTCACAGGATCGTGCAATCATCCGCATACGTTACGATATCGATGCCGTCTGGAGGGGGCGGACTACAGGAGAGGTAGAGGTTAAACAGTTCCGGAGATATCACCCCACCTTGGGGAACTCCCTGTTTCACTCTATGGGGTTTGTACTTCTTGTACGTGAATTCCACGTACGACTGGCGTCCACACATATAATTGACTATCCAACGTTTCAAGCTTGGCCGGAGGATTGTCTGTTCCATGTCCTCATACAGCGTGGAGTGCCCGACTGCATCAAAGGCTTTTGATAAGTCAAGCGCCACCATCACGGCGGTCTCTGGTTGAGTCCTTGACAAATATATCTGGAGATGACATGCAGCTCTGTTGCCGTGCTGCTTACGGAATCCATGCTGATGATCAGCAACTGCTGGCATCCTTGTCTGACTTCCGTAGAGGGACTACCCTACCCATTTTCCAGACTTCGGGAACAATGATGGTGGCTAGCGAAAAGTTGAGAACTTTAGTGAGATACTCTACTCCCGGCTCATCCAGATGCTTCAGCATTACCATGGAGATTCCATCAGGGCCCAACTCTTTGGATGATTTAGCGTTCTTGATGGCATTCGCAATATCATCCATTGTAAACTGTGGTGGTTCATCCTCGGCAGGAAGAGATCTGATGCGACGTAATAGTCTCCTATTCGCCCTGTCACTCTCGGGGTGCTCGACAAACCGTCGATTGAAATAACTTGCACACCTCTTCGGGTCAGTCTACGTCACGTCGCCAAACATGACTGAGGTCATATCTTCCATCCTTCCAGGGTTTGAGAGTGACTTAACCGTTGCCCACAATTATCTTATACGGACTCCAATGTAGCAACTCTTCAGACGATTTAACCACTTGTACCGCCTATGTTCGCCGACCAACCAGTGTCAGCTCCCAAACTCTGGGGTCACTGGCGTTGGCTCGACGAAGTTTATCACGCTCATTTGCTAATTCAGTCGCCTCTGCTGGGAAGTTTGGTCTCAATTCTGGTATTCGACCAGCATATATATGGCGAATGGCTGCAGCAGTGATGATGTCTCGGAACGTCCTTTCCCTTACCCGAACATCAAAAGGATTGGGCGAATCTCTGAAGAGGTGGCTAGCGAACTCTCTGAAACTCGGTCAATCTGCTTTCCCGTGATTGACAAAAGTACAGAAACAATTATGGCGGGATTATCTCATTCAAGAGAAATGACGGGTTGCCAGGTGATGTCAATTGTCGGACCAGGTGACACAATGTTTTTGTCTGGCAAACTGCGACACTCTCTTCTAATTCAGGTAGGAGCGTCCTCATAGACCGTGCAAAACGTAGAGCTATCAATCTGCTCAGCCAGCGCTGTCGTTTCCGAGGACCGAATGACACAACTCATGATGCGGCAGTTCCACACCTAACATACATTCCATGTACGGGTAATTGGGCTCAGGCTCAAGCAAGAGAGGTTTGTATTGAACAGACTGGTGCAATAGGAAAGCTAATCACACACATCCACTTCTGGTGCGATCCTTTCCCAGTACGTTGTAAGTTTTGTAAGTTTTGTTGTTGAGCTTGGTTTCCTGCACCGCCGCCACCTTGATATTCTTACGACTTATGAAGTTCACATTGCTTCTGGGGGGATTGCGGGGGAGTTTCGTAATCAGACGACTCGCTGGGGCTGTGTTCACGCAGCATACAGCGACATAGTCCCTGTCGTAGTCCCTCTCATGAACAAGTCCAGGGCAACCCCTTAGATACAGCCACTCCTGACATCTATTGCATCTAACCGAAGGTTGGATATGGGCGAAGATGCGGATGTGACAGACCGAGTACAAATATGTTGGCCCTAGGTTTTCCTCCTTCCCGGCACGGGCCAAAATAATTCGGAACAGGAAAAAAGGGAACAAATACAGACACATGTACACTGAGGTAGACCGCTACGGAGGCCTTCTATTGCATAGAAGTCCCCTATGGGGCCTTTTATTCGATAGAATCCCCTTTTGTGGTTTTCTATTCTATTGAAGGCCATTACGTAGGCCTACCTTTTGTTTATATTAGATACAGGCGCATACCTTTTTCCTCTGTTCTATAGCAGTCCCCTCTATATGTATTATGTTATTTAGAAAATCCTTTCAGCTTTGTTCTATGTAGTTTTTAGACTGCAATAGGTCAGCTAGATGAAAGACCTTCAAAAGTTCTTCTAATGATGAAAGATTATTAAGAGGTATATTAAAAATAGCAGATTTTTTTCACTCCGATTTACTAGTGAGTGAAAAGTCGGGGGAGGGGGTAAGCTTTTTCGGTACAATTTTTTTGTTGGCGGTGGGGCAAGTTTATTTGTGGGTGGGGTAGTTTTTGTTTGGTGGGAGGGCTCAAGTTTCCCCCTAAACTTGCTCGAGTAAAGTTTCACTCGCCAGTGGAGTTCGAGCTAGTATTCGGAGCTCTGAAAAATAGAAAATTTTAAAAACTCTCCTTGGGATGGAAGGCATTCAAAATGGCTTCTGTAGATGGTATACCTGAACGAGGTCTTCTAAAGTTAGTCAAGGGACCTTCAAATTTCATATTGAAATAAATGTTAAAAAATCAATTTCACATAAACCGAATAATTAGTTTCGTATGCCTGCTATAATTTCCTTCACATGCAAAATTTTATTTTCAGATAATCCCTACTTTACATATTTTGTGCAAACAACACATTTTCTGTCACTTCAAAACCATATTCCCGCTACCTTTGATTACCCCTTTCATCCTGAAAATCCTTTCGAAACATAATTTATATGGCATCAAAGAAAATTGAGTTTGACTTTTTGCCGTGTTTGGCTAAAAGTTAATCCAGTTTCATTTTGTACAACAGTCGAACAAGACAACAACAACACGGTCCGCAAGGACGACAACAAAAAAGGCTTAACCGTAGCTAATGTGCTACAAAACCTAAAAGCAAAAAACCCGCAACTCGTTATTATCACCGATTAACCCTTTTTGACTTTTTCTAAGAGCACGAAGAAGAAGAAAACAGCAAGCGAAAGGATTAACGACGAAGTCAAGCAATCACAAAATATTAGAACAAACAGCAAGAAGAAAAAGGATATCAATGACAACGATAAGAACAGCAGCAACAATAACACACAACTTGGATGAAAATATGTTTTCTTGTGGAGTCAAAATGCTTAGCGAGAATAAGACAAGCAACACCTACTTTTTCGAGGCAGGTATACCAAAGGAGAGCCAACGGAAAAAGGGGTGTTTAAACCCATTAATATGTTACGCTACCGTTATGTGGGCACATCACACACACTACTACTAGGCTACTCATGCCCGCATTTATGTTCTCTGTGGAAGTTCCTTGTAATGCAAACCACACTGTGGTTTTTGAGGTTTCCTACCAATTTCTTTTCAACAAGATTTTCTTCTTTCTTCATTTTAACTAGGAAAATTTCTTGAAAAATTTCACGCTTTAATTTCTTTGCCAGACTTTATGCAAAATAACTCTATTGACAATTATTTGTCTCTGGTCAACACATTTTTGGCATTTTGCATATCAACGCCCCCTTTTCGTATTTGAGTGAACAACTCATAGCAACTCTTTTGGTGGCAATTGTCATGCTTTAGTTTTCCTTCTAAGCCTTAGGATTATCCTTTACAATTGTCCGGCAAAACCTGGTGTTTTAAAAGATAAACAGTTAGCTGCAGAGTAGTTTTTTTGGAAACCGTTTCACTGAAATCGCTCCAACCATATGTTTGTTGTTAGACTTATCCTCCCTCTGAGAGTAGAATGAAAATCTCTACTCATCATTGTCCGCCATTGAGAGACAGATTTTTTTCCCCTTTGTAACATTCTAAAGCCTACTAATGTATGTGACTTTCTTGTTGTTGATATTCGTCCTTATGTCCTTTTTGTTTATTTTTTTGTGTGACAACTAGTATACCATTATCAATTGTTTTGTCCTGTTTCTAAATGGGGGCTTTGTTTGAGATGATTTGGCAAATTTCCAGTTTAAATGTTTTTATTGGCAAACAAACAATCAATCATATTTTTTAGTTTTTCTCTTTCGGCATTTGGTTTTCGGTAATTTTAATCCCTTGAGTGTTGCTCGGAGTGTTTCAATTCGAAAATTTGTCACATATGGAAAGCAAACAAAATGGGCAAATACAACAAATTATGGAACAATTGTAACGGTAGCTGTACAGTATCTATGGAAACTGTGTTGGTATATGGAATCTGTCACATCTGGAGTTTCGAGCACGTTCAGTAAATGCCTATGGGAATAGGAACTATTTTACGTGATGTTAATTTTTTGTGGATGTTGGGTTTGATTTTGTGAAACATGAAAACATTCACTATCTTCTTGGAAATGTTACTAACTTTTTGCGGCATGCATTAAGCGTTAGAGTTCGAGGTAAATATAAAATCTTCCACTGTACAAAGTGCATTGGGGATCAAAGATTCCAAGGAATGCTCTCGATTTACTTTTATGTGGCACAACCCAAGTGTAAGATTGGTAGTGATTTCTTCTCAAGTGGACACTGACTTTCCGATTCTGTTATCTGAAGAACTCAAACATCAATTAGCTTAGAACAAAATTTGAGTTAAGGTGTCGACTTAATAACCAACACTAGGACGTGTGCATAGCTTGTGAAGATTAGGACTTAGTGGATGAAAGAGACATCTGTGATTAAAATAAACAGTCGCGTACAACTTCGCCGTTCTGGGAGGAGATTCTGGGAGTAAATGGTTGATGTCAAATATGTCATTCCTTAAAAAAATACCACTTTCACCTACGACAACATTAAATGTTATCAGCGCTATCAGATGATTATGAAAGAACTATTCTAAGGCTTGACTGAAAATCTCATGCCATAAAACCCGTCATATCGAATATACCCCATTTCAAACGTCTAAAAGTAAATCAATGTTTGCTTTATCCGATTGACTAGGAGAATACGAACACAGTCGGGTTGCTGGGTTTCTGATCACGAAAACAGTGGTAAAGTCCCTGGTATTATAATATCTCATTATTATCCTATTATTACAGAAACACAGCCCATTCACTTGGCGATTTCAATGCTAAGTTAAGCTCACATAACATCGGTCTTAAACGCTACATGGGAATTAATGCCATCGTATCAAGAGACGATAATGAAAGTCGATTACTAGAATAATGCTGTGATAAGAAACTCTTGGTGTAAGGCACTCCAAACGGCTATACCAAAAACCAAACAGACCCTATATTGATAAATTTCAAATAGCGAAATGACAAGTATAAGTCGGCTTTGCCGACAGAGATATACCCTCAGCCCATGTGAATTGAAACCCTTTTCGGACATTTGAACTGGCCGACAAAAATGTGGATTACGATTAAAGTGTCAAAGTGTTGCGGAGGAGGAACGTAAAGGAATGGGCCGACATAGTCCAATATCGAAGTGGATCTTATTTTGCGAGTCATTGCTTTTCGATAGATATCGCGCCCACTAGTCTTTTCAGTAGGTCATCGTATAACTTTTGGACCATTATGCCAGGAAGCATGGACTTGTCCACGGAAAATATAATAATATAGCTGTAAACAGGATCGAATCGAACAGCATTTCCAAAGGATTTTCGAACAGACCCTAAACTCCACTTGGACACAAATGTTGAACTTTTGTGGGGGAGGTATCCTAAGGATAGAACCGAAATGGACCATTTTAGAAGTTTAATTAAATTTGGACAAAATCTTAGGAGATCCAAAGTTTGGACGAAATTGGTTGACCCGCTCAAGAGACCTTGTGCATACAATTTTAGTGACATTTTTAAATATTGAGGGAAGTACCGGTAATGCCCATCTTCGAATTGAAACTGAAATTTGGACAAATATCGTCGGTGTCATGCTTAAGTTTTCCATACGCCATTTTTGACTTTTTGAGATACAGGTGGTTTCTATGATTTTCCGCTATGCTCTTTCTTAATTTTTGGTCGGTTTTCTCTTACCTGCTCTAATTTCCGAGATATCCACGCTTCGATGCAAAAGCATACATATTTTCAGTTACGAAATTAATATTTTAAAAACTTACACGTTTCAAAACTTAGAACTTTAATTTTCGATTTAGAAGCGTTTAATTTATTGAGGCAAAGATGAAAAAAAAATTCACTTTGTTCCATATGGTGTACAATATTTCACATTTGTGTCATAAGTGCGGATATGGAGCAAATCGTCAAAAATTCTATGTTTAAAAATTCTTTATAACTTTTATATTCCAATATATATTCTTCTACATTTTTATACCCTACACCACTATGTGGGGAGGGTATTATAAGTTGGTTTTGGCCAAAAAGTTTGTAACGCATCGAAATAATGGTCGTAGACCCATACTTATATATACCAAAATGAATGTCTCGACGAGCTGAGTCGATCTGGCTATGTGTGTCCGTCCGTCAGTCCGTCCGTCCGTCTGTCCGTCTGTCCATCTAAACTTTGTAATCACGCTACAGGTCGCAATTTTGATCGGATCTTCACGAAATTTTGCATGTTGATGGGGGTCCCGGAGGGGAAGAAGCCTATTGATTTTGGTGATGGTCGGATGATATTTAGGGGTCGGAAAGGGCAAAAAACTTAGGTGGATAAAAAGACAACGTTTTTTCCAAAGCGAATATCTCAGCTTCTATATGGGGTATACCAAAAGCAAAACCTGACAATAAAAGTAGAAAATATCGCCTTTCTAATGATGCAGGTGCTCGTAGGTGATCAAACAACGAAGATATCGCAATAGTAGCAAATAAAACCCCAATTTTCATTTTTGCTATTTTAATTATATTGACGAATATCACAGCTTTAGTTGTAAAATTTCCAAAAGCAAAGCCTGACTATGAAAGTAGAAGATCCCGTCTTTACAATGATGCAAACTAGGTCGGCGTAGGTTACAAAATGACGGAGATATCGCAATAGTCGATAATGCATCCCATTTTTCGATTTTTTTGTAATCACGCTACAGGTCGCAATTTTGATCGGATCGTCACGAAATTTTGGGGGTTAATGGAGGTCCCAAAGAGAAAGAAGCCTATTGATTTTGATGATGGTCGGATAATATTCTGGGGTTGAAATGGGCAAACACTTATTTGGGGAAAGGTCAACGTTTTATTTCAAAGCCAATATCTCTGTTTCTTTTAGAGGTATATCTAAAGCAAAACCTGGCAAGGAAAGTAGAAAATATCACCTATACAACGATGTAAAGTAGGTTGTCATAGCTGCTCAAACAACAGAGATATCGCAATAGTCGGTAATGCATCCCATTTTCTGATTTGCTTGTAGTCACGCTACAGGTCGCAATTTTGATCGGATCGTCTCGAGTTTTTTGGGAGTGGATGCGGGTCCCACAGAGGAAGAAGCCAATTTAGTTTGGTGATGGTCGGATAATATTCAGGAGTCGGAATAAGCGAAAAGTTTATGTGGAGGAAAGTCAACGTTTTTTTCTTAAGCGAATATCTCCGCTTCTGGTTGGAGTATTCCAACAGGAATACCCGTCAATGGAAGAAGAAAAGATCTCGTTTATATTGATGCAAAGTATGTTGGCGTAAGTGAGCAAACCGAGATATTGCAAATTTCAGTAATAAACCCAATTTATCAATTTTTTGTAATCACGCTACAAGTTGAAATTTTGATCGGATGGTGACGAAATTTTGGGGGTAGATGGGGCCCCACAGAGGAAGAAGGCTATTGATTTTGGCGATAGTCGGATAATATTTAGGGGTCGGAATGGGGAAAACTCATTTGGAGACAAATTCAAAGTTATAGTCTTTGTGAATATATCGGCTTCTAGTAGTGGTATTCCAACGGCAAAGCCTGTAAATGGAAGAAGAAAATATTACGTTTACATTGGTGTAAAGTAGGTTGGCGAAGGTGGTCAAACAAGGGAGATACAACAATAGTCGATAATGCATCGAATTCTTCAATTTTTTGCAATCAAGCTACAGGTCGTAATTTGATCGGATGGTCACGAAATTTTGGTTGCTTATAGGGGTCCCAGAGAGAAAGAGGCATATTATTTTTGGTGGTAGTCGGATTATATTCCCTAAAAGAAATGTTTAGCAGTGAAAAGCTTATGCAAAGGGGTAGTGGTGTAGGGTATCACATGGTCGGCCCCATCGACTATAGCCTTTGCTCACTTGTTGCAAATATATTCTTTATACTATTATTAATAATTCAAGTCAAAACAAGTAAGCCAAGGCTGTATTCGGACGGGGCCGACCATGTCATACCCTACACCACTACCTCTGTGAATTAGCTTTCCACAAATCAAAATTTCATGCGGAACAAATTAACTTATTGTAAGAAATATCTTTCTGGATTCTGGCACTGTAGCACACCAAGCTTAAAAAATAATATAATAATTGTTTCACAAACATCCCAGAAGGGACAATTGAGACTTCTCTCACATCAATGAGGGTATATTTATATTCGCTCAATGATATGGGACCCACAGCTTATCTCCGAGTGCGAACGGCGTGTCCTAAGATACCACTTGTAGAGAACTTTTACATGGCTGAAATACTCAGGAAATGTCGCCAACATTACTGAAGGGTATTTTATCACCGTTGAAAATTTGATGTTGCCTGGCTGGGGAATCATTTTGAAAAATGGTGGCAAAGCGAAAAAAAAACATTATATATTAGGCAGTAGGCCTGTTATCTAGCAGACACGTTCAATTTGCATCAGGGGCATTGGTCAGTAGTTTTTTTCCATTTCTAGGCTATTTTGACGGTATTTGCCCTCCAGGAAATAAAATATAGACCAAATATATTTTTTTTATTTTTCATAATAATAATATCAGATCATCATCCAAAATTGTAAGCATCTACTTCTATCTAAAGTCTTACCTCGTGCAAAATTTCGTGATTATTGAGCTATAATTGCGACCTCTAGCGTGTTTATGATTACACTACAAACCAAAAACTTGGTATATTAGGTTGTATCTCTGTTATCTTATCATGTATACCAACACAATTGACACCAATAGAAAGGTCAAGCGTTCCTCTTCCATGTATAGCTTACTTGCCCGGAATGCTTCTTCCAGGAATTAAGATATAAGCTATATATTAAAAATTGTCACACTTTTCACACAAAAGTTTTGGTCCATTTAAACCTCTAAATATTATCTGATCGCCAGCTCAAATTGCAAGCTTTTTCTTTGTCGTATACTCTTACATTATTTAAAATTTCGAGGCGATCGGACTATTATTGCGACCTACAGAGCAGCTGCAAAATTGGATAAAAATTATTTTTTTGGTCCATTTCACCAGCTAAATATTTCACGATCGTCACCAATAAAAATAGGGATATATTCTGGGCTGAACCCGACCTCCATACAAAATTTCGGTCTATAATTGCGGCCTGGAGTTTGATTACAATTTATAATGGACACACATTTCAAAATCGCTTTATCTCGTCGAGATATGAAGATTGGTATGTTGCGTTCCGTAAACAGGGGTTTCAAGAAAACATTTATAGGATTGCAGTACTTGCGATTCTAAGTTATTTGACACGTATATTGTGAATGTAGTCTGCACAGCTTCATAAAAATCTGCATCCAAATGTGGAAATTGTATGCGAACATTTTTCTAAAAATCATATTTTTCGTGTCTAATATTTGCAATTGACATTATACCTCGTACTCCATTGCACATTCTGGATCCAATAAATTATTCCCCGTGCAAATCCATCCACTAAAACGCGAGTTACTGCACATTCCAAAGTCGGAAAATCACCCAAAAATTGTTTCTGAAAATATCGCGTTTTCTGCTGGTCATTTCCACAGAAATTAAAAAAACTGATATAACATTTTGTTTTTTCGGAAACAAAAATTTAAATTTTGATAAAGGAGCAATATAAGTTTTATCGCAAAAATAGTGTTTACTAACGATGTTTTATAGCTTTCGCACACTAAGATGCAGCCGGTGCTACATACATCTTAGCCTCCAAATTAAATTTCGAAAAATATATATAATTTAAAAGACATGGTCTTGCTGTACATGAAAATCACATGCGGACAAAATGATTTTGATAATTATGCGATTTACACGTATTTTAAAATGCTTATAAATTAAAATGGGTTATTTAAAGTCTATTTCAATTTCAGAAGCCTTGAGATCTATTCTCAGCAACCCAATTATCTTCCTCAATGGGAAAGCTTTAATCCGTCTACTGTATTGGGAGATTTAAACAAAATGAGGGCAGTATTTCTATAGATTATTCCAATATTTTCTACTTCATAATGCATGTGAAAAAATACACTATGCGACACGAAAATTATTATCCATATTCTGACATCGCAGTGTGATAGAATACCAAAAAGGGAAGACACGTGTCTCGCCCTTTTTCTCTATCTCATCAACTTTTGCGGTTATAGGCCTCCAAAGGTTTAAAGCTTTGATGTAAAAAGGGATAATTTTATCAGAATAATATCTTCCAAAACGTTAATAAATTTGATATAATCTCAGAAGAAAAGTTGTAGCTCTTTTCATAAAGAACACAAATTGGGAATACATTAAATCCATCAAACTTCATTTTCAAGGTCAAAATCGCGAAGGTAAAATTTCTATCAACATTTTTTCTCGTGGCTTGGCCTACAGATATGAAACCGATCAAGTTTGAAGAAAACAACCAACTACTAGAGAGATGTTTATTGAGATCTAAGGTACCTACATTCTTGTAGTTGGTTGCTTGCTTCAAACTTGATCGGTTTCATATTTGTAGGCCAAAACTGTTTTTGGCAAATTTTGAAAGAAATTTCACTTCGAAGATTTTGACCTTGAAGATGAAGTTTGATGGATTTTATGTGTTCCCAATTTTTGCTCTTTATGAGAAGGGCTACAACTTTGCCTCTGACATTAAATAAAACATCTTAACGGTTTGGAAGAAATAATCTTGACAAAATGATCCCTTTTTTCATTAAGGCCTCAAAACTTTGGAGGCCTATAACCGCGAAAGTTGATGAGATAGAGAAAAACAGCGAGACACGTGTCTCCTCTTGTTTGGTTTCCTATTACGCTGCGGTGTCAGAATATGGTTAATAAAACATGACTCACAAAATTACATACAGTGATATTTTTTCAAACAAAGAAATATTACAATTTTTTTTTTTTAAAGTTTGCCTTTTTAGGCGAAGATAATTTTTTTAGTATTAATTTTATAATCGAGCTTTTATGATGTATAATGCAAGTGAAAAAGGAAAGACGACGATTCGAACCCACACACCCACCACTATGTGACATGCATGTTTCGCCTTCGGTAAAGGCTCTTCAGACATATCGGATGTGGAGCGGCTTCGCTGTCCTTGAAATTTTCTTCTTTCAAATGCATTTTTGCATCTAACACTAGTACACAATCTTCTTATTATTCCCGCAAAAGTGCGATCTAGCACATAATGTCGAGAAGATGTAAAAACAAAAGATAATACAAGAAAGAGCAGTACAAACGTGAGGTTGAGAAACTCGATATGTACCGGAAACAGAATGAAGTCCGAAAATTGAACCAGAGTATAAAGCACCAGACAAAAGGTTATGGTGCAGGAATATTCTCCTGCATAATGGTAACTCGAAAAGATAGCGCACTGAAGATCTGGAAGACGGAAGGAAGTATGGAAGCGACGGTATTGAATGTACTGCCAAGCCAAAATAATGTAATGACCACAATTATTCGGATTAAGAGCAGAGAAGGCAGGAGCAAATGGACTGCCAGCCGAACTGTTCCACACCGGTGGCGAAATGCTGATAAAATGTATGGATCAGTTTATTACCAAAACATAACTGAAGGAACACATATCTCCCACGATTGGATTATTGGAACATATTGGAACAAGACAAGACGTTTTGTGTCAACTACAGAGGCATAAGTCTCCTACAAACGGCATATAAAGTCGGAGTTAGGGATAGGTAAGTCGATTTTCGATTAATCGATTAGTCAACTTTAACAGTCTAAAAATCGTGGTCGGCTTTTAGCTGGCAGGAAAACCGCATAATCAATTATCTTGTGATCGATTTTCGAGTTTGTCCATTGATTGCTGACTTGGTGGTTTTACATTTTCAAAAGAAAACTCGAAAATCGACGAATAATCGATTTTCTGCGGTTATGAAAAAGTTGAAAGTCGAGTTTTATGACAAGTGAAATAATAGCCAGACCGAAAAATAGCATTTTTAGTTTTAGACCAAAATCGAAAATCAATTATTGTGTGAATTACTAAAATTTATGGTCAACAGAACAATCGGGTCATATCGGTGCGATTTTAGACCTAGCAAATCCATTATAGAAAAAATATTTAAGACATTCTACGTTAATTCTAGAGAAGAATAATTATATATAGGTCGATACTCTTTCCTCGACAAAGACCCCAATCCATAACCCAATAATATCAAGAAATAGAAGACCACCGTAGTTGGCTTCTATAGAATAGAAGTCCATCTAAGGGGAGGCTATTATAGAATAGAAAGGCGCCGTAGTAAGCTTCTGTAGAATAGAAGGCCAGCGTAGGGGACTTTTGTGGAATAGGCGGACAATTAGGATAGGATGGGAGACGATACTAGCGGCTTCTATCGAATAGAGAGCCACTGTAGGGCTTTTCTATAGAATAGAAGTCCACCGTTAAATCCTGGATAAGAATAATGAAAAACCGATCGACACATACCTACTTTTCTTCTACTGATAGACCGCAATCGACAACCCAATAAGTTCGAGAAATAGAAAACCTCCATCGGGAGCTTCTTTAGAATAGAAGTCCATCCTAGGGGTGGTTTTATAGAATAATAAACACCATAAGAGGCTTCTGTAGAATTAAATGCCATCGTAGGGGAATTTTATGGAATAGACGGTCACAGTAAGGGACGTCAATAGAATAAGATGTCATCGTAGGTGTTTTATATAGAACAGGAGGCAACAGTGGGGACTTCTATAGAATAGGAGACCATATTAAGGGGCTTATATCGAATAGGGGGCACCGTAGGGATTTTCTATAGAACACCGCCAAATCCTAGGGGAAAAAAATAAAAAAACAAATCGACACATATCAAGAGCAACATCGATGTTATATACCGTGAGATAGAGGCATCCTTAGGCATTTATTCCACCAACTATTTACCCATAACTTTGTTGGACACTTAGTTTCGGAATTGTTTTGACAAAATATGAATGACAGTGTCATTAATTTTAAATAATATTTAAGCCAGTTATACTATATTTAAAAAGGCGACAAGGAAATCGCAAGGTATTTATTTATATCTCTTTATCTCGTAACGATTTAAAGTGTCAAATAAATTAATAATGATTGACTTGACTCGATGGCATGTCATTACATTCCAACTAACCTGTTTTACAAAAAATAAAGTTTAACACTTTTCATTAAATTTTCCAAACACTTAATTTAGTATTAAAATAACAACGGTGATGATGATGATGATGGTGCCGGTGATGAAATGATACCCCAAGCCTAAGGCATAAATAATATCACAAAAACATATAATAATTAAAATATCTTATTTTATTATACGAAACAATTAAGTGGACAATAACAAATGCAAACGTTACTGGTGGTGGTGATGGTGGTCTAAAAAGTTGTCATGCAAATGTCATTTATTAATTATATAAAAAAATATTTTCATTTCTCGTGTGGTTGGTATGCATTACAAAAGCAAGAAAAAATGCGAAGCAATGGCCGGCCGCACTTAATGAAAACTTGTCATTAATAAAACGTTAAACTTGCTTGGTGTTATAAAATAACGTTTAAAATGCAAACGCGAAGAAGATTCATTTGAAAACGTGGTGAACAGCCAGCCATGCAATCAATATCCTCATTATGGTCACTCATCTGACCAAGTCACAAAGAAATAAATGCAAAAATGCCATCAAAAAGATGAAGAGACTTTTTACGGGCGGTAGAGAAATAAATAAAAATGAACGAAAGTCTTCTTCATTAAAAATTTCTTTCAATCATGAAAAAAAGAAAAGAAACAATCGCAAACCATCTGATCTTGGCAGCTGTTCCCCCACACACACCAATTTTTATGGCAAGCATCTGCAGTTTGGTAATTATAACAAGCAACAAAATACCAGTTTGTAATCAAACTAATCAAAATTGAGCACAAAAAAAAACAAAGACCACCATCAGCTCATAAATTTGGAAATTATTGTTAGATCTTGAGATTGGTTTGACTACTCAAGCCACGCCCAAAATGGTAAGAAATTGGGATAGACAGATTTTATTTATTTTTATTATTATTTTTTATTTTACTACTTAGACTTTTGTTAAGCAATTTATAAAAAATCTTATTTTTATTATAACTTCAATATTTTTATTTTTTTTATTTTATTTCCATTTAAATTTAAAAATTTTTTACAAATCTTCATTTTCTTCCACCATTTAAATTTAACAAAATAAATGCTCTGCATTGGTCAATGAAATGAGACCATATGCTTATCAATTTCAGAGCAACAACAAAGCACACACATTTGCGCCACGAAAATGAAACAACAACCAATTCCAATATTTCAGCCTATTGACTCCCCAAACCAAGTCAAACAATAACAACAACCGACCGTCGGCATTACTGCCTGCCAAACATGTTACACTCTTTTTGTGAAGGAAACCGTAACAGCCGGTATGAGATGGAAATATAACATTTCACTAAACCACAGCTTAACCCAGGTATTGCTATCTCTTTTACTCCAATTTAGACCGGTTCATTAAAGAAATTGTATTATAACAAATACCAAACACTTTTATTGTTGTTTTATTCACCATATTCCATTGCTCAGAGCAGAGTTGGTATGTATTTTTTCAGGGAGAGTTAATTCCGTTAAGCCTCATTTACTCTCATTTATACAGTGGCTTAAAGTGCTCACTCAGTGGCTCAGTAGTGGTGAGTTTCTAACTAATCTCCCCCAGTTGTGGGTTACCTGGTTTCTCACTCTCTGTTTTTATTATTTGTGTAATCTCTCTCTCTTTCTCTCACACATATGTCATTTGATCTGGTTATTTATAACGGTGCTCTGTTAAATTAGTTTGAACCAATCAAAACGTAAGAAATTAATGAATGAATGTTTGGTTTGTTGTTGTTCTTGTTCGTTGTGTTATGCTATTGATCTTTTTAGGGTGGTAGATTATGAGAGTAAATGTGTAAGCCGGAATTAATAACAGTGAGGCATAACAGAAAATTACCATCTGTTATAGAAACCTACAACAATTGAAATAAGGTTTTTAAATGAACTGAAATAAAAGGCCATTTAACAGAAGAAACCACTGAAAACAAAATATTTAGTAAAGAGAAACGAAAATTAATTAAAGAGGAAATTAAGAGAATTTTGGTGGTGGAAGATTTTTACATGGAAATGTTAGGAAATTAACATTTCCTAACAGAACTGGCGTGAATTACACGCATTCAGTACCTTTTTGAAATATAATTCATGCTATAAGAGTCAAAATTTTGAAAGAATAGTAAAAGACTTAGGAGACAAACTTGTAGTTTATTTAACAGACAAGTTATGAGGAATATTTTCGAAAAAGAACGATGTTTTGTGAATATTTTTACAAAAATGTTCTTAAGATTACATTTGAACATTTATAAAAACTGCACATAAATTACACGCCTTGGTGAAATAATTGTTATGCTGGTCAAGATGGAAGGAATAACAAAAGACTTAAGAAACAAACTCAGTCTCAATTTGAGGAATATTTTTCAAGCAGTCTTTGGAAACATCTTTGAAAACAACGTTTTCAAAAAATTATGAAAAAATAACCACAATCCTTTTTAATATAAAATTAACGCTAAGTTGGTAAAAATGTTGAAGACACAACAAAAGACTTAAGAAACAAACTGGAAATAATATTTAAAAGGCTCTTTTTGGCATACAATTTATAAAAGAAATTCAATATATTACGTAAGAGAAAATTATTCCAACGAGAAATTTATTAAAAATTAATATTGAAAATGATCTTCGCCATAAAAGGCAAAATTTGCGCGATGAAGTTTTTGCAAGAGACCCTGTAAGCCATAATGAATTAGCATTATATCTTTGTTTGTTGTTTTTGTAGAGCACTTAAGCAACAGTGAACAAAGATATAACGCTAATTCCTGATGGCCCACAGGGTCTCTAACAAAAATTTCATCACGCCATAACGCAGAAGTTCGACTCACGGCGGATCTGTCCTTCGGGGTTCATAATATATTCACCCAGGCCTTTCTTTCCCATGAGGAATTTTCCGTGCCCCAGACTTTCACCTCCATTTTGTTGCGCAGTGTTATCTAATCTAATCTAAAAAAATGTGTTCAGCTAGGTGAAAGGTACCATCTACGGGGCTATATCAAAGAGTCAACCTATTTTTAATTTTTTTTTGCGGAGAAGTTTTATAGCTGCAGGAAACTTCAAGAGTCAAATTGAGGGTAGTTTCATCAAAACAATGTAGACCCTCAATAATGAATGGACCCATGTTGACGAATTTTAGTAAAGAAATTTCGTGACCACTGAAAATTCCCGAAAATCGGGAGGTACAGTTGTATGGGGGGATATACCAAAACATGGACCTATATTGACCATTATTTTTGAATAGACAAAATTGTAGTTAAAATTCTCAAAATACCGATCATTAGTTCGGTTAAAAATTGAAGCTAAAATTCAATAAAATCGGGAGACCCCGTTATATGGGGACTATACCAAGAGATATTTTATGAGAACTGAGAACTTCAAATGTCAAATTACAGCTATTACGGTTAAAAACTGTAGCTAAAATGCTCAAAATACCGAAAATCGGGAGGTACCGTTATATGGGGGCTATACCAAAACATGGACCTATGTTGACGATGTTTCGTGGAGTTGTTTCATGACGTCTGAGAACCTCAAAT
Source organism: Musca autumnalis (assembly GCF_047663935.1). Taxonomy (NCBI): domain Eukaryota; kingdom Metazoa; phylum Arthropoda; class Insecta; order Diptera; family Muscidae; genus Musca; species Musca autumnalis. The sequence continues at coordinate 236,208,179 of NW_027411977.1, forward strand.
GTCAAATTGCAGATAGTTCGGTTAAAAATTGTGGCTAAAATTCTTAAAATACCGAAAATCGGGAGGTACCGTTATATGGGGACTATACCAAAACATGGACCTATGCCCATATCCTTTGGGATATAAGTTTGTTGATCACTAGGAACCCTAAGTGCCAAATTATAGCTAATTCTGTCTGCAAATGTGGCGAAGAACGTCAAAATACTTCAAATCCTGAGGTACCGTTATATGGGGGCTATACCAAAGAGTGGACCGATGTAGCCCATCTTCGAACTTGACCTGCCTATGGGAAAAAGACCCTCGGGTGCAAAATTTCAGCACTCTGTCTCAATTATTGCGGACGCTGGAGTGATTACAACAGACGGACGGACAGACTGACATGGCTAGATCGTCTTAGAATTTTATCCTGATCAAGAATATATATACTTTATAGGGTCGCAAATTATTAGTTCGATGTGTTACAAACGGAATGACAAACTTAATATACCCTCCATACTATGGTGGAGGGTATAAAAACAAACAAAAAATTAATTTGAAAGATGAAAAAATCGATGACAGAGAAGCCGCTCCACAGCCTATATGTCTGAACAGCCTCTACGAAAGGCAAGACATGCATGTCACATAGTGGTGGTTGTGTGGGTTTGAATCTTCGGCTTTCCTTTTCACTTGCATCATTTGTCATTAAGCCCGATTCCAACAAATTACACTGTGACACAAAATGGAACTCAAAGTCTGGGGGGTGAAAAATTTCTTTTAGAGATGAAAGCCCTTGATGAGTATACTAAGAACCCAAAAGGAAATTTTCGCCATAGGTCAAGTTTCTGAGATATCGCGCGATGAAGTTTTTGATTTTTTTCCCTATAACACTTGGGAAAATAGCTCCATATCTCTGTTTGGCGTTGTTGTAGCATCGTTTTGAGGTAACATGTCTGCAGTGAAATCGATTGGCGAATCTTTTTGTAGGATATTTCATTCTTCTAACTCAATGCCTTTCATGTCCTTTTCGTCCTTTATTTCATGAACCGTAGTGAAAGTACCACAAGATGAGATTTTTGGCATCCAAATATTCTACAAAATTGTTGCTCAGAAGATTTCAGGTACGGTTCTCTTTGACAACTAATCGATTTTCTCCCGTTTTCATTGTCATTTTTGAAATTTATTCGGACTTGGTTCAGAATTAAACTATGTTTTGTTTTTCTGTATATTCGTCATTGGTTACTTATAGGTATGTAGGCATTACCAATGGGTATTGCTTATGTAGACATCTGGGGTGCTTCTGAAATATTTACCACAAATAGCTCTTGTATTGATGAACATGTTAATAACAAATTTTCTTGGAGGATAGATCCGGTTATCTCAGATTTTGAACCGGATATTCCGACACTAAACCCGATTTTTTAACCGGTTTTTAGTAACCGATTAAACTCATATGTATACAATTAAAAAGCTTATAGAGTTGTCAATTGAATTAAATAAATTGGCTTCTGAAAACTTTGTTAGTTACAGTTCTAGAACAAAAAACCGTTTTCTTAAACCGTTTTTAAGGAAAAATATCAGTACGCGCAAATATGGAGATCAAAGGCTGGGGGGTGAAAAATTCTTTTTGGCGATGAATGTCGATGAAGGTATTATGATGAACCCGGAAGGACAGTTTTGCCATAGGTCAGACTATTCGAATATTGGATTTCACTGAAAACATGTCACCTCAAAACGATGCTACAACAACGTCAAACAGAGATATGGAGCTATTTTCCCAAGTGTTATAGGAAAAAACTCAAAAACTTCATCGCGCGATATCTCAGAAACTTGACCTTTGGCGAAAATTTCCTTTTGGGTTCTTAGTATACTCATCAAGGGCTTTCATCTCCAAATGAAATTTTCCACCCCCCAAAAATGCTGCTGCACAGTGTTATCAGTCGGTTTTAGATATTCCCTCAGCCTTTGTGAATTGGAACTATCATCTACGGACAGATCGAATGTATTTAGAGACTTTTTGAGAATTTTGTGGCACTTTTTGGGCATTTGAATTTGCCGACAAAAATGTGGATTAGGTTTAAAGTTCAATTGTTTTGCGGGGGAGGGAATGGACCGACATAGTGCATTACGGAAGTGGATCTTATTTTGAGAGTCATATCTTTTCGATAGATAGATTTCATAGATTTCAGTGGGTTATCGCACACCTGTTGGAACAGTATGCCAGGAAGCATGGACTTGTCCACGGAAAACATACATATATGGCTGTAAACAGGACCACAAAAAACATAATCGGTATAAATTTGCAAAGGATCTCCGAACAGACCCTAAACTGCACTTGGACACAAATGTTGAACTTTTGTGGGGGAGGTATTCTAAGTAGAGGAGCGATATGGGCCATTTTAGAAGTTAAAATATGACGAAGGCCAAATTTTCGACCAAATCGGTTTATCAGTTCGAGAGTTATTGTTTTTGTTTTCCCAAGAAGTATGGACTTGCCACTGAAAAAACTTTTACCGTTGTGATTGATACAGCGATTGCAAGTTGCTTCAACAGAAACCAAAGATAGTCAAGAGGAGGTCTTAAAGTGAACTTACTCGAAGGAATGGGCAAATATTGTACATATTTAAACCTGATCTATATATGGTAGATATATTAGGATGCGTAAAGTACGGACCAAATCGGTCCTTCCCTTCAAGAGTTATCGTGCGCACAATTTTTCCGAACATTTTTGAACTTTTGTGGGGGAGGTACCTGAAGGAGTGAACCGATATGGCTTATCTTCAAACTTAAACTAAGCTTTGACAAAATATGGCGAAGGTCAAATTTATGACCAAATCGCAAATCCGTTCGAAAGTTATCTTGCGCTCTAACCACTACACACGGTGTTATAGGTTTTTTTTTTGTACTTTTCAGGCTATTTTCTCAGGAAGTATGGACTTGCCACTAAATAAAACTTGTACCGTCGTATGGGGCGGTGAATACAAGATGTTACAACAAAAACCGATGCGATTCGAGAGCTGGTCCTAAACTGAACTTTTCCGAAATTTTCTGTGGGAGGTATATCAAGGAGTGGAACGATTGAGTCCATATTAGAACCTCGCCTAAGTCTGGTAGAAATTTCACGATGTGCAAAGTATGGACCAAATCGGTTACTCCTTTCAAGAGTTATCGTGCGCACACATTTTTCGAACATTTTTGATTTTTTGTAGGGGAGGTACTGAAAGGAGTAGACCGATATAACCCATCTTCGAACTTAAACTGAGTTTGGAAAAAATATTTCGAAAGCCAAATTTTCGACCGAGTCGCTTGACAGAGGAGATGGCTAAATCAACTCTAAATTGTCTGCTTTTGGGCAATTATCTCAGGAAATTTGGACTTATTCTGAAGGAAAATTGTACAGTTGTAATGACCGTGAAAACAATCTCTTGCTAAAAATTTCAAACAGATCAAGGACGAGTTTTCAAGCTGCACTTTTCTTAAACTTCCCTTTTTCCGATTTTTGTTTTGTGTGGGAGGTACCCAAAGGACGGGACCTATATAGTCTATATTCCAACCTGATACATGACTGGATGAAATAATACTATGCTCCAAGTGTGGATCAATCAGAAACATCTCGCGAAAGTTATCTTGCGCATTTATGTTTTAGTTGGGCCATCAGGTTTCATAAGGCTTTTAGGCCATTATCTCAGGAAGTATGGATTTGCCCCGGAACAAATTATACCGTCGTAAAGGGTGCTGCAAGGACAGAGGAGCTTTTAAACTTCAAATTATCCGAAATTTGTGTGGGAGGTACCCGAAGGAGTGGACCGATATATTCCATATTCGAACCCAATATATATCTAAAAGGAATAATATGATGTGCAAAGTTTGAACTAAATCGATTACACCTGGCGAGAGTTATCGTATACACTTACATTTCGCATACATTTTATAAAAAAATTTTAAATTTTGTGGGGGATGTACCCAAAGGATTCGACCGATATGGCTCATCTTCGAACTTAAAGTAAGTTTAGGCAAAATATTACGATACACAAAATTTGCTTTATCCCTTCAAGAGTTATTGTGTGCGCCAGTCAGCCAGACAGGCGGACGGACAAATTTCGTCCAAACATACTTGGGGTCTAAAACTGTTATTTCATTTTTGCTGCCCAATTGAAAACTGAAAGAATTGTTGTTAGAAGTCTACTGATCATTGACGAAAATATTCCTTAGAAATCCAAAATTTGAGGTCTGGTTATCATTGTTTTTTCTTTTAATTTCAGAATTAGAGATCTTCTGATCATTAACAAATATTCTTTAAAAAATCTGGTTTTCAAGTCTGCTAATAGTTAAACGTTTTTTTTTTTTTTTTTTGTAATCCACGGTTAGAGCTATTCATGTGACTGATAGATGTTCTGCAAAAATCGTTTGATTGGCTGTTGTTTATTAAAAGAAACATTTTTGTTTAAAACTTTCTGTAAAAGGTCCCTAATTCTCCAAGATTTTTCGATTGAAAAATATTGCTTATAAAATTATGTTTAGTGGCCCGCTACTCAATCGGAAATTATTCCTTAAAAAATTACTTTTACAAAAAGAATTTTAAAAATATAGTTTTTAATTAGTTTTAGAAGTTTTAATTTGTTTTTGAATAATGACATTTTTGCCTGAAGGTCCACAAATCAACATGTTTTGAAGGTCAATAAAGAAATATTTTTCGACCTTATAGCAATTAATAAAAAATCTTTAAATATACTCGTGATACAAATATAATGATCTTTGTTGCTAGTGCTTAATACATAATTATAATTTTATTATAATTTGTTATTATAATAAACATTTAAATAAATAAAAAATAAAATAAATATAATGATACCGAATCCTCCCATAGATTAATTGTTTACAGAAGCTTGCAAAAATATTCTTCAAAAACCAACTTAAAAATTCAAAAACGTTTTCTCAATTTTTTATTAAAAAAATTTATTCAGTTTACTTTGGGGTCTTTAAACTTTTGAGAATCTGCTATTCACGAAAAAATCTTAAGAAAAAACTGATAATTTTTTTCTTGCTAAAATAAATGAAATTGCCTAATATTACCTCTGTTCCCATAAAAGACTTGAGAAACAAACATTAAATGGTTCTGTTAACCGAATATACTGAATTTTCCCTAGATTTATAACCAGCTGTAGCTTGCAAAATATTCTTCGAAATCCACTTCTGGTGGCCAGCTGTTAATCGACAAAATGTATTCTTAAAAGTTCCCCGTTAAAGGTCTGTTGCATTAAGAAATCTTCAAAAAATTTGTAGAGAGTTTTTTCTTAAATATATTACATTTGTCAAATTTTTGGCATTTAACCGTTCCCTGTGGAGATATCCTGTTTTTAAATAATTTCATTTAAAAAATCCTTACCATTTCTCTATTTTCCTTTTTACATTTATTAAAATTGTCTAATTTTGGTTCTGTTCCTATAAAAGACTTAAGAAACAAACATTATGTTAGTCTCTCAACAACAGAATTGTACGAAACAGAGAGAAGCCATAACATTTTCTATTAATTCTCTGTTACCAAAACATAGGACTGTTATAAGGAAAAAATTTCACATAACAGTTTTCTGTTATTGTTTAACATTGTGGTAAAATTTCTCTTTTTGTTTTAACTGTTAAAATTTAACATATTACCGTTGTTACTATGTATCTTAAAGAGAGCTGTTATAATATCTCTTATTTTTCACAGTTATTATTGCTGTTACATTATCAATTTTGGTAGTGAGTATCATCTTCATCAATGTTATTATTATGGGGTGGTTAGAGAATATCCGTCTTAACGCTGATTGAGAGTAAGGTGTGTTAATCTCATAACTGACCAACTTCCCAAAGGGACAACAACAAAAATAACAGAGTACTATGGATTGTTGCTACGTTTATTGTCTTGTGACGATCTAACAGTGGTGCTACAATGTGCGGCTGTTATCAAAAATTGATCACCATTGCAAAGAGTTTGTTTTGGTTTTTCTTTGGTGGGATTTCTAAGATCATCTTCATTTTGGCTGCTGTTATTGGAGTACTAAGGTTTAGACTGGTGGTTGTTGTTGTGTTTTGCACAAGAAGCAATAAGACAACATAGTAGTCTAGTCTAGTGGAGTAGAGTATCAAAGTCATAACATTGAGCATCTGTTTTGTTTTTTGGTGGTGGTGTATTTTTTGGACAATGATGTTTTTGTTGTTGTTTTTTTTTCTGTGATCATCTGTCCACCACCTAACATTTAGTAGCTTAGCATGGAATCTCTTTTTTTTAGTTTTGTTTCTTTCTGGGGATCCATCCGCATACATGTCTAACGACTTGCTAGCTGGCTGGTTGACTGACTCGATGTTTAAATGTTTTGCTTGCGCTCGGTTGTTGGTTGATGTTGTCTGCTCTTGTGTGTCTGTGAGCTCATGTGTAGCGTATTTGGTGTATTGGAGGCATTTTGCAGAACGATTTAACATCACAGTCAGTCTTTAGTGGTACTTCGCGCTTCTTGCTGGTGCATGTTTGCTACGTTCGCTTTGCACACAACATCACCACTCAATTCAATAAAAAAGAAACATCCAACCAGAAATAAAAGAATTTCTTTACGATTTAACGTAAAATTACGTCGCCTCCGTTACGTTAGACATTCGTTGTAAGTCGTAGGCCGTTTGATCGTTTTGTTATCATCATCATTGATGTCGTCGTCGTGACGTACAAAACGCATTTGGTGCGTTAAACGTTTGAATGCTAACAGCGAAACAGCGCTTGATTGCTACATGTACGGCCGGTACGGATAACTAGAGAAAAAAGCCGTCGCTCATTCGTAACAAGACGCATACAAAGTTAAGCGTGACCGGTGAATTTACTAACTACAGAGGTGGTTTTGAAGGCAAGGCCCAATGTAATGTGATTGGATGGGTTGCTAGGGATCGACAGCAACAACAACAACAACAACAAAATTTATACGCACGTGCGTTAAAAAGATAATTAGCACTAAACACACAAAAGTTAAAAAATTAAACAATAAAAATTAAAGAAAAATATTTAAAAAATATTAATAATTAATTAAAATATTAGAAGTTTTTAAAGAAAAGAAACAAAAATATGTGCTCTAAATTACTTAAGAAAATATCATAAAACAAAGTTGTATATTGCCTTAGAGACCTAATAGCAAAAACAAATACAGACTTTTCACACTTCCATAAAAAAGCAAACCTACACCACACAGCTTGACAAATATTAAGCGCAAAAACGGCGCGCTCAAACTCAAGCAAAATACCAACCACTGCAAAAATCTCATAACACAAAAAAAACCATTTCAACCATAAAAAAGTTGTTTTCAAATAAAATGAAATATCAACCAATACAAACATTCCATTTGACAATAAAGGTGTGGTTTCACCAACAACTGAGATGAGAGATGCCCATATAACAACACAAGCGGGCAGCCTGGCAAGCTAAAAGATCAATACAAATAAATAATAAAAACAGTTCACATAACTCAATAAACAAATGGGATTAGAGCAAATGAACAGCAATATACCAAACAATAACGACAACAATAACAGCGACAACAGATAACAACACTAGCAGCCCCAGCAGCCGTAGTTACAGACAAAGCAACAGCAGCCACAGCCACAGCTTGCAAATAACTCCCACTTTACACACGTTTAAAGCCTGATAAACACGGAAACAATTTTCACCATTTCAACACGATATCAATTAGTTGGTTGTGCAGTAAATAATTAAGAAAAAAATTCAAAATAACCAAGCATTCCTAAATAAAGAAATTCAAAAATAGTAAATTAAAAAAAAAAACATAAACAAAAAACAAAACCAAAATATTGAAATTTCTTCAATAAATAAATTTTTCTTTTAACAAACGTCAAATAAAACAGCCTAAATCTGGATTTTCATCAGGAAAGGTAAGTTATTATTTGAAAAAATAGATCGTTATTAATTTATTCTAAAATTAATTTAAAAAACGAAAGACTTAAGACTCAAACTTGATCCGAACCCTGTGAAAGACACTAGTATTGAAGTTTTCCCTTTTCGTTTTTCGTTTTGGTACTCACATAGATATTTTAAGAGGATCTATAGAGAAAAATCCTTTAAAAAATGAGTGTCATAAAGGGGACATGAGGTGATTCTTGTCACCTCAAATAGCGGTGCCACATTATTTTTTCTTCTTATTATTATTTTTGTTTACTTACAAATGTGCATAAAGTTTTACAGACCATGTTAATGTGACGATCTTGCTGTATGGGGTATATACAATTATCTACTGTGTGTCTGTTAGGCAATTTGGAGTCATTGAAAAAGTCTAATTTATTTTTATAAACATTACAAGTGGCGTCATCTAGTGGTAGTTTTGTGAAACAATGACTGATTTACTAATAGATAAGAGAGAAATAATTAGAATCTGTTTAATTTTCAATAAGTAAAATTTTAACCGATTTCAAAGTATTAAAGGAATAAATAATAAAAATATTGAAGTCACAAGCCCGACCATGTTACTCTGCATCCGTCTTGGAGAATTGGAAAAATTAGTGTTTCCCCTGAAACAAAAATAAAACCAAATATTTTCGATTAATGTATAGAAAATTCAATCTCTGGATATTACGAACATCAGTGAATAAGGACAGTAGTGGAATTCTGTAACTAATTTTTCGAGTTACCGACAGAAATCGGTAAAATTAAAATTTTATAATTTCGGAAATTAAGGAAATTTTTGATAAGTTAGCAACAAAAATGAAGTCGTCGTTAAGTCCTACCGATATCCTCAGCAACAGTGTTGTCAACTATTATTGATATTTGCATTCATAATTTTGCATTTTAATTTTACCGATTTTTGTCGGTTACTCAAAAAATGAATTACAGAATTCCACTGCAGAGAAATGTTGCAAAGCAAGTGAACCTTTCTTAATCGAATAGAGAGAGGTCTGCACATAAAACATGTTGTGTTATCTGGTGGCAGTTATGTGCATTACAATTAAATTCTTCTGGTATAAATTATATTCATCAGCATTATTTTTACTATCACAAAAATTCTTTGTTTTGTTTATTGTTGAAGATTCAATCTCATTTGATTGCTTAAACTCTATTACCCTCTATTACAGAGAGTAATGTTTTTCAAACTGACAGTGTTGCAAAATTTTACTGATCGCTAGCAATATCATGATTTCATCCCGGCGAAGGGAATTATCAACTGGCTTTTTCAGCTTTTTGATTCTAAAATTTGTCGTTTTAAAAACAAACGACTTAAGACACAAACTTAATTCAAACCCTGAGCAAAGTAATAGGTTTGAAGCTTCCAATTAAGATTTCAAATCGTTATATTACACAAAAGAAATTATTTCAGAGAAATCGGAAATGATACACTTATTGAGTTTTCTACAATATTATATGTAATCATACAATTTTTATTAAATTCCATAGTTATCTACCGCAAATTCTTCACAATTAATTTCTCGGGTTACCCCACTAAACCACTAGAAATACATGTTAATATACAAATTTGTTCATTACATTTTGCTTTTAAAATATTTTATCGATTTATTTTTCTTATGTTAAGTGTTCTACTACCTTATGACAATTGCTTTTACTAATAAATTTGTAAAAAAAAACAAGACGAATATTTATAGAATAGTGGATTAAGATAAAGAATGTCTTCCATAAACCTTTTGTCTTATAGATGAAAAATATATCATATTAAAGAAGACCCGTATGACTTCTTATAAATTCGAAGAGGTGTTCTTATAGAAAACGCGAAAATCTTTTTATAGAAGACAAAAAGGCCTTATTAAAAGACCAGAATGTCTGTTTGTAGAAATCATGCTGCTTAACTTTTAGAAGACGAAAATTTCTTAATATCGAAGTCAATTATGGAAGTCAGTAAGCAATTTTATAGAAGACTAACAGAGCACAAGAAATTTTTATTGAAGGCATTGAGGTTCTCTTATAGAAAAGGAAAATGTGTTTTTACAGAAGACAAAAAGATCGGCACATAAAATATCAATAGGTCTTCTTATAGAAGATACAAATGTATTCTTATAAAAGACCAATAGGTACCTTGACTTTCTATAAGACCAATACGACCAAGTGCGAGACCACTATGTTTACAATAAAAATATATATTTTTATATATGTATAAACAAAACATCTACTTTAGAAGACAAACAGATCCTCTTACAGAAGTACATTTTATAGTAGATCAATAGGTTTTTTTAGAGGACATGTCTTCTTTTACTAGTCGCGGTGTGCCTTAACCAAATTTAAATGGAAGGCGCTTACACCTAAGGAGTTTTTGCAGATTCTAAAACTAAAATGCTCATAGACGAGAAATATCAAGAAACCAAAAAAATCGCCGGAGGGATTTTCAAATAAATCTCGATTTAAGTTCACATTTTTAGGGGTTTATAAGGTTGTCACGATTTTGCTTGCAAACCGCAAGCCCTATCGAAATGGGACTAAAGAAAATAATGAAACTATGAAAATTCTCTTCAAGATTGACCTTTATGGTAATTTCGTAGGTTTTACCGTTATTGAGATATAGAAGTTCAAATTGAGACCATGCACTGACTGTATTGCCTCCTTATAAAACAATATCATGCTCAGTGCGCCTTAACTAACTTTTGATTAAAACCGCGGATTCTGAAACAGCAATGTTCATATATGAGAAAAATCACGGGAGGGGTTTTTAAATAAATCGCGATCAAAATTCAGAATTTTAGGTTTTCACGATTTTGCTTGGAAACCGGAAGTCGTATCGAAATGAGTCTAAAGAAAATGTTATAGCTGTGAAAATTTTCTACAAGGTTGGATGATTTATTTTTTCCTAGGTTGTATCATTTTCAAGATATATAAGTTTAATTTGAGAAGTTGCAGTAATGACAATAGGAGACGATACATTCAGTGCATTGTCTCAATTTGAACTTATATATCTCAAAAACGGTGAAACCTCCGAAAATATCATAATAGTAAATCTTGTGGAGAATTTTCACAGCTACAACATTTTCTTTAGACCCATTTACATAGGAAACGCGGTTTCCAAACAAAATCGTCAAAACCTAAAGAACCCCTAAAAATGTGATCTTAAATCCCGATTTATTTGAAAATCCCTCCGGCGATTTTGTTTTATTTCTTGATATTTCTCATCTATGAGCATTGCAGTTTCAGAACCTGCAAAAACTTCTCAGGTGTAAGCTCCTTCCATTTAAAATTAGTTAAGGCGCACCGTGTAGTAGTAGTAAAATAAGACATTTCCTCTTACCGGAGACTAAAAGGTTTTCTTGTAAACGGTTTTTGGAAACGGTGATTTATATGCAGGGGTCTCTTTTAGTCTCCTATAGAATAGACTAAAGAGGAGAAGGGCGTACAGAAATAAGGCCTCATGAAATAACACCCCAAAATGAAAATGAAACAAGTAAGAGAGGGCTATAGTCGGATGGGCCGACCATGTGATACCCTACAACACTTGCCCTGAGCATTAGTTTTACACCGAATTTATGTTATATTATTGCGACACTTTATATAAAAATAGCATTAGATGAATTTTACCGCTGTCCTCACACTGCACTTTTCCCAAATTTTCTGTGTGAGGTACCCACAGTTCGCTACCGATATAGTCCATATTCGAACCCTACGTATGCCTAGAAGAAATAATGTGATGTGCAAAGTTGGGACCAAATCGATTGCTCCATTCAAGAGTTATCATTCGCACCATTTTAGAGACAATTTGTGAACTTTTGCGTGGGAAGAAAGAGTGGGTCCATATGGCCCATTTTCAAACTTAAACTAATATCGAGAAAAATATTACGTACCTCAAAATTTGATTGCACCAGCCAGACAGACGGACAGGCAGGGCTAAATCGACTCCAAATTGTCTGAAATGAATTTCCGCCAAACATACTTGGAGTTTAAGACCATTATTTCGATTAAAAAAGTGTGTAAACCTTCCTTAGCATAACGGCTGAGCTATAAAAAGGCTAATATTGCGAGGTATTGCGTTGCTTTTTACCAAAGGTGGTACACAAACTTACAGAATTGTAATTTACATCAATTTAAAAAAAACTGGAATTTTCTTTATCATGATTTGAAAACTTTTCCATAATGATTGCGACATTTTCTAGCAGGCGGTAAATATAGTTATTTGCAAACAAACCTATACGATAAAGTGCCCACTTATATGTTTGACAATAGTAGTTCTGTTATTCAACCGATGTATTGCTACAATATGCATCAACGGATAGGTCAAGAGTTAGTTTTCAAGTTTCGCGTTCCTAATTTGTCGGAACATGCCCCAAGAATTCAAAATATGGAACAAGAACTAATTTTTATAATTTTTCTCACAAAAAATAGGGTCAATTTCATCCGCTAACTACTATCCTATTATTATCCAAGATGATTGGCTTTCTCCTTGACCAGAACTCTTACCTCGTGCAAAAATGTTTCAGTATTGAGCTATAACTGCAATATCTAACGTAATTATTATTACACTACACAATTAAAACTGTTGGATCCCTGTATAAAATAGGCTGTAACTCTGTTATCAGACCATGTACATCAACATAATTTGAATCAATGGAAAGGTCAAGAGTTCCACGTTCAAATATAACTTACGTGGGTGGAACATGTGTTCCAGCAATAAAGATATAGTCATTATACTAAAAAATTTACCAATTTTCACACAAAAGTTTTGGTCCATTTAAACCTCTAAATATTATCTGACCATTATCTACAATTGCAGTCGTATTCTTTATCGTAAATGAAACCGTACTTACAATTTCCCGCCGATCAGACTACCATTGAGACCTATAGAGTCGCTACAAAATTGGATAGAAATTTCGTTTTTGGTTCATTTCACCCCCTACATATTTCACAATCATCGGCAAAAATTATAAGGGTCTATTCTGGTCTGAACCCAACCTCCATACAAAATTTCGTGAAGATTGGCATGTAGCGTGTGAACAATTTTTAATGGACAGACAGACGGAAGGACGGACACACATCTCAAAATAGCTTTATCTCGTCGAGTTGTGAATTTTGGTATACCACATGGGTGGTCTACGGCGAATATTTCGCGTTGTTACATGCATTTTTCGAAAAACAAACTTATAATACCCTTTCCACATTGTGGTGTAGGGTATAAAAAATAAAATGGTCGATTCTTGCAAGTTCTATTACTCACAACCAATATTTTTCAGAATGGTATAGAAAATACACAAATACAACTGGTTTTGTAAAAGTGGAGAGAAGTATCGACTTTGGATATCATTGTTGGTTTCGTTTCGTGGTTTGAAGACTACTCTCGCTTAAATAATTCGTTGAAAAATATGACAAAGAGACACTAGACTTGTATTTAAAATACTCTACTTGTGGTACACAATACCTGTGACTATCCATCATGTTCTCTGTCATGAAAAGTCAATTACAGTATCCTGCATTATTCCGATCGAAGAATTATTTAAAGAAGCAAGGAAAAAATTTTCGAATTGACAAAAATACGGACTTATTAAATTGACTACTCATTTTATCGGATCCACACATTAAAAGTTTTCGTAAAGCACTTAAAATAAAAATAATTGAATTATTCCAGATGATTTAGAGTTGTTAGACTCATTTGCAAACTTAGTTTAAGTTAAAAGTTAAAATTTGTTCGCATATATAGGATGGAATATGACCTATAGCGGTACACCCCTTCTGACCTACACCGGTACACCCTTTCTGGTAACACCCACTTCAAAATTTAAAAGTTTGCCGGAAAAGTACAGTTTAGAACCATGCCTTGTTTGGATTGTTTCAAGTTTTTCGCAGAATGTTTGTGATGGTACAATATTTTTCGGGCCAAGTCAATACTTCTTGAGATAATGGATTAAAGCTCAGAAGTGGCGTTAGTGCCAACTATTATCACTGATGAGCACGATAATAATTTGCACATGGTAAAATTTCTTCTAAATGTACATCATGTTGCAAAACGGTCTATATCGGAATATTAGAGTTGTTTTTAAAGAAGGTACATCTTGTGGACTATGTCGGTCCATGACTTCAGGTACCTATAGTTTCTGAAAATTTCGAAAAGAATCACACAGGATCAGTGAGCTCATTTATTTCAATTCGAGTTGGGTAGTTCTGGAACTATCTAGTTCACAAACGACATTTGTTATGTATCAATGCTAAAGATCAGAACTACGAAAACGCGTAAAAACACAAATGTAAAGTGAATTCAAAAATGCATTTAATCATATTGGGCTCGGAACTTTTTGAAAGGAAAGAAAAACAAACTTTGTATCGGCGCCGGAACTATTTGGAAAGCTTTGAACCTATTTAGAACTAGATTTTCCCAAATCTACACCATTTTCAACTTGAATTCAGAAAATACCATTTGTAACTCAGAAATTCCATTTGAAATTCAGATATTTTATTTAAATTTCAGAAAATTTCAGTTGAAATTCAGATATTCCATATTAATTTCAGAATATATCATTTCAATTTCGGATTTACAATTTAATATTCCGAATATTTCATTTGAAATTCAGAACCTTTAAATTAAATTTCAGAAAATAATCAACTTATGAAATGTACTTTAAATATGATGATGTTTATTTACAACAACTAAAAAACTTGCTAGTGATATAAACTAATTTTGAATCATAAATGAAAATATCAAATTTAAATTCTGAAATTCAAATGATATATTCTGAATTTCAAATGGAATATCCGAGTTACATACAAATATCTGAATTATGAATAAAATGTTTGAATTTAAAATATAATTTCTGAATTATAACTGATATTTTTTGAATTACAACTGAAAATGCTGTAGTTTCAATGTATTTCAATGTCAATGAAAATAAAAAAATAAAATTCTGCAAATTTCTTTCGAAGCACCTTTTTATAATGCAAAAAATCGGTAAATATCGCAAAGGTCTAATAAGACCCCCCGTAGAAAAGTCAAATAACAGTCATTTTCATGAATTTTCCAAAGAAAACAAGTAAGCAAAGAGTATAGTCGGACGGGGCCGACCATGTGATACCCTACACCACTACCCCTGGAAATTAGCTTTCAGCAAATCAAAATTCCTTTATGGAATAAATTAACTTATTGTAAGAAATAACTTTGTGAATTCTGCCACCTTATCACATCAAGCTTAAATAATAATATAATAATTGTTGCACAAATATCCCAGAAGGGACAAAGGAGACTTCGCTTATTTCAATTAGTGAGTGTACCCGAATTCATATTCACCCGAGTCCGAACGGCGCACAGTGGTCGAAATCACTGACCTAGCGGCGCGAAATTGATAACATGCAAACGAACGGAGATATTTTTCTGAAATTTTGCACAAATTTAGTATGTGTTGGTTGGTAATAATGGACTAAATATGAACAATATCGGCTAATATTTTTCTATATGCCCCATTTAACGCTTCCTCCTGACATTCGGTATTTTGAAGATATAAGCCACCCTTCCTTCCAAATAAGTTGCAATTTGGTACTTAGGCTTTCTAGTGGTCACTAAACTTTTCTACCAAAAATTGTGGACATAGGTTCACGTTTGGGTATAGGCCCATTTTTAGGTACCTCCCGATTTTAGGTATTTTGGGGGATTTTCCGCCCAAATGTTGTGTAATTTGGTATTTGGAATTCCCAGTGGACACAAACATTCTCCACCAAAAATTGTGGACATGGGTCTACGTTTTGATATTGCCCCCATATAACGCTACCTCTCAATATTTAGAATTTTGAGGATTTTGTCCACATTTTTTTTTCACCAAAAATTGTGAACATAGGTTAACGTTTTGATATAGACCCCGTATAACTGTACCGCCCGATTTTTGGTATTTTGAGGTTTTAACCCAGCAAAATGTTTGCCTCCAAAGATGCAGTTAAATGATATGTACAAGTGATCTGGATGTGCATCAAATTATGCATTTTCACTGATGATTTTTACAAGAGCGTGACTACTGAAAGATGCACTCCAAAGCACTGCATTTTAACTAACCCTTTTGCACTGCATTTTAACTGACCCTCTGGCACTGCATTTTAACTGACCCTTTGGCATTGCATTTTAACTAACCCTTTGGGGTAGAATAGGAGGCAGTCCAAAGCACGTGTTTGGTACAGGCATTCTGCGGAAATTGTGCAAGCCATTACAAAATATGCCAGAACAAATAAAATGCATTTATTATTTGTGCAAAACAAAAATATTAAGAACTTTATTACATTAACACAAATTATGAAAATTCTCCATTGAATTCAATCGCAAACATGCGTGTTTCCTCCGCTTGCATTTGTTCCAAGCTGAACTGTTTTTGCTTCATTTGCTAAATGGGTTGTCTTCCCATCACCAGTTAAGATTTCGACACGTACTCCAACAGCACTCCATTCGGAAATTTTCTTCTGGTGAGTTGCCGGAAAAATGTTCACAAATTAAATATTATTTAAATATTAAATATTATTTAGTTTGTATTAACAAATGTTTGGACATGTTAACACGCTTATCTCTATTTGGAAAATGAAAGCCGCTGCCTGTAGAGATGTACAATCTGATTTATGTACATATAGGGATCTCTAACAACTGCTAATAAAATGTAGCGAACGGAGTGCCTTTTTCACGACTCCGTTTGGACTGCATCCGGATGCTGTTAAATTGTGAGGAATTGGAGTGCCTTTTTCACGACTCCGCTGAACTGCATCCGGATGTTGTTAAAATGTGACAAGTGGATGTGATTCTTTGGATTGCATCCAAATGCGGTTAAAATGTGAGGACTGGAGTGCCTTTTTCACGACTCCGGTTGAACTGCATCAAAACATGCCGTGACAGAACTAGTCCACATTGCACTACTTCCAATTTATTTTGCTGGGAAGCTACATTTTCTATGCATTTATCAGCAAGATTTGCGGCTATTTGCAGCCAAAAGTTGATTATTCGGATTCTAGGAAGTACAATTTAATTTGTCGAAAAAGTATTGGACTGGACGTTAGAGAGCTTTTGTAGTTACGCTCCATTTAACAAAAGTATATTACACTAAGAAAAAACAAAAGAAATATAATAATTTTTGAAAATTTATTGCTATTTAACTATTTACCTCCAGGCTCCAAACATTTTTTTCATTTAATTTACACCCTCCTCTATTAATTAAAAATAAACTGTGTTTAGTTTTATTAAGAATTCATTTAACAATTAAGGAAATATGAAGTTAGATATTTTGCAACATTTTTTTTTTAAATCTGATGCAGCAAACTTTCTTTCATTGGATAGTGAATACCTGAGATAATATTACAACAACAACAAAGTAGAAATAAAATATTAGTCACCAGAGTGTCTGTAATGGATACAATGGAAACATTTCTCAGTTTTATGGTTTGATTTGATTTTCGCGCCGCAAGATCAGTGGTTTCGACCAGTGTGCGGCGTGTCCTAAGACACCACTTGTAGAAAGTTTTACAGAAAATGTCGCCAAAATGAATGAGGGGTATTTTGCCACCGTTGAAAATTTGATGTTGCCTAGCTGGGGAATCGTTTTGAAAAATGTGGCAAAGCTACCCATGCTGCAATTTATGTAAAAAAATCCAATTGGACAATTAATACGCTAGGGCACCATGTAATTTGCAATAATGCAAAAACTGGCAATGGGAAAGTGGGGTTCTCTACACAAAACCCATTATATATTATGCAGCTATATGCCCTCCAGGAATTAAAATATAGATCAAACATATTTTTATACCCTCTGCATTTATGCTAACGAGTGTATATACACTTTCATACGGCCAAACTGTGCCTCATCGAAATAATGGTTATAGACCCCAAGTATGATTGAACGAAATGTGTTTCAGACAATTTAGAGTCGATTTAGCCATGTCCGTCCGTCTGTCTGTCTGGCTGGAGCGCACGATAACTCTAGAACGGATCAAACGATTCGGTCCAAAATTTGGCTTTCGTAATATTTTGTCCAAAATTAGTTTAAGTTTGGAGATGGGTTATATCGGACCACTCCTTCCGGTACCTACCCCACAAAACTTCGGAAATGTTCGGAAAATGTGTGCGCACGATAACTCTTGAAGGGAGTAACCGATTTAGTCTCTACTTTACACATCGTGAAATTTCTACTAGACTTATATGAGGTTTCAATATGAACCCAATCCGTCCACTCCTTTGGGTACCTCCCACACCAAATATTGGAAAAGTTAACTTTAGGACCTGCTCTCGAATAGTTTTGGTTTTTGTTGTAGCAACTTCTATTCACTGCCCTCTATACGACAACTTTCATCAGGGGCTAGTCCATACTTCCTGAGAAAATAGCCTGAATGGTGCGAAACACCCCTATGACACCGTATGTAGTGGTTGGAGCGCAAGATAACTCTTGAACGGATCTGCCGACTCGGTCCAAAATTTGGCCTTCGTAATATTTTGTCCAAACTTAGTTTAAGTTCGAAGATAAACCATATCAGTCCACTACTTCAGGTACCTCCCCCCAAGAGTTCAAAAATGTTCGGAAAAATTGTGCACATGATAACTATTGATGGTAGTGACCGATTTGGTCCATACTTTACACATCCCAATATATCTACCAAATATATATCAGGTTCGAATATGGACTATATTTGTCCAATCCTTCGGGTACCTCCCACACAAAATTTTGGAAAAGTTCTCTTTAGGACCTGCTCTCGAATCGTTTTGGTTTTTGTTGTAGCAACTTCTATTCACTGTTCTCTATACGACAGTACAACTTTCATCAGGGGCAAGTCCATACTTCCTGAAAAAATAGCCTAAATGGTGCCAAAAAACCCCTATGACACCGTATGTAGTGGTTGGAGCGCAAGATAACTCTTGAACGGATCTGCCGACTCGGTCCAAAATGTTGCCTTCGTAATATTTTGTCCAAACTTAGTATAAGTTAGAAGATAAACCATATCAGTCCACTCCTTCAGGTACCCCCACCCCAGAGTTCAAAAATGTTCGGCAAAATTGTGCGCATGATAACTCTTGATAGTAGTGACCGATTTGGTCCATACTTTACACATCCAAATATATCTACCAAATATATATCAGGTCCACTCCTTCGGGTACCTCCCACACAAAATTTTGGATAAGTTCATTTTAAGAACTGCTTTGGAATCCCTTTGATTTTTGTTGAAGCAACTTTCATTCGCTGCCTCAATTACGACGGTAAAAGTTTTTTCAGGGGCAAGTCCATACTTCTTGAGAAAACAGTCCGAACGGTGTAAAAACCCTCTACGGCACCAACTAGTGGCTGAAGCACGACAACTCTCGAACCAAATACTGAGTTGATATCATATTTTTCGTAGGCAAGTACATGCTTCCTGATATAATGGTTCAAGACCTGTGAATTATATGGTGACCGACTGAAAAGACAGGTGGTCGCGATATCGTTCGAGGAGAATAACACCCAAAGTAAGAACCACTTTCAAAATGGAATCTGTCGGTCCATTCCTTTCGATACCTTCCCCGCAAAACTTTTTGAGATTCTATCCAAATCCATATTTTTGTCGGTTCATACGCCCATAATTTTCAAACCCCTTTTTTGGGGAAAAAGGTGTTTCAATTCACACAGGCTGATCCTTTTTTACTTGTTTTTTTTTTTTTATTTTTCATACAAAAGTAATGGTCCATTTTACCCGCTAAATAATATCAGATCATCATCCAGAGTTGTAGGAATCTTTTTCTACCTAAACTCTTACCTCGTGTAAAATTTCATGCTTATTAAGCTATAATTGCGTCCTCTAGCATGTTTATGATTACACTACACACAAATAACTGGGTATATATGAAGATTGGTATACCACATTGGGGGTCTCCGACGAATATTTCGCGGTGTTACATGAATTTTCCGAAAAACAAGCTTTTAATATTCTTTCCACATAGTGTGTAGGGTATAAGTAGCCTATGAAAATACAAATGTAATATATTATTTTTTATTCCGCGGTGCAGAACCTAATTAATATCTCGTGTTGATATTTGAAATAAATAAATATATTAGAGACACGTGTTAGAATAGAACTGAAAAAATACTAAACAATTACAACAAAAATATCTGTGTCATAGCCTAGTGCATGAACATTGATACAAGATGCAAAAAATAATGCATATACAATGCAAAAAATAATAAATATACAGTACAATATCAATTAGAATATTGTGTATCAGCGAAATTTATTTATTTGCTGGTGAAATTAAAGCAATATTTAAGGGCTTCTGAAAGAAAAACCCATTTATCAAATGATGCAATCGTTATAAATTAAGCAAATCAGTTTGTTTTGTTATTGTTGAAGATTCAATCATATGATTGCTTTAGTCTGGAGTATTCCCCCATTGGCTTAACTTCATCATTTCTTTCTTTATAGAGATTAATGATTACAAAACGCACTGACAGCCTGCGAAATTTACTGATCGCTACCAATATCATGATTTCATCCCGGCGAAAGGAATTATCAATTGGCTTTTCAGTTTTTGAAATGATGATTTTTCTAGTGAAAACCTGAACTCTTTAATCATCATCAAATCAGCAAAACAAAAATTAAACACGTTGAACGTTCATTAAAAATTGAAGTTTATTTGAATGGAACTTTGATCGAAAATAAAATACAAAATGTTTGTATATTAAAATTTATATTCCATAAGAAATGAATTTCTTATAAGCTCAGGCTGATATCGGCTGCTTTCAATTCCATTTTTTGTGATGAAATTCATATCATCTCATTGCATTGGCTGCTATAAAAGTTGTCTATTTAAGATTTTCCTGTTGTTTTTAACACTTCTCCCCCACTCCTAAAAAAGGGGTCAAACAAATTTGTTATCTCTCCCAGGCCATTTAAGTTTATAACATTTACATTAAAAGTATTTCTTGTAACAAAATACTTTAATTTTTATCCGTTACGATTTTCAAAACTTTTTTTATTGGATTTTACAGCAGCCATTTCATTGATTTACGAGAAAAATGAGAGTATAAAGATTTTCGTTTTTTTTCTACCAAGAGCATGGTATATTAATATGTGCCACTAAAAAAAGACAAAACAAACAACCTGCCTTAAAAATCCATTTATTTTGAAGGGGGGAAGTTAAAACACAAACGTCATAAAACCAACACCTTTTATTTTTATTTAAAAGATGATAAGAAATTTTCACTACGCCACCAAGCTGATGTGTGATGCTTACTTAAAGTCTGATTCCATACAGCCATCATTTGTATGATTTTTTCAATATGGTAATTTAGGGTAAGGCGGCATTTTTGTTCCACCAAAAACAAAAGACAAAGAAGAATTTCATTGGACATTGTGTTACCATTTCGTTGATTTTGATTGTTTATTTATATGAATTATGGAATCAATACCGAAATTGTGTTTCCTTTTTTCTTTTTTTGTTTCAATAAAGTGCAGGTTTCTTTTTGGGGAATTTGTAAGCCATTGTCTGTGTTATAATTTTGATATTCTCTTTGATCTCTTTGTTGAATTAAAAATTCCTTTTTTTTCTTCGTTGAATTTCATTTCATAAATTTCACATTATCATAAAGTTTTATGATAATATAGTAGTCTTAAATGTAAAATAAAATAGCACAAAATAGCCACCATTAAGTGAGATTTTGATCTGGTTGTAGCATTAACTAGAATATTTTATGGCCAAGGGCAAGCAATTGACAGCTAGCCACCTAACCATCAAGCCAAAACAGGTGGGTAAGGGTGGCTTCTGATGCCTATCTTAGTGGAAAATGGAATTTCTAATTTGATTGAAAGGTAGCCAACTCTTTGGTAGATCATTTGCTCACTACAAGATGTCGCTGTGGTTATCTTTATTAGAATTTCTTTCCACATAATTTGTATTCCATTAGCCGGCCTCTTATCAAGTGTTGTCTGTTATATTTCCAATTAGCTTAATCTTCAATTTGAATTTAAATTTTCTTGTTTTAGTTTCATTCGGCGTTTCAAATTTGAATGTTAAATTGGTCGTTCGTATATGGTAGGTACATATATTGGGAATTTTGAAGTTTTATTAGAAATTATGGTTTTAAAATACAAATTTAGAGCATGTTCAAAATCAAAAAAATTAAAACAAACAAACTTTCCCAATATTCACAGGGAAAAAATCTAATCAAGTTGGGTTATGAAATAATGCAAATTTCAATTAACAACATAATAAGCGTGAAACATGATTTCGTTTAAATTTCGGAAAGAGGCGTGTTGTTTTTGCTGTTGCTTATTTCCTCAGGCTTATGGCTAACCAATGTAACTCATAGAAATAATTGTTTCAGACGGTTTTTTCAGAAAGGGCATATAGAAACACCGATTCTTTCGAAAAATAAAACATGTAAAGATGTAACCCTTTTTTCAAAAAAGGGGTATAGAAACATTCGTTCTTTAGAAAGTTTCTTCAGATATGATCAACGGAAGCGCTCTTTCTTTCAGAAAGGCGCAATAGAAACATATTTTTTCAAAATTATTTTCCGGAAGCTCCCTTTCATTCGGAAAAGAATTATAGAAGCATATTTGTAGAAGGGGCCTAGAGAAGAACCCCTTCTTTCAGAATGGGTCTATAGAAACATCATTTCACTCAAAATTGGTCCTAAGAAAAACCCATTCTTTCGGAAGGCTTCTATAGAAGCACAATTTCTTTAGGAATGGTCTATAGAATCACACTTTCTTTTGGAATAGAAAGGCCCTATAGCAACACAATTGCTATCGGAAGAGTTATAGAAACATATTTCTTTTGGAAATGGTTTAAGAATGCTCGCTTTCTTTTAGAAAGGGTGTATAGAAGAACAAATTGTCTTCAGATAGGTTCGATGGAAGCGCTGCTTTCTCCAAAAAGTGTCTTAGAAACACAATTTCTATCGAAAAAGTTGATAGAAACACGACTTCTTCCTGAGTCTACTGATTAGAGTTGTGCCAAAGGAACTAAATGAAACTATATAGTTTTCTTCGCAGTACCAATGGCCCACATTTTTGCTTTGAACAAACTGCACATACTTAATATCACACGTTACATTTCATAATGTTACTCATACGTTTTGGAAATAGTACAAGGAACTAGGAACTAGATTACGCAACTATACTACTGATGCACCCTTTCTTTCAGAAAAGGTCTATAGAAACACATTTATTCTCTCATTTTCTGTCGGAAAAGTCTACAGAAAAACATGTTCACTTTTCGGAACATGTTTTTTTTCTTACGGAAAGGTTATAAAAGGGTCTACAAAAGCATTTTTGCTTTTTGAAAGGTTTTATAGAAGCACCCTTTCTTTCAGAAGAGGTCAGTACAATCTAGGACTTCCCGTCAGAAGAGAAAACTTCGATTAATGTCTAAAGAAGGACCTTTAATTTCGGAAATGGTCTATAGAAGAACCTGTTCTATCGGAAAGGGTATATAGAAGCACACATTCTTTAAGAAAGGCTCTACTGAAGGACCTTTTCTTTCAGAAAGGTTGAATAGAAACACAATTTCTATCGAACGTCTCCTGATAGTCCCTTTCTTTAATGTGTCCACTTTTTCCAGAAGGGATCTATAGAAACACATATTCTGTCGGAGGAGTCTACAGAAACACCTTTTATGTTGGAAGTGTCCCCAGAAACACCTTTTCTGTTGGTAGTGTCTACAGAAACACAACTTCTGTCGGAAAAGTCCCTTTCTCTCCGAAAGGACCTTTAAAAGCAACCTTTCTTTTATTAAGAACCTCTAAGAGCAACCTTTTTTGTTAAGGACCTCTAGAAGCACCTGTTCTTTTATAAAGGACTTCTAGAAGCCCCCTTTATTTTATAAGGACCTCTAAAAGCACCCTTTCTTTTATAAAGGACCTCTAGAAGCACCCTTTCTTTTATTAAGGACCTCTAGAAGCACCCATTCTTTTACTTTTATAAGGACCTCAAAAGCACCCTTTCTTTTATAAAGGACCTCTGGAAGCAGATTGTATTTTATAAAGCACCTTTTGAAACACCTTTTCCTTTATAAAGGACCTCTAGAAGCACCCTTTCGTTTATAAAAGACATCTAAAGGCACCCTTTCTTTTATAAAGGACTTCTAGAAGCAACCTTTCTTTTATAAATGACCTCTAAAAGCAGCCTTTCTTTTATAAAGGATCTCTACAAGCACACGGTCTTTTATAAAGGACATTTTGAAGCACCTTTTCCTTTATAAAGGACCTCTATAATCACACTTCCTTTTATAAGGGACTTCTAAAAGCACCCTTTTTTTAATAAAGGACTTCTAAAATCACCCTTTTTTAATAAAGGACTTCTAAAGGCACCCTTTTTTAATAAAGGACTTCTAGAAGCACCCTTTCTTTTATAAATGACTTCAAGGAGCACCCTTTATTTTTTAGAGGACCTCTAGAAGCTCCCTTACTTTTATAAAGAAACATAATTTTTCAGGAGAGGAGAAAGTAGATAGAGAAGCACAATTCCTTTCACAAAGGTTCTATAGAAGCACCCTTTATTACAGAAATGGGTTATAGAAACACCCTTTACTACAGCAAGGGTTTATAGAAACACCCTTTACTACAGCAAGGGTTTATAGAAACACCCTTTACTACAGCAAGGGTTTATAGAAGCACCGTTTATTTTAGCAAAGGTCTACAGAAGCACCCTTTATTAGAGAAAACGTCTATCGAAGCAACCTTTATTACAGAAAGGGTTATAGAAGCACCCTTTGTTACAGCAAGGGCCTACAGAAGAACCCTTTATTACAGCAAGAGTCTATAGAAGCACCCTTTTTTAGAGCAAGGGTCTATAGAAGCACCCTTTATTACAGAAAGAGTCTATCGAAGCACCCTTTATTAGAGCAAAGGTCTATAGAACCGGCCTTTATTACAACAAAGGTCTATAGAACAACCCTTTATTACAGCAAGGGTCCATAGAAACACCCTTTATTAGAACAAGGGTCTATAGAAGCACCCTTTATGGGTCTATAAAAGCAGCCTTTTTTAGCAGAGGTCTATAAAAGCACCCTTTATTAGGGCAGGGGTCTATAGAAGCACCCTTTATTAGAGCACGGGTCCATAGAAGCACCCTTTATTAGAGCAAGGGTCTATAGAAGCACCCCTTTTTAGAGCAAGGGTCTATAGAAGCACCCTTTATTGCAGCAAGGGTCTATAGAAGCACCCTTTTTATGCAGAGGTCTATAGAAGCACCCTTTTTTATGCAGAGGTCTATAGAAGCACCCTTTATTAGAGCAGCGGTCTTTAGAAGCACCCTTTATTGGAGCAAGGGTCCATAGAAGCACCCTTTATTAGCGCAAGGGTCTATAGAATCACCGAGTTTTGGAGCAAGGGTCTATAAAGACACCCTTTATTACAGCAAGGGTCTGTGGAAGCACCCTTTTTTAGAACAAGCGTCAATAGAAGCACCCTTTATTAGAGCAAGGGTCTATAAAAGCATGCTTTATTACAGAAAGGTTCTATAGAAGCACCCTTTATTACAGAAAGGTTCTATAGAAGCACCCTTTATTAGTGCAAGGGTCTATAGAAGCACCCTTTATTATAGAAAGGTTCTATAGAAGCACCCTTTATTAGTGCAAGGGTCTATAGAAGCACCCTTTATTACAGAAAGGTTCTATAGAAGCACCCTTTATTAGTGCAAGGGTCTATAGAAGCACCCTTTATTAGTGCAAGGGTCTATAGAAGCACCCTTTATTACAGAAAGGTTCTATAGAAGCACCCTTTATTACAGAAAGGTTCTATAGAAGCACCCTTTATTACAGAAAGGTTCTATAGAAGCACCCTTTATTACAGAAAGGTTCTATAGAAGCACCCTTTATTAGAGCAAAGGTCTCTAGAAGCACCCTGTATTACAGCAAGGGTTTATAGAAGCACCCGTTATTTTGGCAAAGGTATATAGAAGAACCCTGTATTACAGCAAGGGTTTATAGAAGCACCCGTTATTTTGGCAAAGGTATATAGAAGAACCCTGTATTACAGCAAGGGTCTACAGAAGCACCCTTTTTTATGCCAAGGGTTTATAGAAGCACCCTTTTTTAGAGCAAGGGTCTATAGAAGCACCCTTTATTACAGAAAGGGTTTACAGAAGCACCCCTTATTACAGCAAGGCTTTATAGAAGCACCCTTTATTACAGCAAGGGTCTATAGCAGTACCTTTTTTTAGAGCAAGTGTCTGTAGAAGCGCCCTTTATTAGAGCAAGGTTTTATAGAAGCACCCTTTATTTTAGCAAAGGTCTACAGAGACACCCTTTATTACAGGAAGGGTCTATACAAGCACCTTACGTTACAGCAAGCGTCCATAGAAGCACCCTTACTAATAGAGAAAGGGTCTATAAAAGCACCCTTTATTAGAGTAAAGGTCTGTTTTGCAGCAAGGGTTTTATAGAAACGCCCTTTATTTTAGCAAAGGTCTACA
Source organism: Musca autumnalis (assembly GCF_047663935.1). NCBI lineage: Eukaryota > Metazoa > Arthropoda > Insecta > Diptera > Muscidae > Musca > Musca autumnalis. The sequence goes on from NW_027411977.1 coordinate 236,234,502, forward strand.
GGAGCACCCTTTATTACAGCAAGGGTCTACAGAAGCACGCTTTATTAAAGCAAGGGTCTATACAAGCAACATTTATTACAGCAGGAATATATAGAAGCACCCTTTATTACAGCAGGAATATATAGAAGCACCCTTTATTACAGCAGGAATATATAGAAGCACCCTTTATTACAGCAAGGCTCTACAGAAGCACCCTTTATTTTAAAAAGGATCTATAGAAGCACCCTTTGTTACAGCAAGGGTCGATAGAAGCACTCTTTATTAAAGCAATGGTTTATAGAAGCCCCCTTATTTTAGCAAAAGTCTATAGAATCACCCTTTATTACAGCAAGGGTCTAAAGAAGCATCACAAACGGTCTATACGCACCCTTATTGTAAAAAGGCTCTTTAGAAAAAGGTCTATAGAAACACCCGTTCCTTTTGAAAGGGCATGTTTATACGTTCGTAACTCTAAATGCCCCAATATTCTAAAAATTCGTGGCCGTTAAACTCTCTTAAACCCCTGGACGATTAACTCAATTGTCGTCCCGCTCCGATGGATGTTTATCTGGTTTTCCGGGGAGTCGCTGATGGCTCTCCTTCAACTCGCTGCGTTGTTGCTGTGACCTACGGTACATGATCCAACGGTTTTTTCTTGCTCGTGTCCTTATGTATCGCCCTCTACCAAAGGATTCTTGGAACAGTAACCTTTGCCTGGATCTTGAAGATGTTTGCTTGAAACAATTTAAGGGAAGAGCTTTTTTCCTTTGTCGACGACTTCGCAGTTTTTTGCTCTTCAGGGGACCTGATCACCTTCTCCTGGGGAAGCGGTTGCAGTGTTCTTGATCTCTTTTGAATATTCTCTTCATTTCCTTTCTTTAGCGGTACACTTTTCATTTTGCATCGTAATGTCTCTGACAAATGACAACATTTCATGGACATCCTTTTTAGTGGATATTTCTCCGACAGTTGTGCTGGTATGGCTATTACTATCAGATTGGGAGTCTGAGTCGTTACCTGCCGCTGAAGCCTAAGTATTGACTGACTCTCTCCTGTTATTTTAGCCTGTAGGTGGCGGCCTTTAACTTAATTTAAACTTGAAAACTCTGAATTATATCCCGGGGAAGTGGAGGCAGTGTTCTTGATCTCTTTTGAATATTCTGTTCATTTCCTTTCTTCAGCCGTACACTTTTCATTTTGCGTCGTCATGCCTCTGACAAATGCTTCTTCGTTGTTGTGAGCGTTACACATGCTCTTCCTCACTTTACTCACCATTTCATACCCATCCTTTTTAGTGGAGATTTCTTCGACAGTTGTGCTTGTATGGCTATTACTATCAGATTGGGAGTCTGGTCGTTACCTGTCGCTGAAGCCTAAGTATTGATTGACTCTCTCCTGTTATTTTAGCCTGTAGGTGGCGGCCTTAAACTGAATATAAACTTGAAAACTCGGAATATTCGATTGAATAGCATCCTAAAACATCCACCAAAAATGCAACAAAGTTTGTTTTCTAAGTCTTTTGTTCTCAGTTTATTGTTATGCTTAATTAAAACATGTCGGGAAAAATAATAATTTAAAAAAAAATAAACAACAAATTTTTGTCAGTAACAAACAATACCAACATGCCAATAGCATGTAAATCAATTATAACAATTATCATAATAATATTCAAACGATAGCAGCATCATGTTCCGCAGCGAACATGGTGCAGCTGTTGTTATTATAATTTTAACAAAAAATAAATAAATAAACAAAAATCTATATCTAATGAAGATCCGACTTAATTCTAATTGTTTTTACATTAACTGCAAATAAAGCATAAGAAATGCAAACAACAAAAAATGGCAAGAACACGAAAAAAAATTATTACCAACAACACCGCCACAAACACCACCACTGATGCTGCTGCTGACATCAAGATAATTAACAAGTCAAGGTCGTTGTTATGACTTTCAATTTGAAGCTGCAACATCAGGGCAAATGAATGAACGAAAATATGAAGTCACAGAGCAAGAAAAAAATCGACGAAAAAAAATCCATTTTAAAGAACATCTGCAATTTCGCGTACAAAAGAAGAAGAGGTAACAAGTAAATAAAGAACAAATAAAAACACATTATGTGAGCAGTTAAAGTGTTAAAGCTTGTGAAAAAATCATTAAAGGAAATTGCATTGTTCACAAATTCATAAAATAACAAAATGTACATGGTGTGTAGCAAAAATGTTTTTTTCTTAACGATAGCACCAAGATGAGAACCAAGTTAGACTAACCTCTCCAAATGGTGGTGTAGGGTATGATGAGCTATGTTTGGTGGTTAGATGTGGGAGTTGGGGTTAGGAGGTGAACACTTTGTCTTATGCAAAACATTAACTAAATTAGATTAGAATACTCAGTTAAATGGAGCTTTTAGCAAGTACTTGTTTAGTGCGATATTTGCGTTACATTTTTTTGCTTTGTTCAGGAAACACCTGGTTATGGTTAACACAAGGGCTAGAAAAGGTTTGTTTTGTTTCTGTTTTGAGAAATATAACCAAGGGTACATCAGAATGTTTCCATACTTCTGGGTCAGCAGAAAAACAGGTTTAAGAATATGGGAACTACTTTTTTACGTTTTTAGAGCGTTAATTTTTATTTTTAAAAATATTTTTAGAGCGTTTTCGGATCTTAGATTTTGTTTTTGAATAAATTCAGAGCGAAGATATTTAAAAAATATGTTTATATATATATTTTTTTTTAATATTTTTAGCTCATTTTTCATAGCATGGAGTTATTGAAAATATTTTTAGAGCATTTTTCAGAGCGTGGATTTTGTTTAAAAATATTTTAAAGCATTTTTCAGAGCGTGGATTTTTAAAAAATATTTTTAGAGCATTTTTCGGAGTGTGGATTTTTTAAAAATATTTTTAGAGCATTTTTCAGAGCGTGGATTTAAAAAAAAAATATTTGTACAGCATTTTTCAGAAAGTGAATTTTTTTAAAAATATTTTTAGAGCATTTTTCAGAGCGTGGATTTTTAAAAAAAAAAATATTTTTAGAGCATTTTTCAGAAAGTGGGTTTTTTTAAAAACATTTTTAGAGCGTTGACTTTTTTCAAAATATTTTTAGAGCATTTTTCAGAGCGCGGATTTTTTAAAAAATATATTTTTTAAAAATATCTTATTATTATTTTTTTAGAACATTTTCAGAGCGTGGATTTTTTAAAAATAATTGTGGAGCATTTTTCAGAGAATCGATTTTTTTAAAAATATTTTTAGAGTATTTTTCAGGGCGTGGATTTTTTTAAATTATTTTTAGAGCATTTATCAGAGCGTGGATTTTATTAAAAATATTTTTAGAGAATTTTTCAGAGCGTGGATTTTTTAAATATATTTTTAGAGCATTTTTCAGAGCGTGGAATTTTTAAATATATTTTTAGAGCATTTTTCAGAGCGTGGATTTTTTTACAAATATTTTTAGAGAATTTTTCAGTGCATGGATTTTTTTACAAATATTTTTAGAGCATTTTTCAGTGCACGGATTTTTTTACAAATATTTTTAGAGCATTTTTCAGAGCGTGGATTTTTTTAAAAATATTTTTAGAGCATTTTTCAGAGCGTGGATTTTTTTAAAAATATTTTTAGAGCATTTTTCAGAGCGTGGATTTTTTTAAAGATATTTTTAGAGCTTTTTTATTGCGTGGATTTTTTTAAAGATATTTTTAGAGCTTTTTTATTGCGTGGATTTTTTTAAAGATATTTTTAGAGCTTTTTTATTGCGTGGATTTTTTCAAAATATTTTTAGAGCATTTATCAGAGCGTGGATTTTATTAAAAATACTTTTAGAGCATTTATCAGAGCGTGGATTTTATTAAAAATATTTTTAGAGCATTTATCAGATCGTGGATTTTTTTAAAAATATTTTTAGAGCATTTTTCAGAGCGTGGATTTTTTTAAAAATATTTTTAGAGCATTTTTCAGAGCGTGGATTTTTTTAAAAATATTTTTAGAGCATTTTTCAGAGCGTGGATTTTTTTAAAAATATTTTTAGAGCATTTTTCAGAGCGTGGATTTTTTTAAAAATATTTTTAGAGCATTTTTCAGAGCATGGATTTTTTTTAAAAATATTTTTAGAGCATTTTTCAGAGCGTGGATTTTTTTAAAAATATTTTTAGAGAATTTTTCAGAGCGTGGATTTTTTTAAAAATATTTTTAGAGCATTTTTCAGAGCGTGGATTTTTTTAAAAATATTTTTAGAGCATTTTTCAGAGCGTGGATTTTTTTAAAGATATTTTTAGACCTTTTTTATTGCGTGGATTTTTTTAAAGATATTTTTAGAGCTTTTTTATTGCGTGGATTTTTTTAAAGATATTTTTAGAGCTTTTTTATTGCGTGGATTTTTTCAAAATATTTTTAGAGCATTTATCAGAGCGTGGATTTTATTAAAAATACTTTTAGAGCATTTATCAGAGCGTGGATTTTATTAAAAATATTTTTAGAGCATTTATCAGATCGTGGATTTTTTTAAAAATATTTTTAGAGCATTTTTCAGAGCGTGGATTTTTTTAAAAATATTTTTAGAGCATTTTTCAGAGCGTGGATTTTATTAAAAGTATTTTTAGAGCATTAATCAGAGCGTGGATTTTATTTCAAAATATTTTTAGAGCATTTTTCAGAGCGTGGATTTTTTTTTAAAACTATTTTTAGAGCATTTTTCAGAGCGTGGACTTTTTTAGAAATATTTTTAGAGCATTTTTCAGTGCATGGATTTTTTTTTAAATATTTTTAGAGCATTTTTCAGAGCGTGGATTTTTTAAAAATATTTTTAGAGCATTTTTCAGAGCGTGGATTTTTTTAAGTGCATGGATTTTTTTAAAAACATTTTTAGAGCATTTTTCAGAGCGTGGATTTTTTTAAAAATATTTTTAAAGCATTTTTCAGAGCGTGGATTTTTTTAAAAATATTTTTAGAGCATTTTTCAGAGCGTGGATTTTTTTAAAAATATTTTTAGAGCATTTTTCAGAGCGTGGATTTTTTTAAAAATATTTTTAGAGCATTTTTCAGAGCGTGGATTTTTTTAAAAATATTTTTAGAGCATTTTTCAGAGCGTGGATTTTTTTTTTAAATATTTTTAGAGCATTTTTCAGAGCGTGGATTTTTTTAAAAATATTTTTAGAGCATCTTTCAGAGCGTGGAATTTTTTAAAAATATTTTTAAAGCATTTATCAGAGCGTGGATTTTATTAAAAATATTTTTAAGGCATTTTTCTGGTTAAATTTTTTTAAAGTTCGTGGATTTTAAAAAAAAAATTTAGAGCATTTTGCAGCGAGGTTTTTTTTTGAACATTTCTAGAGTTTTTTAGTGCGTGAATTTTTTTAAATATTTTTTTTTTATTCGGTTAATATTATTTTAATTTTTTAAAATCATGTTTAATGATATTTAATTACATTTTCCTTGTGGATTTCTCTTTCCAGCTTTTTTAACTCCGCTCCGCCTATATCAATGATGAATCAGGATAATCCATATGCGGTAAGTGTTACACATACATAAAAAAATATAAAACGAAAAATTACAACAAAAAACCCAAAATTGTCACAAATTCTTGAGCAGTGACAAGACCCACATAAAACTTTTTTTCGCTTAACGAACCACCACAATTTAGGTATACACGAATGATTTTTATTGGTGATACAGACAGAAAAAAATGTCGATCATTATTTTTATTATTACTTTGGTGTTATTGTTTGTGTATTTTTTGTAAACGCAAGCCATTATAATAAAAATGCCAAAGCAAGTTGATAAATATTTTATATTTTTTTACGAAAAAATAAATAAATAAAATTGTCAACAAATTATATATTTGTGTTGACAAATTTCTTACTTGGTATATATTCAGATATACATATGTAAATATATGTGTAACTATGTTTGTTTGTCTATATCAGTATGCACATCCCTCAGCATGTTTTGTTATAGTTGTGTTTGTATCTGGTGCTAAATTTAACGAGCTGAACAAATGATCAAATAAAGACAAGCAATAAAAAATTGTGTATTTTTTATGACTTCAACATTTTTGTGTGTCTTGTGATAATTAAGCCCACTTCGCCCCCTAACTCCTAACCAACACACAACGACATTAAAACAAAAAAAAATCATAACTTAGTTTAAGCTTCTTCTCCAAACAAGTGTTAGTGTTAGGGTGTTACTATTTGATCAAGTGTTGTCAAAAATACCTTTGTTAGAAAAATTAAGTAAATTTTTGTGAAGCGGTATTTGGTCTAGGGATGGGGTGTTCCACTGTAAATCTAATTTACATTTGAAGCTCTTTTAAAAAAACGCAAAAGCTTTAATTTAATTAAAAATTCATAATTCATATTTTATGATATCATATCTTTTAATACGATAAACATATCGCAGAACGATAAACAGCAACAACAACTAATAATCGGCAGATGTGATTTTAATTTCCTATAAGTTATTTGCAAAGGAAAAGGTGTTGCTGCAAAGGGGTGATTGGAAAAAAAAATCAATATTTTGTTAAGAATATTATAAGGGGTTTTGAAAAGAAAAGGGCGATTTTTTTTTAAAAAATATTTTTGACCACGAATTTTTTGAAAATTTTTTTACGAGGATATTTAGAAAGTAAATATTTTTTAAAGAATATATATATATATATATATATATATATATATATATATATATATATATATATATATATATATATATATATATATATATTATTTAAAAATATTTTTAGTGCGTAGATTTTTTAAAAACATGTTTAGGGCGTTGAGTTATTAAAAATATATATTTTTAATATTTTTATGGGGTGGGTTTTTTAAAAATATCCTTTAAATATTCTTAGATCGTGGATTATTTAAAAATATTTTTTTTAATATTTTTTGGGCTTAGATTTTTTAAAAATATTTTTTAACTATTTTTGGTTTGTGGATTTTTGAATAATATTTTTTAAGTATTTTTAGGTTGATTTTTTCAGAGAACGAATTTTTAACAAAAATTTTTTTTTTTAAATTTTATAGTGTGGATTTAAAAAAAAATTAATATTTTTAGGGCTATTTTTTTGGTTTTTTACAAATATTTTTAGGTCGTGGATTTTTAATAATTTTTTATATATATAATTTTTTTAGAACGATTTTCAGAGGTTTGTTTTTTAACAAATATTTGTTTAAATATTTTTAGGGTGATTTTCATACCATGGATTTTAAAAAAAAAATTTGTTTAAATATTTTTAGTGTGATTTTCAGAGCGTGGATTTTTTAATATTTTTCGTTTGATTTTCAGCGCGTGGACACTTTACAAATATTTTTTTAAATAATTTTAAGACACTTTTTAGAGCATGGAATTTTTAAAAATATTTTAAGGACGTTTTACAGAGCGTGTATTTTTTCACATATCTTTTAAATATTTTAGGGCAATTTTCAGAGCGTGAACTTTTTATACCCTACACCACTATGTGGGGAGGGTATTATAAGTTGGTTTTGGCCAAAAAGTTTGTAACGCATCGAAATAATGGTCGTAGACCCATACTTATATATATCAAAATGAATGTCTCGACGAGCTGAGTCGATCTGGCTATGTGTGTCCGTCCGTCAGCCTTGTAATCACGCTACAGGTCGCAATTTTGATCGGATCGTCACGAAATTTTGGATGTTGATGGGGGTCCCGGGGGAAGAAGCCTATTGATTTTGGTGATGGTCGGATAATATTTAGGGGTCGGAATGGGCAAAAAACTTATGTGGATAAAAGACAACGTTTTTTTTCCAAAGCGAATATCTCAGCTTCTATATGGGTTATACCAAAAGCAAAACCTGACGATGAAAGTAGAAAATATCACCTTTCTAATGATGTAAAGTAGGTTCTCGTGGGTGATCACACAACGAAGATATCACAATAGTCCCAAATTAAACCCAAATTTTCATTTTTTCGATTTTAGTTATAATGACGAATATCACAGCAAAACATGGCAATGAAAGTAGATAATATCACCTTTACAACGATGTAACGTAGGTTGTCGTAGATGGTCAAACAACGAAGATATCGCAATAGTCGCTAATAAAACCCAACTTCTCATTTTTGCGATTTTAATAGTAATGACGGATATCACACCTTTGGTTGGGGACCTTCTAAAAGCAAAGCCTGACTAAGAAAGTAGAAAATCCCATATTTGAAATTAAGCAAAGTAGGTTGGCGTAGGTAGTCAAATAATAGAGATATCGCAATAGTCGTTAATACATCCCTTTTTCCACTTTTTCTGCAATCATCAGCCTATTGATGTTGGAGATGTCGACAGTAGTCAAATATAAAATTAAATATTAATTATTTTGGTTCAGTTCGCCTTAAGTCATTTGGTATAGAAGCCAGATAGGTGAAAACTTTCGTATCTCCATAAACGAAATGTTTTCGAGTGAAAAGATTATTCACAGAGGTAGTGGTGTAGGGTATCACATAGTCGGCCCCGTACCGACTATAGCCTTTTCTCACTTGTTATAATTTTTTTTTAATATTTATAGGGCGTTTATAAGAGCGCGGACTTTTAATAAATACCTTTTTCAAAGACAAAAAATATATAAATATTTTTTAATAAATATTTTTTTCAAAGACCAGAAGGTGATTAAAAAGACAATTCAATAAATATATTTTCAAAGACCAGAAGAAGTGGATATTTTAATAAATATTTTTTCAAAGACCGGAAGACGTGGATTTTTTATAAATATTTTGTTCAAAGACCAGAAGACGTGGATTTTTTAATAAATATTTTTTCAACGACAAATAAGACGTGGATTTTTTAATGAATATTTTTTCAACGACAAATAACACGTGGATTTTTTAATAAATATTTTTTCAACGACAAATAAGACGTGGATTTTTTAATAAATATTTTTTCAACGACAAATAAGACGTGGATTTTTAATAAATATTTTTTCAACGACAAATAAGACGTGGATTTTTTAATAAATATTTTTTCAACGACAAATAAGACGTGAAGTTTTTAATAAATATTTTTTCAATGACAAATTAGACGTGGATTTTTTAATAAATATTTTTTTCATCGACCAATAAGACGTGGAATTTTTAATAAATATTTTTTCATCGACCAATAAGACGTGAATTTTTTAATAAATTTTTTATCATCGACCAATAAGACTTGGATTTTTTAATAAATATTTTTTCATCGACCAATAAGACGTGGATTTTTTAATAAATATTTTTTCATCGACCAATAAGACGTGGATTTTTTAATAAATATTTTTTCATCGACCAATAAGACTTGGATTTTTTAATAAATATTTTTTCATCGACCAATAAGACGTGGATTTTTTAATAAATATTTTTTCATCGACCAATAAGACGTGGATTTTTTAATAAATATTTTTTTCATCGACCAATAAGACGTGGCTTTTTTAATAAATATTTTTTTCATCAACCAATAAGACGTGGATTTTTTAATAAATATTTTTTTCATCGACCAATAAGACTTGGATTTTTTAATAATTATTTTTTCAACGACAAACAAGACGTGGATTTTTTAATAAATATTTTTGTTTCGACCAATAAGACGTGGATTTTTTAATAAATATTTTTTTCATCGACCAATAAGACCTGGATTTTTTAATAAATATTTTTTTCATCGACCAATAAGACGTGGATTTTTTAATAAATATTTTTTTCATCGACCAATAAGTCGTGGATTTTTTAATAAATATTTTTTCAACGACCAATAAGACGTGGAGTTTTTAATAAATATTTTTTCAACGACCAATAAGACGTGGATTTTTTAATAAATATTTTTTCAACGACCAATAAGACGTGGATTTTTTAATAAATATTTTTTCAACGACCAATAAGACGTGGATTTTTTAATAAATATTTTTTCAACGACCAATAAGACGTGGATTTTTTAATAAATATTTTTTCAACGACCAATAAGACGTGGATTTTTTAATAAATATTTTTTCAACGACCAATAAGACGTGGATTTTTTAATAAATATTTTTTCAACGACCAATAAGACGTGGATTTTTTATTAAAAATATTTTTTCAACGACCAATAAGACGTGGATTTTTTAATAAATATTTTTTCAACGACCAATAAGACGTGGATTTTTTAATAAATATTTTTTCAACGACCGATAAGACGTGGATTTTTTAATAAATATTTTTTCAACGACCAATAAGACGTGGATTTTTTAATAAATATTTTTTCAACGACCAATAAGACGTGGATTTTTTAATAAATATTTTTTCAACAACCAATGAGACGTGGATTTTTTAATAAATATTTTTTCAACGACCAATAAGACGTGGATTTTTTAATAAATATTTTTTCAACGACCAATAAGACGTGGATTTTTTAATAAATATTTTTTCAACGACCAATAAGACGTGGATTTTTTAATAAATATTTTTTCAACGACCAATAAGACGTGGATTTTTTAATAAATATTTTTTCAACGACCAATAAGACGTGGATTTTTTAATAAATATTTTTTCAACGACCAATAAGACGTGGATTTTTTAATAAATATTTTTTCAACGACCAATAAGACGTGGATTTTTTAATAAATATTTTTTCAACGACCAATAAAACGTGGATTTTTTAATAAATATTTTTTCAACGACCAATAAGACGTGGATTTTTTAATAAATATTTTTTCAACGACCAATAAGACGTGGATTTTTTAATAAATATTTTTTCAACGACCAATAAGACGTAAATTTTTTAATAAATATTTTTTCAACGACCAATAAGACGTGGATTTTTTAATAAATATTTTTTCAACGACCATAGTTTTTCAACGACCAGCAAGACTTGGATTTTTTAAAAAATATTTTTCAACGACCAATAATTCGTGGATTTTTTAATGAATATTTTTTTCATCGACCAATAAGACGTGGATTTTTTAATAGATATTTTTTCAACGACCAATAATATTTGCTTTCAAAATTAAACATTAAATTTTAATAAATACCCTGTTTATTAACAAATTAATCTAAATTTTTACGATGCCATCGAACCAATTGTTTTGTTTCCTCCTAGAACAACAACCTCAATAAATAATTTGTGTTATTGTTTTTTTTTTTTTTTTTGATTTTGAAGCTGAGGCAATGAAACGAAATAATGTCAACATCTGCATAATATCAAGTTCTATTTTACTTTTTAAGCTTATATTTTATGAATTTAATCCGATTTTGAATGTCGAGAAAAGAAGGCGGTCTTTTGGCAAATGGTGTTTCACAAAACGTGTGTGAATGATTCACTGTATTGCAGGGCCAAAGGGGAGTTCCGCTTAAATACCATGAGGAATTTTGGTAGCAAATCTTGAATCGTTTTGTTGCTACTTTAATAAACTATTTGTTGACATGTTTTCTTTTGAATGTTGATATTATAAATTCATAATGATGTTTTTTTTTCTAAAAATAAACATTTTTGTCCCAAAGTGTTGATCTCAATAAACAAACTACCTGTTGAATTTGTAATTCCGTACAAAATTTACATTTAGATTACATTTTTCGTAATTCGTGTGCCCACTATTTAACTTAAATTCTCAAGAAGAAACGAAAACCAAAAAGCAACACACAAACACTGTCAAACACTTAATCTAATTTATTGACAAGTTTTATTAAAAATGTAAATTTTTAAATATCATAAAAATTTTAAAACAGCTAAATATGTGGTTTGAACGGTTATGTGAAATTAATTAAAAATAAGGCAAGTGGAAAAAATAGATTACTATTTCTACGACTAATAAAAATATGTACATATTTTGTTTAAGGCAATATTCAAATTGGAGGTTTTTACTTTTGTTGGGAAGTTTCGAAAAATAGTAAATACTGAACAATCAAAACTATGCTTAAATTTGCAACCTTAGCTTAGTGATCTCTCTTATATGTATTTTTGTTAGTGATAAAGGATTACATATTTCTTCAAAAAATCCTCAAACTCCCAACCATTGCAAATAAATCAAAAGACTTAAGCCACAAACCTGTTCTAACCAACCAACCAACCAACCACCCAAAAAAAAACTTTCTTTCCTTAATGTCTTAATTTCAAACATAGAGACTATTTCCACAAACTAACTTGTATTAAACCATATATTAACAATAATGACATCGACAATTTGTAGAAGAAACCCAATAATTATGACTCTGCAGCTTAAACCAAACTCCGACTCAAACTTCTATGACCACAACAACTACAGACCATGGCTACTCGGTGCCACCAATTACAAAGCACTTCCCTCCTTAATGTTACAACATTTATCATACAAAAGTTTAACAATATAATTAAAACAATTTAATAAAAAACCGAAGAAAAACAGTAACAACCAAAGACATAAAACTAAGGCCTGGCCGAAAAAAGTCGTTTCGCTAAACATACTTTTTTAAACAAAACCAAAGCAGTGGCTAAATAACCACTTAGCTTAGATGGCTGGCTTTCTGACTGACTGGCTGCTCGGTTGATGTAGGAGCAGTAGTAAGTTGCAGATTTTTTTTTAGTAAATGATAATTTTTGCCATATGCCTAGTTGTCTAGTTTGAAACTATTTCTTGCCAGTTGTGTTAATTGCTTTAGTGTTAAAGTCCACAGTTAAAAAAATAAGACAAAAAACATCCACAGCTTACTTGCATATAACTTTATAATACAATTCATGGGGATTTTTCCTCATCCATCTCAATCTCAAATTCACTTGACTTAAGACAAATGTTGTTTGACTACACAACTGTGTGTCCTGTATGAAGGCATCATCATGCATATTTCACAAGGAATGTTTGTTTAATGATGAGTTGGAGTTTAAGCCTTTTTTTTGGGAGTATATGTGAGGGTAGAATGCAATGTTGTAGGATATCTGGGAAAACTGCTGAAGATCTTTGGTCCGACAAAGGAAAATCTTGTGGTATTCTGTGAGAGAACACATCTGTTATTTATAAGAATATCATTTAGTCTCCTTGGAGAGGGACTATGAAAAATTGAAAACGAGTAGTTTTCTATACTTTCCATGTAAACGGGTATTTTGGTTTTCTAACACGACTTTATAGGTTCTGTTGGAAATATAGCCCAGTCAAAATAGACATGCGTATAAGGGGCAAATAGCAAAAATTCCCACAAAACTGAATTTTGGTGGAGAGCTAGATTTAGCCATCAGAAACAACATCCTAAAAGTCCCCATCGATCCCATGTGTGCAAAAAAAGTTATTCGGGGTCAAAAGTCAAATTTTGGGACTTTTTGGCTATTCGCTAATATCTCGAAAACAATAATATTTTCCAGCAATATGCTAAAGAGAAAGTTGTAGATTATAAAATGGCGCGACATATGAATGTATTGGTGAAAATGGTTTGTAAATTTATTTGCATGTCGCGATATTTTTACACTTATTTCAAAAATCTCAATAAGATTGCTCTTGACCATAAACACCTATGAGGTATCGTTATTACGATACGAGTCAAACAATACACGGAATACACTTATTACCATGCCACCTAAGAGGAAATTAACCTCACGCGATTATTTTACACTTGTTTTGAAAACTGAAGGTTCTGGTAACAATTGACTAAAAATAGGTTATTGACTATAAAATTTTCAACAATAATGGTCTTTACGGTCTCTCCCTAAGACATACTGTTCTTGAGATATGAGTCATACAACACAAAATATTTCCACGCCACCTCTGAGTAAGTTTACATTGCGCGATTATTTTAAACTTATTTCGAAAACTGTAGATTCTATAAAAAAGTGATTAAAGTAAGACTTTAGACTGTAAAATTTTATACAAAAGTGTTCTTTACGGTTTCTGACTAAGACCTATTATTCTCGAGATACGAGTTCAACAATAGATAATATGCACATATTCCCAAACTACCAGTGAGGGAGTCTACTCTGTATTCTTTGACTCGTATCGTAAGAACAATACTTCATAGGCGTTTGTGAAAAGTTTTTTGTTGTTGTAACAGTGTTTTTTATTATGTTCGCATGTTCGTTCCTCTGTTCAATCTGGCTCTGGGTCTATTTCCAGTTCCAGGAAAATGGCTGCTTCTATGGGATGTAGCCACAGATCCACTGGAGTTAGATGGGTAGCTTTGGCGGGGCAGTTGAAAATGCGTTCTGTGTCGTGCGGGCCCATGCCGCATATTGCAATATCCCTAGCGTAGTTGAGCCAAAGCTACTCTGGTTTGTCGTGGCAGCTGACGCTCCTCAGCTGCGATAAATGTAGGATGTACTCCGAGTACTTTATTCACACTATATTTGCCTATGGCCTTAGCAACTGCATCCGTGTGAATTTTATTCAATCCTGCTTGATATGCCTGTTGATCTAGGGATTCTCTCCTGTATCGTTGGACCTCTGCCTCTAGATCGTGGATATTCTTCTTGATATGCCTGAATGTGTCGGGCCTACCCACCAGGTGGTGGTGGCTCTCACGGTAACATCTGAGCAAATACTGCAACGACAGCATCTCATTGTGTTGCTTTACTGGAAGAATCACATAATCTGGGGGACCAGACTGGAGCCGCATAGCTTACCACAGACCGACCTATCGCTTTATATGTGGTCAGCAAGCTTTCTTTATCTGCACCCGAAGTGCTACCTTGTTCCTATTTTCAGCTTGTCGCAGATAGCTGTGGTGTGTGCGCACAACGTGAATGTAGTGTCGAATGTGACACCTAACATTTTAGGGCATTTTGTGGTCGGAATTCTGCTACCGTCAACAACAACATTCAACTCACGTCCAAACTGCGCTGTCCATGTGGTGAACAGAGTGGCTGTAGATTTTGTGGCGGAAATCTGCATATTCCTCGAATGGAAAAAGGTGGTAAGATCGGTTAAATAGTTGTTCAGTCTCTCACAGATGTCATCAGGATAGGTACCCGACGCCAGGATCGTGCAATCATCCGCATACGTCACGATCTCAATGCCGTCTGGAGGGGGTGGAATACAGGAGAGGTAGAGGTTAAACAGTTCCGGAGATATCACCCCACCTTGGGGAACTCCCTGTTTCACTCTACGGGGTTTGGACTTCTTATTCCTGAATTCCACGTTCGACTGGCGTCCACACATATAGTTGACTATACAACGTTTCAAGCTTAGCCGGAGGGTTGTCTGCTCAATGTCCTCAAACAGCGTGGAGTGCCTGACAGTATCAAAGGCCTTTGATAAGTCAAGGGCCACCATCACTGTTCTATCACACGGCCGTCTCTGGCTGAGTCCTTGACAGATATATGCGGTAATGGCGTGCAGCGCCGTTGTCGTGCTGTGCTGCTTACGGAATCCATGCTGATGATCGGCAACTTGATAGCTATTTCTGATACTGGGGAGTGTCAAGTGTCTTTGCTACGGGCGACAAAAGCGAAATCGGCCTGTACGATTCACTTTTGCAGGCATCCTTGCCTGGCTTCCGTAGTGGGACCACCCTGCCCATTTTCCAGACTTCGGGAACAACGAGGGTGGCTAGCGACAAGTTGAGAACTTTAGTGAGATACTCCACTCCCGGCTCATCCAGCTGATTCAGCATTACCATGAAGATTCCATCAGGGCTCATCGCTTTGGATGTTTTAGCGTTTCTGATGGCATTGGCAACATCATCCATTGTAAATTGTGGTGGTTCATCCTCGACAGGAAGAGATCTGATGCGACGTAATGCTCTTCTCTTCTTCTACTTGCGCACCTCTTCGGGTCAGTCAACCTAACGTCGCCAAACGTGACTAAGGTCCTATCTTCCTTTCTTCCAGGGTTCGAGAGTGACTTAACCGTTGCCCACAATTCACCTATACCGGCTCCAATGTTGCAGCTCTTCAGATGATTTAACCGTGTGTTCCATTTATGCTCGCAAACCAGCGTGTTAACTTCCAGTGTCAGCTCCCTGAATCTGGGGTCATTGGGTTTGGCACGACGAAGCTCATCACGCTCATTTGCTAATCCCGTCGCCTCTGCTGGAAAGTTTGGTCTTACTTCGGGTATTCGACCAGCAGGGATATGGCTAGCGGCTGCAGCAGTGATGATGTCTCGGAACGTCCTTTCTGCTACCCGAACATCAGAAGGATTAGGCAATTCTCTGAAGCGGTGATTGTGGAACTCTCTGAAACTCGGCCAATCAGCTTTCTTATGATTGACGAATGTGCGGCGTTCAGAGGTGATGTAGTCGGTTGGTCTGCTAATGGAGACAATTATGGGGTGATGGTCTGATCCAAAGGAAATGACGGGTTGCCAGGTAACGTCATTTGTCTGACCAGGTGACACGATGGTTATGTCTGGAGAACTGTGACACTCTACTCTAATTCTGGTAGGGGCGTCCTCATTGACCGTGCAAAACATAGAGCTATAAATCTACTCAGCCAGCGCTGTACCTCTCTGGTCGTTTCCGCGGGCCGAATGCCACATCTCATGATGCGCATTAAAGTCCCACAGGACCAGACGATTATGACCTTCCAAGAGCGGGCTAATGTCAGGCCTATAATCTGAGATACAGCTATTTCTCGGCGGGATGTATACGTTCAGCAACTCTATCTCGGCAGTTCCACACCTGACTGCTACTCCCATACATTCCATGTACGGGTCATTCGAGACAGGCTCAAGATAGGTCTGTATTGGACAGACTGGTGCAATAGGAAAGCTAATCCCCCACCACCACTTCTGATGCGATCTTTCCTCAGCACATTGTAACCATTACAATGCCCTAAGCTGTGGCTGTCATTCAGCTTGGTTTCTTGCACCACCGCGACCTTCATGTTCTTCCGACTCATGAAATCTACTATTTCCTCGATCTTACCTCGGAGTCCATTGCAATTAAATTGCAAAAAGGATGCATTTTCCGGGATTTAGACAACAACGGCTGGTGTTAAATGCTGCGTGTGCGGTTGCTGTCGAGGGGACTGCGGGGGAGTTTCGTAATCAGACGACGAGGAAGTTTCGTAATCCGACGACGACTGACTGGGGACTGTGTTTACGCAGCACGAAGCAACAAGTCCCTGTCGTAGTCCCTCACGTGGACAAATCCAGAGCAACTCCTTAGATGCACCCACTCCTGACATCTATTGCATCTCACCGAAGGTTAGATTTGGGTGAAGATGCGGATGTGACAAACTGAGCACAGATATATTGGTCCTGGGCTTTCCTCCGTCCCGGCACGAACCAAAAGAATTCGGATCAGGCCGGAACGATGATTTTGTGTTATTGCGTGACTCATATCTCGGGAACCATAGCCCCGATGTCAATCATATAATCTACAACTTTCTCTTTAGCATAGTGCTGATAAATATATCTGTTTTCGATATATGATCGAAAAGCCAAAAAAGTCCTAAAATTTGACTTTTGACCCCGAATAACTTTTTTTGCACACATAGGATCGATGGCGACTTTTAGGATGTTGCTTTTAATGGCTAAATCTAGCTTTCCACCAAAATTCAGCTTTGTGGGAATTTTTGCTATTTCAATGTCTGTTTTGACTTGACTATATTGTACCTGCCCCAAAAACGCCCAAAGAAAGTCGCTGAAGTTTTGCAAAACTTCTTTTGGCATTTACAAATATGCTATGGTAAGCCGAGCCGCCTGACACACTGAAAGCCAGTGTTATATTCCTAGGGCCGACACCATCACATTTGTAACGGTGTTGAAAGTTCCCCTCAACGTATTGTGGTCTGCATTCCTGAGTGTTTCACCATTGTCTTAAGACACGCCTATCGGACTGGACAATAAAAAAAAGAACGACTCATATCATTGAGCGAATATGTATGCTAATACAGCATTGATACATATGTATGTGTCATTTACAAGCATAACTCAGATAGTTTTTCTTAAAATTGTTCTTTTAGGTTGGTTATTACCTTACCTTACTACGATTACCTCGTATTTATGATCCTCCTATTGGCCTTTGGAAATATTTCAGAAGAAGAAAAAATAATTTGTTGCAAATATCATTCCTTCAACTAGCTTCAATTTTTTACTTCTTTGGGAAAACTAATGATCTGAGGCTGAGGTTGTTTTGTGAGAAACATTTAAGACAAAGGCAACAAAAAACAACAACAACAACATTTGAACTTAACTCTTTGCTACAGATATGGTTATCATTAACTATCCTACGAAAATGATGCAGACTGAAGAAGAAGTAGAAAAAATCATGACTATTGTAAAATTTTGCACGCATTTGGACTATTTATAATAACCTGACACTGACACACGCACTCTTTGGCTGCAAAATAACAAAATGGCATGCCACATAGATTTGTTTTCCCAGTGGTGGTTAATGCTTAACGAAATGGGTTTGGGGCAAAATAGAAATGGTCCACTGAGACAATTGAGACTGCATCAACATGAAACCAAGTGCCAAAAGATCAATGTCTTAAACAGCAAGCAGTAACTATCGTCCCCGTCCCCATCCTTTTTCTCTCTCAACCTTTTCTCCACATTCTTAATAACTGGCTAACAAATTACAAGCCTTGGAGAGCAATCGTATGCCCCCATATGCCTGAATGTCTATACATCTAGCATTTGAGTCATCTATCCATCAAATCTATTCATTTTTCTGGTTTATCCTACCACAAGTCAAAACTTTTGTGTATGATATGATACATTTTAGTAAATTTTTCAAAAAATTTTCCTTTGCATTTTTTTTCTTTTTTTTTTTTTTTTTTTTTTCCTTTATTAAGCTATGTAATACAAAGGTAGCTTAACTAATACTACAACTAGTCTCTAATAAGTAAAGTGACTAACTAGTAGTTCATGTAGTGCAAATATTAAAAGAAAGAATTATTTAACTTAGAAATAGTGATTAAGTTAGATAATGTTCATATGTAGTTAGTAATTCAATTAAATCGGGTAAGCAAATCATATGGCTTATATCGGCGAAGTCTTCTCCGAGGATTCGATGTATGTAGTAGTTTCAAAGCTTCCGTATTATCATGGTCTTGAAGTCGTGTGTAGTATTTTTCGGTA
The DNA here is from genome assembly GCF_047663935.1 of Musca autumnalis. Lineage (NCBI taxonomy): Eukaryota > Metazoa > Arthropoda > Insecta > Diptera > Muscidae > Musca > Musca autumnalis. Next base: position 236,253,399 of record NW_027411977.1, read on the forward strand.
TAGAGACGTGTTTCTTCCTTAACTGTATTGATTTTTAAGTCGCGGTGCAAGTCGCTATTGCGAACATACCAAGGTGCCTTCACAGAATTTCGTAGAACTTTGTTTTGAAAACGTTGGATTTTTTGCAGATGATGGTCTTTTGCGCAGCCCCAGAGCTGAATACCATATAGCCAGACCGGCTTTAAAGCTTGTTTGTATATCATTAATTTATTGTCGATTGAGAGAACTGAATTTCTTCCCAACAACCAACTTAAACTGCGGTATTTCATGTCCAATTCCTCTCTTTTTTTGTTTATGTGCTCTTTCCAGGTGAGTTTTGAGTCTAAAGTTATTCCTAAATATTTAGCAGAGGATTCGTATGGTACCTCATTCATATTTATATACAATGGTTTGTGTTGTGTCTGCCTTGTCGAAAAGTCGACATGAACAGACTTATTACTATTTAGTTTCAAGCCCCACTTAACGGTCCATTGAACCACATTATTTAGCGCAGATTGCAGTCTGTTCGTTGATTCGGTGGAATTTCGTCCAATTGACATTAGAACCGTGTCATCAGCGAAAGTTCCAATAAAGCAATTTTCGTGTAAAGGCATATCGTGGGTATATATAAGATAGAGCATTGGTCCCAAAATGCTGCCTTGTGGAACTCCAGATTTTATGGGATATAATTCCGAATATTCGTTGTCGTATCGGACTCTGAAGAACCTTTCATCCAGGTATGATGATAAAATGTCGGCGTACTTTTGAGGAAGTAATGTTTTTAGTTTGTTTATAAGTTCACTATGCCACACCCCATCGAAAGCTTGTGAGATGTCAAGGAACACTGCGGTACATATCTGCTTGTTTTCAAATGCATTTTCTATTGTTTGAGTAACCCTGTGTACTTGCTCAATGGTTGAGTGTTTTTTCCTGAATCCAAATTGGTGATCAGGGATGATACGCTTTGATGCCACTATATTTTCAAGGCGTTTGCAAAGTAATTTTTCAAATAACTTTCCAATTATAGGCAGTAACGATATCGGGCGGTATGATTTTACTGCGTTAGGGTCTTTTCCAGGTTTGTGCAGCATTATTACCTCAGCTACTTTCCAGTAACTGGGAACATATTTAAGTCTTAAGACAGCATTAATTATAGTGTTCAATTTTGCAATGCCATGGTAGGGTAGGTGTTGAAGAACATCACCTCTAATTAAATCAAACCCAGGGGACTTTTTACAATCGAGGTTTTTCACTACGTCACAGATTTCTTTGAAAGTAACTTTTTCGAATTCTGAGTCGTTATTAGATTCTTGTATATTGATGATTTCCCTTTCTTCAGTACAAGTTACAGCGTCGCTTGAGACGCTAGAAAATATTTCTCGTAAATATTCTGCAAAAGTTTTAGCTTTTTCCGCACTACTCTTTGCCCATTGGCCATTTTCTTGTAAAATAGGCGCCTTCTGAGGAACCGGTTTGTTCTTTAGCTTTGTTGCTTTCCATAAGGAATAGTTGGTTTTACTATCGTAGGTAAGGTTGGAAAGGTAATTGTGGAGATTTTTATCATTGTGCCTTTTGATTTCTCTGCTTAATCTTTGCGTAATATTGTTAAGGGCTCTCTTGTGCTCTGGTGATCTTGAATGCTGCCATTTCTTACGCATTTTGCGTTTATTTTTTACTAGTTCCCTAATGTGGCTTGGATACGATGGTGTAGATTGAGGTAAATTCTGTGGTGGCGTGCTATTCCAGGCAGCTTGTTGGATGATGCTTGTAAACGTGGTTACTTCTTTTTCTATGTCCTCTTCTGAGTCTATAGATCCGTGCTTGATAGACTCATTGATTAAGAGTTTAAACTTAACCCAATCTGTCCTTTTATTGGTTAGACCCGAATTTAAGAAATACGTCGATGGTTGATTTTGATATATTATGTATATTGGAGAATGGTCAGAACTGAGACCGTATCCATCATGCACTGTGATTTTCTTTGTGTCGATTTTGCTCGTTATAAAGAAATCTATTAAATCAGGAGTTTTAGCCGGATCGGATGGCCAATAAGTAGGCGTTCCTGTCGAGATTACTTGGCATCCTGTACTTGTTATTGCCTTATATAGCTCTCTTCCTTTGCTTGTTGTTAATCTAGACCCCCAGGCAGTATGTTTGGCATTGTAATCCCCACCCATAATGAATCTATGGTTATGTGAGTTTATAAGATTCTCATATTGATCTTTTTTAATATTGTGGCGTGGCGGACTATACACCGATGTAACCGACAATGGAGTTCCATTTTCAATTATAGTTACAGTAGTAGCTTGGAATTCTTCTAAACTTAATATATTCTCAGTCCAATGTTCAAAAGATTTTTTTATAATCACAGCGCTGCCTCCACGAGCGTTGTTACTGGGGTGTATTGAGTGATATATATCGTAGTTTTTGAAATGTATATGAGAATGTTTTACAAAGTGGGTTTCGCTAACAAGGCATACATCAATATTTTCTTCTTCCATAATGAGGCTGAGTTCATCTTTATGTCTGAGGAGACCATTTGCGTTCCATTGCATTATTTTCATATTTCTAGTCATTGATGCAACTAAAGAAGCTCTCTTCCAGCATGCTTAGACGAGCGTCTAGTGTTTTATTGAAAGATTCTATCGCTTCCAATTTGGATAGTATTTTCAGTAGTGGGTTCTCACATGGTATGTTCTTGTTGGTGGTCTGTGGTATTTGGGCTTGTTTTGCAGCTTCTGAATACTGCTTGCGAAGTTTATTTTGTGGGATGTTTCTTTTAACAGAAGATTGTGATTCACTATTGATTCTTACTTCTGTCGATAATGATGGTTTAGCTGTACTGTCACTGAGGTACGTGACTTTTGATTGTTTGTTCTTCTTGTTTCTCAACTTCTGCAACTCTTTTGCCACAATACAACCTCTGTATGTTGCTGGATGCTGTTCACCGCAATTGCAGCACTTCGGGAGGAATACAGTTGGTTTCTCGCAAGTTTTAGTCTCGTGCTTACCTGCACATCTAGCACATCTTGCTTGCTTGTTGCAATAATTTTTAGTATGATTGTATCCTTGACAGTTTTTACACTGGGGGATATGTTTGGGTAGTTTGAGCTCCTGTACTTTAACACTGGCTCCTAATATATTTTTGATGCCATAGATTTTCTTAATGTCTTCCGAAGAATCAAAGCTTAGAACAAAGAGATTCAACGGTTTTTTGGATATATAGTTCGTTTTATTAAAAACATTTATTATTTTAAATCCTTGATCCTTTAAATCAGATATTATTAATGATGGTTCACAACTATGATGTAGATTCTTGACAACAACACGTATTGGACGCTCGTGTTTGTTTTCGTAAGAATGCCATTCTATATTCGCTTCATTTAAAGCTTTAGTGACTTCTCTATAGTCATTCGCTTCGAATGTTGAAACTTTTTGGGATGTATTATCCAACATGTTTGTTATAAACCCACTTTTGGCCTTTTCTTTTAGCAATTGGTAAAGCGTTGTATATTTTTCAGTCGATTTGACAATAATTGGTGGTGGTCTTGGCGGTTGAATTGTTTGCTTGGGCGCGTTAACAATTTCTCCAGATTCGGCGGAAATCGGCGGTGTGGTGGCTTCGATTTCCGACATAGACTTGTTAGCATTGTCTTTACTTTTTTTATTTCCCTTCCTTTTTTTCAGAATCCACTCTGTTTCTTTGGCTAGCTCTTCCTCATCAGTCATATACACCATGTTTTGTTGACTGGTGTCGGATATTTTGTCACCCGTGCCATTTTCTTCTTCAGAGGGATATACATTTTTATTCTTTATTTGAGTGCTAAGGTCATCACACCGTTTACGCAGTTCTAAGTTTTCATCATGCAATTGAGTGCAAATTTTTCTAATGTTTTTATCCTCTCAATAAGCTGAATATTTGTTTGCTCTAACTCTTTGAGTTTTGTTACACGAAACAGGCTTAGACTGTTTCTTGGAGTATTGGGGGACGCAACGTCCTCCATCTCCGGTTACTTTCAAAGTAACGGACAATTTTTTTGGAAAACTGTTGTATGGCAATGCTATAAAAAAGGAACGCAATCCACTTTAATACTAAAACTTGGCAGCACTTTTATTGCCACTATTTTGAGTGACACGCACAGCTGTTTTTTATTTTGATAGTTATTGTTTATCTGTCTCTATCAGAATTTAATATCGTATTTTTGTGATGTTTCATAAATAATAATTTAGTTTTTTATTAAAAAGTGTTTTTAATGTTAACACACAACACAATGTGCACACCCTCACGATCAAATATACCGCTCGCGGCGCGCTACAGTGCTGTTGGGTGATTTTCGATGATTTCGTCCTTGTTCCGGAAAGTTTTGTGATCGCAACGAGAGCCAGTAACTACACGTCTGTACGGTAAGATATACACGGAAAGTTGATGAGTAGTGGGGAGTTTTTTTTTGTGTTGGTTTGGAAATGAAAACTGCACACAACACACAGTATATCTTTATTATGTGATATATATCATTTTTTCGGGGGCATAGACACAAAGTCACGAAGAAAATCCCAACACTACAGAGCGTAACAAGATTAAGTTGTTAGTTATTTTGTGGCAATTTTACGAGATGGACTTTTGTGACTAACAACTTCATTTGTTTGCAGATTTATAACACTACGCAGAGTAGTGGAAATTTCATTAGTGAGAGTCTTTTGTAGTGTATCTGTATGTGTCAGTTATTCGCATACCGTTTTCTAAGTAGTTAAGAAATTGTAGTTAATTGTAGTAACAGAGCATTCATATAATAGTTTTACAACAATAAGATAATCATTATTGTCAGGAACAGCATCTAGTGTATTTCATTACTAAGTCAATTGTATACACTAACAACTTATAATAATGATATTCTCACAAGTTTCCTTCTAAACTAAAATAATGTTATTATATTGAAGCATTAGCCTAGGGGCCCTTAGGTAATTCATTTCCCTAACAATCTTTGTAGCTATCTATTTTCTCATATCCATAGCAAATGATATTTAACAGAAATAACTTTGACCGTTCGTCTTTGGATATGTGTGTGGATTTTACTCGTTTTTTTATTGTTATCGTTTTTTCAGAACATTTCAGTTGATAGATAGTGTGGGTTGGTCCCAATCCATTTACATAGCTGAGTTTCTAGTGTCTGCTGCTGGAACCATTGTGAAAATCTCATTGAAATACTAACTCCAAATAGAAAAGTAATAAAATGTTAAAACACAATAAACATATGGGGTAGAGTGGGGCGATTTGAACACCATCACGGGCGACTGGAGTTTCTGATTCTTGGGATTGTACTGAGCAAACAAGTCAACAAGACCATTGGTCTACGGTGAATATCGAGCTACCGGATTTTGGCTTGAATTTTTTTAAGGTTTTTTTGATATTTTGGCATGTAACAGCCAAACCACTGAGATTTTCGATCCAACACGAAGACAAAAATTGTAGCCAAGACAATAGTTAAGAACTCTCTGGTACATGGCATAATCATTGGAACGCTCTTTCAGGTAGTTATGGCCTCGAGAAGGTGCAACTTTTTCGGAAAATATCGATAAATGACACTGTGCCAGAAAATGGGACTCAAAGTCAGTGAGTGGAAAATTCCTTACGGAGATGAAAGCCCCTGGTGTGTGTACTAACAAAATAAAAGGAAATTTTCACCATAGGTCAAGTTTCCGAGATATCGCGTAATTAAAGGTTAAATGTTGGCCCGTTAATTTGTGAGAAAAAAGCTTTATATCTCCGTAAAGCGTTATTGCAGCTTCATTTTTACATTACATGTCTTTGTTGGTTCCGATGCTAGACAAAACAAGTAAAAAGGTGTCAGTCGGCTTTGCCGACAGATATATACCCTCAGCCAATGTGAAGTGAAATTTTCACCTGCGGACAGATCGAATGTATTTAAGGTCTCTTCAGAATTTTGTGGCCCTTTTTGGACATTTGAACTTGGCGACAAAAATGTGGATTAGGAATTAACTGCCCTAAGACACAAATGTTGAACTTTTGTAGGGCAGGTACCCTTAGGGAGGACCGATATGGGCCATTTCAGAAGTTAAACTAAATTTTGATAAAATATTAGGAGATCCAAAGTTTGGACTAAATTGGTTGCCCCATTCAAGTGATAACGTGCTAGCATTTTAGTGACATTTTTTAAATATTGGGGTGAAGTATCGAAAATTGTGCACCGGTATTGCCCATTAAATTAAATTTGGATATAATATGACCAAGACCATATTTTGGACCAAATCGGTTGAACAGATGGAGAGTTATCGTGCTCTCCGACCGCCACATATGTGTGACATAGGGGTTTTTTACGCCTTTCGGGCTGTTTTCCCAAGAAATATGGACTTGCATCTGAAAAAACTTTTACCGTCGTAATGGATGTAGCGAATGCAAATCGATTCAACAAAAATCAAATTGATTCGAGAGCAGGTCTTAAAGTGAACTTATCCGAAATTTTGTGTGAGAGGTACCAGAAGGAGCAGACAAATATAGTCCATATTCTATTTATATCTGGTAGATATATTAGGATGTGCAAAGTATGGATTACATCGGTCACTCCCTGCAAGAGTTATCGTGCGCAAAATTTTTCCGAACATTTTTGAAGTTTTGTGGTGGAGGTACCTGAAGGAGTGGACCGATATAGCCCATCTTCGAATTTAAACTGTGTTTTGATAAAATATTACGAAAGCCAAATTTTGGACCGAATCGACAGATCCGTTCGAGAGTTATTTTGCGCTCCAACCACTACACAAGGTGTCGTAGGGGCTTTTTGCATCTTTCCGGCCATTTTCTCAGGAAGTATGAACTTGCCCCTGATGAAACTTGTACCGTCGTATGGAGGGCATTCATTGCCCAAGTTGCTAAAACAAAAATCAAAGCGATTCGAGAGATGGCCCTAAACTGAACTTTTTCGAAATTTTGTGTGGGAGGTACCCGAAGAAGTGAACCGATTGAGTCCATATTGAAACCTTATCTAAGTCTGGTACACATGTCACGATGGTCAAAGTATGGACCAAATCGGTTATTCCCTTCAAGAGTTATCGTGCGCACAATTTTTCCGAACGTTTTCGAACTTTTGTGGGGGAGGTACTGGAAGGAATCGACCGATATAGCCCATCTTCGAACTTATACTAAGTTTAGGTAAAATATTACGAAAGCTAAAATTTGAATCGAATCGCTTTATCCGTTCGAGAGTTATCGTGCGCTCCAGCCAGCCAGATAGACAGACAGACGGATGGACATTAGAGTTGGGTAATCTAGTTCCTAGTTCCTTGTACTAGTTCCAAAGCGTACGAGTAACATCATGAAATGTAACGTGTGATAGAAAGTATACGCAGTTTGTGCAAAGAAAAATTGTGGGCCATTGGAACTGCGAAGTGAACGAGATAGTTCCATATAGTTCCTTTGGCACAACTCTAATGGACATTACACAATCGACTCCAAATTGTCTGAAACACATTTCGTCCAAACATACTTGGGGTCTAAAACCATTATTTCGATTAGGCACAGTTTGCCCGTATGAAAGTGTATATACATACCCTCGTTGGCATAAATGCTGAGGGTATAAAAAAACCTTAAACTTTACATGTTCCAAATTTTGTGTGGAAGATACCCTAAGGATGTACGATGTACATAATCCAAGTATGTACGCGAGTGTTATGTTTGGCACAAGCAAGTTCAGTTAGTGTCGGCAGATTTTTTGGAACTCCAGGGCCATTATCTCAAAAAGTATGGACTTGTCCCCGAAAAAGAATACACCGTCAAGGAAAAGAATACAAAGACAAAATTTCCATTTTTAACAAAAAATGTGCCGTTTATTTACCATTAATTGGTCAAAAAAATTTGAAGTAAAATTCTCTTATTTGAAGACAAAATTTTGATGTATTCAATAAACTGCCAAAAATATATGAAGACTGAACACCAAATTTCTGTATTTTAGGGTGGATAATGTGGCTAAACCTTAAAAACCCGAAAAATGTAAAAATATTTCCTGGCGAAGACTAAAAACCAAATATCAGCTACATTAATTGTTTAATGTGGCTAAAACCTTGAAAATACCGAAAATCGGGCGATACCGTTCTATTGGAGCTCTATCAAAACGTGGACCTATGTACATAATTTTTATCAGAAAAGTTTTTTGGTCCATTGGCAACCCTCAATGCAAAATTTCAGCGTATTTGGGCGTGAAACATATGTAAAATCTTCAAAATTCCGAAATTCGGGAGGTACCGTTATATGGGGTCTATATCAAAACGTGGACCTATGTCCATAATTTTTATCGGAAAAGTTTTTTGTAAGTAAAAACCCCGCAACCAATTTGGTTGATAAGTTTAGCTAAAATATTCAAATGCCGAAACATTAAAAAGTACCGTTGCATGGGGACTATCCCAAAACGTGGACTGAACTTCCTAATTTTTTGCTCTCGGCATTGTTAGTGAACTATAAGTATTTATACCAAAATTCATCTGCCAACGCCAACTCATTTTATATTTGGCCACCGTTTATTTGAACTCGCGACATAGTGTAGCATTTTTTGAGGTTATGCGCCATTATCACGGGAACTATGGACTTGCCCTCCAAAAAAGTTACAACGACCTAACGGGGGCCGCACGAGCATCCTGTTACAAAAAATTTCATAACGAGATGTGAGGTTTCACTAAACTGCACTTATTTTAAATTTTGTGTGGGAGGTACCTGAAGGAGTGGACCGATATAATCCATATTCGAACCTGATGTATGTCTAGAGGTAGTATTACAATATGCAAAGTTTGGTTCAATTTGGTTACTCCCTTCGAAAGTTATCGTGCGACAATTTTTGAACATTTGTGGGGGAGGTATCTGAAGGTGTAGACCTACATGGCCCATCTTCGAACTTAAATCAAATCTGGACAACATATTTCGAAACCCAAACTTTGCACATCGTGAAATTTCTACCAGATTTAGATGAGGTTCCAATATGGAGTCAATCGGCTCACTCCTTCGGGTACCTGCCACACAAAATTTCGGATATGTTCAGTTTAGGACCTGCTCTCGAATCGCTTTGATTTTTGTTGCAACACCTTGTATTCACTTCCCTCCATACGACGGTACAAGTTTCATCAGGGGCAAGTCCATACTTCCTGAGAAAATGGCCGGAAAGGTGCAAAAAGCCCCTATGACACTTGTGTAGTGGTTGGAGCGCAAGATAACTCTCGAACGGTACTGTCGATTCGGTCCAAAATTTGGACTTCTCAATATTTTATCAAAACATAGTTTAAATTCGAAGATGGGCTATATCGGTCCACTCCTTCAGGTACCTCCCCCACAAAACTTCAAAAATGTTCGGAAAAATTTTGCGCACGATAACTCTTGAAGGGAGTGACCGATGTAATCCATACTTTGTACATCCTAATATATCTACCAGATATAGATCAGGTTCGAATATGGACTATATTTGTCTACTCTTTCTGGTACCTCTCACACAAAATTTCGGATAAGTTTACTTTAAGACCTGCCGTCGAATCACTTTGATTTTTGTTGAAGCGATTTGCATTCGCTGCTGCAATAAACAGCAGTAAAAGTTTTTCCAGGGGCAAGTCCATATTTTTTGGGAAAACAGCTTGAAAGGTGTAAAAAACTCCTGTGTCACCTTATGTGACGGTCGGAGAGCACGATAACTCTCGAACTGTTCAACCGATTTGGTCCAAAATTTGGTCTTCGTCATATAATATCCACACTTAGTTTCATGGGCAATACCGGTGCACAACTTTCGGTACTTCTAACCAATATTTAAAAATGTCACTAAAATGCTTGGACGATATCACTTGAATGGGGCAACCAATTTGGTCCGAACTTTGGACCTCCTAATATTTTATCAAAATTTAGTTTAACTTCTAAAATGGCTCATATCGGTCCTCCCTAAGGGTACCTGCCCTACAAAAGTTCAACATTTGTGTCTTAGTGCAGTTAATTCCTAATTCACATTTTTGTCGGCAAGTTCAAATGTCCAAAAAGAGCCACAAAATTCTGAAGAGACCTTAAATACATTCGATCTGTCCGGAGGTGAAAGTTTCGCTTCACATTGGCTGAGGGTATATATCTGTCGGCAAAGCCGACTGACACTTTTTTACTTGTTATTTTAATTTGTTAATTATATTTTATTGTGTAAATTCAAGACTTGCAGTGATGGGCAATCAATGATTAGATGATAGGTCGATAATGTAATGTTTTTGCAGTATTCGCACATAGGAGGGGAGAAAATATTTTGCTCTTGAAATCTTGAAAAAGTGTCCGATTTCACTCAGAAATCCCCCTATATAAATTTTTATAATCAAAAAAATATTAAAATATTTTGCAAATGTTATAACAACGAGCAGTTAGTTACTCTGTTGAACTCTATTTCAGACAATTATAAAGCAAAACGAAAGACTTTAGACACAACCTCAACATGGTGTTGTTCATCATGTGTGACAAACAGCAGCAAACAACCAGCCAAGCAACTAATTAAAAATTGCTTTTATTGTCAACTTTAAAGATCATATGAAACAATAAATAAAACACATACTAATATGCCATAATTATTAATTTAAAAATAATTTTCACTCATAATTTAACCTTAACCTTGACTTACAAACCCAATGTAAAAATATCACAAAAAAAAAAAACAAAACAAGAGGTAAATGACTTGGCAAAGTTGAGAAGGAGTTTCTTACGGTTACGCTTGTTTAAAGAAAGTGTTTTAAGTTTTTTTTTTTTGCTTTTGCCTTCTTAGATGGTTTTGAGGAAGATTATGGTTGGGGAGGGTTATCGTTTTTATACCACCATCATTATCAAATTAACCAACAAAGCAAGTGGAAATAAATGGTTTGAACTTGAAATGAAATTGAAAGCGTTATGATTATAAACAAACAAGTTTAAGTTTAATATAAGTATGGTAGTTGCGTTTGAGAGTTTGGAATTTGTGGTTTTGCTTCTTCGGTATTAATTTGAAAATAATGTGCCATAATTTTTAACTCAAGCTACAAGATTTGCGTAATATAAGCAAATCTAAGCTTGAGTTATGAAATAGAACAAAATTGTGTAGCTTATAGTGGCAACAACTAGAAAATTACTTTAATTGTAGCACAACAATAACAACCAGGCACCCACATAGAAATTCAATTCAGATACCTCAGCTTTTATTCTGTAAAACAAAAATCAAAAAAACCACATTGCATCACTGACAAATGTAGTGAATTTTGTTTTTGGCTGTAAGGGATTTATGCTCTGTTTCAGAAATTATTTTTGTTTGTCTTTTGTTTTTTGTCTTTTTGGATATAACTTTTGATTTCATTTTGTATATCTGCCAGCAGTAAACTATTGTTCTATGTAGAATATATATTTTTTTTGCGGATGCACTTTAGAATGCTTAAATCATCAGCATAGAACTTTTGTCTTTTTCTGTTGAAGCTTCTTTTTTTGGGGGTAATTCTTTTGTTCATCTTCAATTGTTGTATTCCGTTCTTCTTTGCTTATTGTTGCCGAGGCTATTGTTAGTTTCTGGTTTGATTGTTTGAACTATTTAATCAGTCATGTGTAAGATTTTTCTCGAGGTTATAGTTGATGTAGGTGGTAGAGTAGAATAGACTTCTTTTGGCTTAGATGATTGACTTTGATGTGCGGAGTTATTGTCTCCTTAATAAGGGGTTTAATTGCAGATAAGAACTTATGTGGCTAACAATAACGCAATCTAATAAGACTGTGAATACGTTTTGTTATATCCAAATATTATTTTTCATTACTATTTGAAATTTAACAAGTAAAAAGTCGTTAAGTTCGGCCGGGCCGAACTTTTTATACCCTCCACCATAAAATAGTCTTAATTAAAATGGAATAATTAGGGTCCTTTCACAATTTTAGGTGGAATAACTTTTCGACAATGGATATACTCCTACTACCTCCCACTATTGCTTAAATTACACTGTGAACACAAATGTTGGGGCAGAGATAATTCCTTTTGGAGATGAAAGCCCTTGGTGTATAATAAAAACCCCGGAGGACAGATGCGCCGTGAGCCGTACTTCCGCGTTATGGCGTGATGAAGTTTTTGCAAGTGACCCTGTAAGCCATCATGAATTAGCAATTTATCTTCGTTTGTTGTTTTTGTAGACCACTTACGCAACAGTGAACAAAGATATAACGCTAATTCCTGATGGCCCACAGGGTCTCTAACAAAAATTTCACCTCCATTTGGTTACACAGTGTTATCTAACCTAATCTAAAAAAATGTGTTCTCAAAATACCGAAAATCGGGAGATACCGTTATATGGGGGATATACCAAAACATGGACCTATGTTGACGATGTTTCGTTGGAGATGTTTTATGACCACTGAGAACTTCAAATGTCAAGTTACAGCTATTTCGAATAAAAAGTGTAGCTAAAATTCTCAAAATACCGAAAATCGGGAGGCACCGTTATAGGGGGCTATACCAAAACATGGACCTATGTTGACGATGTTTCGTTGGAGATGTTTTTATGACCACTGAGAACTTCAAATGTCAAATTACAGCTATTTCGGTTAAAAAGTGTAGCTAAAATTCTCAAAATACCGAAAATCGGGAGGTACCGATATATGGGGGCTATACCAAAACATGGACCTACGTTGACGATGTTTCTTGGAGATGTTTCATGACCACTGAGAACCTAAAATGTTAAATTACAGTTAGTTGGATTACAAATTGTAACTAAAATGCTCAAAATACCGAAAATCGGGAGGTACTGTTATAAGGGGGTCATACCAAAACATGGACCTATGTTGACGATGTTTGGTGGAGATGTTTCATGACCACTTCAAATGTCAAATTGTAGATAGTTCGGTTACAAATTGTGGCTAAAATTCTCAAAATACCGAAAATCGGGAGGTACCGATATATGGGGGCTATACCAAAACATGGACCTATGTTGACGATGTTCGTTGGAGATATTTCATGACCACTGAGAACCTCAAATGGCAAATTACAGCTAGTTCGGTTAAAAATTTTAGCTAAAATTCTCAAAATACCGAAAATCGGGAGGTACCGATATATGAGGGTTATACCAAAACATGGACCTATGTTGACGATGTTTCGTGGAGATGTTTTATGACCACTGAGAAGCTCAAATGTCAAATTGCAGATAGTTCGGTTAGAAATTGTGGCTAAAATTCTCAAAATACCGAAAATCGGAGGTACCGTTATATGGGGACTATACCAAAACATCCCATATCCTTTGGGATAGGGACCCTAAGTGCCAAATTATAGCTAATTCGGTCTGCAAATGTGGCGAAGAACGTCTAAATACCTCAAATCCGGAGGTACCGTTATATGGAGGCTATACCAAAGACAGGACCTATATAGCCCATCTTCGAACTTGACCTGCCTATGGAAAAAAGACCCTTGGGTGCAAAATTTCAGCACTCTATCTCAATTATTGCGGACGCTAGAGTGATTACAACAGACGGACGGACAGACGGACATGGCTAGATCGTCTTAGAATTTTATCCTGATCAAGAATATATATACTTTATAGGGTCGCAAATGATTAGTTCGATGTTTTACAAACGGCATGACAAACTTAATATACCCTCCATACTATGGTGGAGGGTATAAAAATAAACCGAAGACCTACGATCTTCAAACACACTACAACCGTTTTTCTCACACCAGAGTCCACTGATCTTTATACAGAAGACCACTGATGATCTTCACGCAGACGACTAACGGAAGACCAATGAAAACCACTGAAAAATATTGATCTCTCCACAAAAGCCCACTGATCTTCACCTAGAAGGCAACTGATCTTCACACAGAAAACCACTGCTCTTCACACAGTAGACCAATTGTCTTCACACGAAAGGCCAATGATTTTCTCTCAGAGGACCAGTGGTCTTCACACAGAACGACAATGCTCTTCACACAGAAGACCAATCTTCTTACAGAAGATCACAGATTTTCATACACAAAATCACTGATCTTCTTCCTCTTAGAGAAGATCAATGACCTTCATCCAGAAGAACACTGAGCTTCATACAGAAGTCCAATGATCTTTACATGGTACACAAATGATCTTCGCACCGACGACCAACGGAAGACCAATGATCTTCAAATAAAAACTAACGATCTTCAAATAGAAAACCAAAAGTTTTCAACTTGAAGACCAATGATTTTTTTATAGAAGACAATGATCTTCGCAGAAACGAACACTGATCTTCACACAAAGAACCGTTGATCTGTACAGAGGAGACCACTAATCTGCACCAGAATACCAACGATCTTCACAAAGAAAACCAATGATCTTCACTGGGAAGACCATTGATGATCCTTACACAGATGACCAATAATCTTTTCACATAAGACCAATGATCTTCTTAGAGAAGATTAATAATCTTCTTAGAGAAGACCGATGACCTTCACCCAGAAGTCCAATGATCTTAACATGGTAGACAAATGATCTTCGCACAGACGACCAACGGAAGACCAATGATCTTCACAGAGAAAACCAATGTTGTTCAAACAGAAAACCAATAAGTATCTCCCAGAAGACCAACTGTCTTCATACAGGAGACTAATAATCTTCCTACAGAAGACCAATGATCTTCTGACAGAAATCAAATGATCTTCACACATAAGACCACTGATATTCACACAGAAGACCAATGATCTTCGTACAGAAAATAAATTATCCTCACACAGAAGACCAACGATCATCACACATAAGATAACTGATCTTCACTCAGAAGAATACTGATCTTTACATAGTACACATAGAAAACCAATGATCTTTATACATGAAACCAATGGTATTCTCATTGAAGACGACTGATCTTCTCAGAGAATACCACTGTTATTTAGGCAGTGGTCTTCACACAGAAGACAAGTGATTTTCACTCTAAAGACCCCAGATCTTCTCACAGATGGGAACTAATCTTCTCACAAAAGGCCAATGATCTTCACAAAGTAGACCAATGATATTCACCTAGAGAACACTGAATTTTGCACAGAAGAGCAATTAAGAAGAAGACCACCGATCTTTCACACAGAATCCCTTCTGATCTTCTGACCGAAAATCAATGGTTTTGAAATACAAAACTCCAGGCCTTCATATTAGAAGGCGCCACATTTTCATATAGAATGAAATAATATTTATCTTATCGTTAAAATCAACCCCGTTTTAGTCTTGTAATTTGATGACCCATGTAAAAATATGTTTCATAAAAAATCATTGCATTCATAAAAAATCCTTGGTCTCTTGTGCCGAACTCAGTTGCCCTAGATTATCTATCTTATATTATTTCTTTCTTTTAAGCGCCATATAATTACATGACACATGCAAATTTTTTACA
The DNA here is from genome assembly GCF_047663935.1 of Musca autumnalis. Lineage (NCBI taxonomy): Eukaryota > Metazoa > Arthropoda > Insecta > Diptera > Muscidae > Musca > Musca autumnalis. Next base: position 236,268,742 of record NW_027411977.1, read on the forward strand.
TTCCATCACATCCATACTTTAAATACCTAAGCAATCAAATAGATTTTAAATTTAAGATAAATAAAAATCCCCATAGTTATGAAAATGAATCACAAAGCATTCTTTGCCCGCATTTGCCTATGATGTAGAGTAGTGATGGTCTACATTACAATTGTACCCGCCGACTGAAAATCATTTCAAAGGCATTCAATTCAGTTGAGTCATTCGAAATTTGTCATATTTGTCTGGGGTAAAAACAATTCATAACGATTTTCAATTAAAATTTTAACTGATAAATTTCTTTTTTCATTTCTTTTTTTTTTTTTTTTTTTTTTTTTTTGTTTTTATAGTTCACAGTGGGATTTTGAGTACTTTGACTTATAAAGACGATGGCACAAATAATATTTACGGTTGCTGTTACTGATGATCATCATCACCAAGCAATCTTTGTTGGTTGTTAACAGCCTTTTGTCCCCTCCACTTTTGGGTACGCTATTTATAGAGTGTGTGTGCGAACGTCTGTTGGTTGTTTGGGCCAGTCAGACGTTTTGTTTTTACGCCCCTTAGGGAGTGATCAATCATCAATGTGAAATTTTATCACGTTTGCTCTTCTTACTTTTTATTACTTAACAATTGTTATTGTTTCTCTCGTTTTGTTTTGGGTTATGGTTGTTGTTTTATGGCTTCACTGAGTTTAACTGCTGCTGTTCATACTTGAAGTTAACAACAATTGATGATTATGGCTACAGTGGTGGTGGTGCTGATGATCGAGATGAAGATGAAATTGAACCTGAAGTTGCACATGATGACGAATGTTAAAGTACCAAACAATCAACCAACCAACCCATCTTTTGGGCCATCAACCACCATCGTTAAAGACATTGTTGTCTCTTAACTGATGATGTGTAAAAATATTTATGATTTGTTACAGTTTTGTTAACAACAAAGCAAACCAAAAGATATGACAGACAGACAGACAGACATCTCTGCTCTATCACACTCAAGTATGAGTCGCATAAATTCCCCCCATAGCTCACAAAACAATTATTCTCGTTATATCAATGACAAATGATTACCGGCTGATTTTTAACATTGTATTGTCGAATTTTTGACATTGCAATTTTGAAGTTTTTGTTGTTGTCATTTTACAAAAAAAAAAAATTTAAATTGTTGTTTTGAAAATGCTTTTATTGTTGGCCACTGTAATTGGGTGTGTTTGTTTTCGTTGCTGTTATGCACCGAAATTGAGATCATTCATCATCCGTCGACAGTATTGAGAAATGCAAAATCAAAAATTTAATAAACCTGAATTGAAACAAATTTGGAGTGAAATTTAATGACAAAATTGTGAATGACGCGTAATGTTAAGGATAAATCACATGATAAACGGATTGGTCTTTATATAAAGACCAAGGGTATTCCATGTGAAGACTATTGGTCTTCTGTGAGTGATATTCTGTTTGCAAATCTGTGGCCTTTTTGTGAAGATCAGTGGTCTTCAATTTGAAGATCAGCGGCTTTAAATGTGAAGATCAGTGGTCTTCATTTTGTAGATCAGTAGTCATAAATGTGAAGATCATTGGTCGTTAATGTGAAGTCCATTGGTATTCCTTATTACAAAAATTGGTTTCTCTGTAGATCATTGGTCTTCTGTCTCTTCTATGTAAAGATCAGTGAAGATCATTGATCTTCTGTGAGGAGATTAGTGGTCTTCTGTGCGAAGCTCATGGTTTTCTGTTTGAAGATCATTAGTTTTTATGTGAAGATCATTGGTCTTC
>NW_027411977.1:236270598-236285598 GCF_047663935.1 Musca autumnalis
GGTTATAGTAGGTGGTAGAGTAGAATACACTTCTTTTGGCTTAGATGATTGACTTTGATGTGCGGAGTTATTGTCTCTTTAATAAGGGGTTTAATTGAAGATAAGAACTTATGTGGCTAACAATAACGCAATCTGATAAGACTGTGAATACGTTTTGTTATATCCAAATATTATTTTTCATTATTATTTGAAATTTTGAAATTTTTTAACATAGTTGCTCAATCGTACTAAAACTTTGCCCACCTTTCAGATTTGGATGACAATACAAAACATTTTTCCTATAACTCCCATATAGTGGAACCATCCGAGTTCAGGTATATTGATGTTTATACCCTCAGCCTTTAGGCTAAAGAGGGTATTTACACTTTGATACGACCAAAAATGTGCCTCATCGAAATAATGGTTTTAGACCCCAAGTCTGTCTGTCTGGCAGGCTGGTGCGCACGATAACTCTCGAACGGATTAATCGATTCGGTTCAAATGTTCGGTATCGAAATATTTTGTCCAGATTCGATTTAAATTCGAAGATGGGTCATATAGGTCCACTCCTTCAGGTACCACCCCCATAAATGTTCAAAAAATTGTCGCAAAACTTGTGCGCACGATAACTCTTGTATGGAATAACCGATTTGGTCCATACTTTGCACATCGTGTTATTTCTACCAAACTTAAATGAGGTTCCAATATGGACTCAATCGGTCCACTCCTTCGGGTACCTCCCACATAAAATTTCGAAAAGTTCAGCTTAGGACCTGGTCCCGAATCGCTTTAATTTTTGTTTACACAAGTTGTATTCGCTGTCCTCTATACGACGCTGTAAGTTTCATTAGGGGCAAGTCCATACTTCCTGAGAAAATAGCCTGAAAGTTACAAAAAACCCTATGACACCGTGTGTAGTGGTTGGAGCGCAAGATAACTCTCGAACGAATCTGCCGATTCGGTCCAAAATTTGGCTTTCGTAATATTTTGTCCAAACTTAGTTCAAGTTCAAAGATGGATTATATCGGTCCACTCCTTCCGGTACCTCCCCCACAAAAGTTCGAAAATGTGCGGAAAATTTGTGAGTACGATAACTCTTGAAGGAAGTAACCGTTTTGTTCCATACTTTGCACATTATAAAATTTCTACCAGACTTAGATGTGGTTCCAATATGGACTCAATCGGTAAACTCCTTCGAGTACCTCCCACACAAAATTTCGGAAAAGTTCAGTTTAGGACCTGCTCTCAAATCGCCTTCGTTTTTGTTGAAGCAACTTACATTCGCTGCCTCAATTACGATGGTAAAAGTTGTTTCAGGGGCAAGTCCATACTTCTTGAGAAAACAGCCCCAAGGGTGTAAAAACCCCCTATGGCACCTCCATGGTCTATGTCGGTCCATTCCTTTAAGTACCTTTTCCGCAAAATTTTTGAACTTTAATCCTAATCAACATTTTGTCGGTTCATACGATCAAAATTTTGAAACCCCCTAAATACATATTTTTTTTTTTTGTGAAACAAGTGTTTCAATTTGCACAGGCTGAGGGTATATCTCTGTCGGCAAAGCCGACTGATGGTAACACGACCTAAGGAAAAAGTGAATTCTTGCAAAGTCCCACACGCCCAACCAATATTCTACGTTAGTTTCGCTGGTGGTTTAATTCAGCTCATCAGGCACATCGGATGTGCATGGCTAGAAGACAAATGCTCAGTTCGATAACCTCAATATATACAAACATTATTGCAAATTTGCAGATATGAAGTATTTTTGAAGTCCTTTTTTCATCAAGTTAGTGTCTTGCATAGAATAAATTCCGAAGATGTTTTCCCAGGTAGACCTTCTTCGAACTTGATGTACGCTTGGAAAAAATTTTACGGCGGTCAAAATTTCGGCCCTAGGTTATCATGCTAAAGTTATCAGTAATTTTAAGTGGCGCTGACACCACCATTTCGGAAGGTATGGACCTGCCCAAGAAGAAAGTTAAATCTGTCTTATCAGGACCACCTTGTCTACCTTCGGTGAAGTTTTTTTAAAACAATCTTCAAGGAACCCTCAAACTCCAAATAAGCCAACATTTTGAACTCTGGTGTGAGAGGTACCTGAAATTGATGTTCGATATAGTCCATATTCGAACCAAATTTATGGCAGGAAGCAATATTACACCGAGAAGACATCGATCTTGACACTGAAGATCAATGATATTAACACAGAAGACCTTTGAGTTTCAAAAAGAGCACAACCGTTTTTCTCACACCGGAGACCACTGATCATCACACAGAAGCCCACTGATCGTCATTTTGAAAACCACTGATCTTCACAAAGAAGACCAATGATCTTCATATAGAAGATAAATTATATTCCCACAGAATGCCACTGATCTTCAAACAGAAGATCAATGATCTTCACATAGAAGGCAACACAGAAAACCAATGATATTCACACAGAAGACCAATGATCTTCACCCAGAAAAACACTGATCTTCACACAAGAGACCAACCATCTTCACACGGAAGGCCAATGATCTTCCCCCTAAACTCCAACGATGCTCACAAGGGAGACCACTGACTGATCTTCATACAGGGGACCACTGATCTTCAAAGAAAAAAATCAATGATCTTCCGACAGAAGACCAATGATATTTACATAGGAGGCCACTGATCTTTACACAGAAGACCAACGATCTTCATAGAGAAGACCAATGATTTTCACATAGAAGACCGACAATCTTCCCCCAAAATTCCAACGATCAACGATCTTCACACAGAAGACCAATGATCTCAACTCAGAAGACCAATTTTCTTCACATATAAGACCAATGATCTTCACCCAGAAGACCAATTTTCTTCACATATAAGACCAATGGTCTGCAAAAAGAGGGCCATTGATCTTCAAAAATAAGACCAATGATCGTCAAACAAAACAATACTGATCTTCACACAGAAGACCAATGATCTTCACCCAGAAGACCAATTTTCTTCACATATAAGACCAATGATCTGCAAAAAGAGGACCAACGGTCTTCAAAAATAAGTTAAGTTAAGTTAATTTATTGAGTCTTTTTTTCAACAATAAGATGATATTGGTACAATATGATAAAAAAACCTTAAGACTATAATGTATTATCTTAATAACATTGTTTGTTATACAGCATCATGCGTTACTTAATAGGATGACAATATGGTGAAATAACATGGAAAAGTGTACGCCCTTGCTCCCGGGACTTTTACATAAAGTGAAAATCTTAAATCTAGGAGTTGAAACTTAAAACTAAGAATAATAAAAAATTATAATAAAACAAAACAAACAAAAACTGATAAAAAAAATAGGTAATCCTGTATCTACCCACGATTTGTCCCGGCGAGCGCCCTTTCATAAAAGCGGGTAATACCGGAAGGATCCTCGTTTGCGTAACCCAAGGGAGACAGATATTGTGTGTTCGACAATCCAAAGTTTGCCTGACTGTTTACTACTTCTATCATATGTGCATTTTCATGAAGTTCCAATCTTAAGTTGAACTTGTCCAAAATGTCAAAAACATATTTGGAAAGCCGTTTCACATTAGAATTGGAATAAATAAAATTATTGGAATATCTTTTATTGGTAGAAATAAAGTTCTTCCCGATACAATACCTTAAAATTTTTCTCTCAAGTATCTCAAGTTCCTTCATTACCGTCGGCGAAATATTAAACCAAATTGGGAACGCATAAAGAATAATGGGTCTTATGCAAGTTTTGTACAATAAAATTTTCGTATTAACTGGTAAATATTTGTTACTAAGAATTTTTAGAAAAGAAACAAAGACACCTTGAGCCTTATTACGCGCCTTTCTGGCGTGAGCATTAAACTTAAAAAGTTTATTAAACTCAACACCTAAATATTTTACTTTGTCTTTAAATGGAATTTCAGTGCCATTTAAAACAAGCTTTAAAGTTTTACTTTCTGGAACCACAAAACGTTTGCATTTTCCAGAAGCATTTCTTATGCAAATGGCTTCACATTTTGACGTGTTTATTTTGATACCCCAATTATTGAAATACTGATGCACCTCATTGAGATATTGGGAGACATGGTTCAAAGCAATAACAGGTGATTCGTGGTGCGAGTATAGCAAGGAATCGTCAGCATATAAAATGCTTGAGGAGTTTTCATAATCGTGGGGGAAATCGTACATAAAAATGTTGTACAAATGGGGCGCTAAAACTGATCCCTGGGGGACACCACAGTGAACATTTGATAGATCTGATAACTTATTTTTAAATTGCACGCAGAACTGTCTGTTTGTGAAAAAGCTTTTAACCAGCCTTATGATCTGAGGACTAAATCCAATGTTTATCATTTTTGCTAATATCCCATAGTGAGAAGCATGATCAAAAGCTTTTTCAACGTCAAGAAATACAGCGACAGTACATTTTTTATCTCTTAAGTTCAAGACTATATCATTATGGAATTTTGTCATAGCATCAACTGTTGAATGACCCTTCTGGAAACCAAACTGTGAATTTGGAATATATGGTAACGATACTCCAAAATCCATTCTTTTCCGAATAACTACCTCAAAAAGTTTACCTAAATTTGAAAGCAAAGAGATAGGTCTCAGATTAGAGATGTCTGCAGTATTGGCCTTTTTTTTAATGGGTATTATCTTGGAAATTTTCCAAGAATCTGGAAAATATCCATTAGAAATACAATTATTAAAAATTATGGTTAAAAATTCAAATGCTTTGACAGGAAGCTTACGTATAATAAAATTAGATAGTCCGTCGAGACCGGCCGACTTTTTATTCTTAATTTCATTAGATATGCCCAAAACTTCATCCATAGTTGTAAGACTTTCACACCCTTCTGGATTTCTGGAATCTACGTCATTTGAAAAAGAAATACTATGTTGTGGAAGGTTGGCAATGTAGCTATTTATAAGCGCTTCTTCAGAAGGTTGACGAACAGGACTATTATATAAACTTGAAAAAAAAAAACAATCTTAAACGATCAAGACATTCCGACTCATTAGTTATCATTATGCCATCAACAGATAATTTTTGTAGAGGGAGACTCTTTCGATGACCAATGATCTTAAAAACTTGCCTATGTGCGTTAGGCCCGGGCTTAATTTCCCGTAGGTTTTCTCTGAAAATTTCGGTCTGTTCCATTTCAACCTGTTTTTTAATCATGATACCCAACAATTGAATCTGCTTCGATAACATACGATATTCCGGATTATATCTATCACTCGAACGTTGATAAATTCGTTTAAGTTGTTTTTGCCAACCATACTTTATTCTGTAAAGGTTCTTAATTCTATCAGAAATTAAAAACTTTCGTCTTCCCATTTCAATTTTTTCCGAATGAGATTCCGAGACTGAGCATACGACTGAAGTATGCTGGTCAATTTCCTTGTTTGTTAAGTTATTAACAGAACTTGGATAATCATTAATAATACCTTGTGTTACCTCATGTTTAAAATCGATCCAGTTCGTGTTTTTGTAGCTCATAAAACTAGGTGGAGGTTGAAGAACCATTTCTACACATGGAAGCGTGATATTAAGTTTAAGAGGGAAGTGGTCAGAAAATGTGGGCAAAGTTGAGATGGAATAGGATAGGATTCCATTTGGAAAAGTTGGACTAGATGAAGAAATTCTAGTAAAAAGATGCGGGTGTTGTTCAAGAAAATCATGCAACTGAATGCCGTTTGAATTATTCATAGAATCCCCCCATGAAACATGCTTGGCATTGAAATCACCGCCAACAATGGTTAAATCAAAACTTCTTAAATAATTACCTAAACACATTAAAGAACTTACTATTTGAGAACGATTTGAATTCCCAGGGATATAAATAGAGCCTAGCAATATTTTTCTAGGAACCCCATTAATAGAAACATCAATAGAGACAAAAAGACTAGGAAAACAGAAATCGGAAATAACTTCTATTTTAAATTTGTAATTTTGCCTAAGCACTATGGCAACACATTGTGAACTGTTGTCCCGAAGAAATTTACAACCCTCGAAACAAACTCTCACTCCCGGGCGCAAGTGCGTTTCTTGAAGGAAAGCAATATCAACATCAAACTTGTTGATTAGATTATATAGTTCGAATCTACGGCCATACTCAATTAGTGACCTGACGTTAAAAGTTATTAAATTAAGAAAATTATGGACCATAAACTTCGTTTACTTCGCGTAGGAGACTGACACATTGGTGCACAGCCTCATCCTTTGAAAATGATTTAAATTCTCTTATAAATTTAGATATCTTGTCTTCTAATGATATTACTTTAGGTGGGCAAATTTCTTTTGCAATCTTTAAAAATTCTTCCATAATCTTAGGTTTTGTTGAAGAAATTTGAGTATGAGCATTAACAATTCCACGAGAGGCATCCGAAAAGGATATACTTGGCTTAGTAAAAGAGTTTAAAGCGTTTACGACATTATTGTTAACTTGTTCTGTCCTCTTTAGTGCAACTGCTTTAGCTCTCTTCTTAAGCTCAACATATTTCTTATACTCAGGACAACCTCTAAAACTTGCCGGGTGACCATGATTGCCACAGTTTACGCAAAATGGTAAATTTTCCGCAGTTTGTACAAATTGGCATTCTCCTTTCGCATGATTTTTTCCGCATTTTACGCAAGCGGGTTCCCTATTACAATTGTTAGACATATGCCCCCATTTTTGGCATCTCCAGCATTGCACATTACCCAAATTTTTCCTAGGCAATTCCCAATATACTCTTTGTTCTAGTACGTACCTGTGACATTTTAATTCTGATACCGATTTACCAGGAAGCAAAGTAACAAGAAAGAGACCCGTGTCTATATCGTTTTTCCTCGAGAATGAAGTAGTGAACTTGGAGACATTTTGAACTGTACCAGGTACCAACATATCAATATCCGCTTTAATATCATCAATAGCTGTTTCATGCAAAAGGCCACGCAAAACAATGGATTGGCGTTTTAACTCCTTAGGTGTGAAAGAGTATGAGTCTAATTTTTTTTCGCGGAGGAGGTTCATTAATTCAGTATGTACTTGTGTGTCTTGTAAATAAAGCTTACTTTTAACTCTGCTTTTGTTTACTACCTTAAATACAATATTCCTCGATTTTAAATCTTTGATTAGACTATGGACATCTACACCAAAAAGAAAGATTGGGGGACAGAAAGGTTTTTTATTGCCAACAGGCTTCTCTACATATAATGTGCCCTTCAGTGGAACTTTGTTTTGAAACGTGTTACTTGATCTTACATCAAGATCGCCTAATAATGCAAATCTATTTGATGACGCGGTCGATTGACCGGCTGCGTTTTTAGTAGTGTTAAATTTAACATTTGATAAATCTACCTTAGCCTTTCTATTGCTAATTGCGATTTTGCGTTTTTTTTGCACGCGTTGGAAATCATCGTCATCATCAGGTAAGTTCAATTCTTCGTGTTCCATGTTGCTATCAGCGTCTAATGACGAAATTCTTGTTGAAGGGTCTTGCATGGAATTTGGGTTTTGCAAATTCTTTGTATCAATTGAAGGCAGATTTTCCACACTTATTATTAGATTCGTGGAATTTTCCTCATTGCGTCTTGTATTCGTAGCTGTAGGCTTCAAATGCGTTTGATCTTCATCAATAGATTCAGGTTCTGGCGACACATGTTCATTGAAACAAGCTGCATGCAAAAGCGTGCCGATTCTAGATTTTGATCTCGATATCTGGTTGCCTTTATCAGGAGGTATGTTTTCAGCAGGATCGCGAGCGACACTGCCTATTGAATTCAAATCCATTTCAAGATTTGAAAGAAAATTTGCTCAGATTTTTTTTTTTTGAAAATTGTTTTATTAATTTTCCGTAAGTTTAAAAACACGTCTGCTTCGTTCAAAGGCTTTCAGGAAAGTCCTTCAAAAATAAGACCAATGATCGTTAAACAAAACAGAAGACAAATAATATTCACCCAGAAGACCAATTTTCTTAACATATAAGACCAATGATCTCCAAAAAGAGGACCAATGATCTTCAAAAAGAAGGCCAATGATCTTCAAAAAGAAGACCAATGATCGTCAAACAAAACAATACTGATCTTCACACAGAAGACCATTGATCTTCACCCAAAAGACCAATTTTCTTCACATATAAGACCAATGATCTGCAAAAAGAGGACCAACGATCTTCAAAAATAAGACCAATGATCGTTAAACAAAACAGAAGACAAATAATATTCACCCAGAAGACCAATTTTCTTAACATATAAGACCAATGATCTCCAAAAAGAGGACCAATGATCTTCAAAAAGAAGGCCAATGATCTTCAAAAAGAAGACCAATGATCGTCAAACAAAACAATACTGATCTTCACACAGAAGACCATTGATCTTCACCCAAAAGACCAATTTTCTTCACATATAAGACCAATGATCTGCAAAAAGAGGACCAACGAATATCAAAAATAAGACCAATGATCGTCAAACAAAAAAAAAACTGATCTTCACACAGAAGACCAATGGTCTTCACTCAGAAGACCAATTTTCTTAACATATCGACACCTCCAAATAATAGTATGCTAAGTCAAAAAAGTGTGTTTTGCAGGAGAAGCTCTCAAAGTTTGGAAATTTTTTTGAACTTCAGTACTATGCTAAGTCAATATTTGTTTATAACTTCTGTTCGGATTGACCGATCATTACCAAAATTAGACAGAATTGAAGTTAAAGGACGTTGGACACCTCCAAATAATAGTTTGCTAATTCTGAAAAGCGAGTTTTGCAGGACAAGCTCTAAAAGTTTGGAAATTTCTTTGACCTTCAGTACTATGCTAAGTAAATATTTGTTTATAACTTCTGTTCGGATTGTCCGATCATTACCAAAATTTGACAGAATTTAAGTTAAAGGACGTTAAATATAAAAATGGAAAGAACTTGAAAACATGCTAAGTCGACTTAGCATACTATTGTTTGGAGGCGTCGATATAAGACCAATGATCTCCAAAAAGAAGGCCAATGATCTTCACACAGAAGACCAGTTATCTTCCCCCAAAATACCAATGATCCTAAGAAGGGAGACCGCTGATCTTCAGACAGAAGACCAATGATCTTCATAGAGAAGACCAATAATTTTCACATAGAAGACCGACGATCTTCCACCAAAATTCCAATGATCCTCACAAGGGGGTCGTGCTCTTCGCACAGAAGACCACTGTTCTCTACACAGAAAAATACTGTTCTTTACGCAGAAGACCACCCATATTCCCATAGAAAAACCGTTATCATTATAGACAAGTACATTGATATCCAACCAGAAAACCTCTTGTCTTCGCACGAAAGACCAACGATCTTCACACGAAAGATCAACAAATCCAATGATCTTCGCATAGAAGACCACTGATTTTCATGCAGAAGACCATGGATCTTCACACAGAAGACCACTGATCTTCACAAAGGAGTCTTATAGTCTTCACATGGAAGACTCATCGTCTTCACATAAAGGCAAGTCATTGGCATAAAATTGCATATTGGACCGTCTTACCATATGTGCTTAATTTTATTAAACATTCCCAAATCCCGTCATTGCACTTCACCCCAAATTTGTTTCAATTCAGATTTATTAAATTTTTGATTTTGCATTTCTCAATATTGTCGACGGATGATGGATGATCTCAATTTCGGTGCATAACAGCAACGAAAACAAACATACCCAATTACAGTGGCCCACAATAAAAGCATTTTCAAAACAACAATTTAAAATTTTCTCTTTTTTTGTAAAATGACAAAAGAAACTTCAAAATTGCAATGTCAAAAATTCGACAATACAATGTCAAAAATCAGCCGGTAATCATTTGTCATTGATATAACGAGAATAATTGTTTTGTGAGCTATGGGGGGAATTTATGCGACTCATACTTGAGTGTGATAGAGCAGAGCTGTCGGTCTGTCTGTCATATATTTTGGTTTGCTTTGTTGTTAACAAAACTGTAACAAATCATAAATATCTTTGCACATCATCAGTTAAGAGACAACAATGTCTTTAACGATGGTGGTTGATGGCCCAAAAGATGGGTTGGTTGGTTGATTGTTTGGTACTTTAACATTCGTCATCATGTGCAACTTCAGGTTCAATTTCATCTTCATCTCGATCATCATCACCACCAACCACCGCCATAATCATCAATTGTTGTTAACTTCAGCAGCAGTTAAACTCAGTGAAGTCATAAAACAACAACCATAACCCAAAACAAAAGGAGAGAAACAATAACAATTGTTAAGTAATAAAAAGTAAGAAGAGCAAACGTGATAAAATTTCACATTGATGATTGATCACTCCCTAAGGGGCGTAAAAACAAAACGTCTGACTGGCCCAAACAACCAACAGACGCACACACACTCTATAAATAGCGTACCAAAAGTGGAGTGGACAAAAGGCTGTTAACAACCAACAAAGATTGCTTGGTGATGATGATCATCAGTAACAGCAGCCGTAAATATTATTTGTGCCATCGTCTTTATAAGTCAAAGTACTCAAAATCCCACTGTGAACTATAAAAACAAAAAACGAAATGAAAAAAGAAATTTATCAGTTAAAATTTTAATTGAAAATCGTTATGAATTGTTTTTACCCCAGACAAATATGACAAATTTCGAATGACTCAACTAAATTGAATGCCTTTGAAATCATTTTCAGTCGGCGGCTACAATTGTAATGTAGACCATCACTACTCTACATCATAGGCAAATGCGGGCAAAGAATGCTTTGTGATTCATTTTCATAACTATGGGGATTTTTATTTATCTTAAATTGAAAATCTCTTAGATTGCTTTGGTATTTAGACTATGGATGTGATGGAATGTAAAAAATTTGCATGTGTCATGTAATTATATGGTGCTTAAAAAAAAGAAACAATATAAACAGTATATAGATAATCTAGGGCAACTGAGTTCGGCACAAGAGAGGACATTATTGGTGCCAGGAGCATATGTGAGGACCAAGGATTTTTTAAGAATATTTTTACATGAGTCATCAAGTTACAAGACTAAAACGGGATTGATTCTAAGGATAAAAAGACTAAATGTTATTTCATTCTATATGAAAATGTGGTGCATTCTATATGAAGGCCTGGAGTTTTGTGTTTCAAGACAATTGATTTTCTGTCAGAAGGTCAGAAGGTATTCTGTGTAAACGATCGGTGGTCTTCTATATAAAGTGCTTTTCTGTTGGTCATTGCTCTTCTGTGTAAAAATCAGTGTTCTTCTAGGTGAATATCATTGGTGTTTTGTGTAAAAACAGAAATGTGTGAAAATCGGCTTTCTCTGAGAAGCTATGCCGATCAGTGGTATCATATGTGAAAATCGTTGGACTTTTGTGTGTAGATCAGTGTCTCCTTGATGGTCCTTGGACTTCTGAATAAACATCATTAGCCCTTTATGGGAAGATCGGTGGCCTTCTGTTAGAGAACTGAAGATCTTTAGTTCTCTCTGTGAAGATCACTGTCCATCTGTTAGAAGTCTGGGGTCTTAAGAGTGAAAATCACTTGTCTTCTGGTCTTCAATATGAAGATCAGTGGCCTTCTGTGTGAAGATCAGGGGTCTTCAGAGTGAAGATCTTTGGTTTTCTGTGTGAAAATGGCTCGTCTTTTGTGTGAAGATCACTGTCCATCTGTTAGAAGTCTGGGGTCTTCAGAGTGAAAATCACTTGTCTTCTGTGTGAAGACCACTGGTTTTCTGCCTAAAGAACAGTGGTATTATGTGAGAAGATCAGTGGTTCTATGAGAAGATCATTTCATGTGTAAAGATCAGTGATTTTCTATGTGAGGCCATTGATCTTCTCTGTAAAGATCTGTGGCCTTCTGTTGAAAGATCAGTGACCATTTGTGAGAAGATCTGAGGTCTTTAGTTTGAAGATCACTGGTCTTCTGGGCGAAGACAACTGGTTTTCTTTGTATGATGATCTGTGTGCAGATCATTGGTCTTCTTCGTAAATATCAGTGGTCTTCAGTGAGAAAATCATTGGTCATCTGAGTGAAGTTCAGTAGTTTTCTGTGCGAAGACCATTGGTCTTATCTGTGAAGGACAATGGGCTTATGTGTGAAGATCTTCTGTGAAAAGATCATTAGTCTTCGATGAGAAGATCATTAGTCTTCTATGAGAAGATCATTAGTCTTCTATGAGAAGGTTATTGGTCTTCTGTATGAAGATCATTGGCCTTCCCTGTTTTGTGTGAATATAATTGGTCTTCTCTATGAAGATCATTGGTCTTCTGTGTGAAGATCAACTGTCTCCCTTGTTAGGATCATTGGAATTCTGGGGGAAGATAACTGGTCTTCTTTGCGAATATCATTGATCTTCTGTGTGAAGATCAGTGGTCTTCTGTGTTATGTGTGAAGATCAGCGGTCTCCCTTGTTGGAATCATGGAATTCTGGACTTCTTTTTGAACATCATTGGTCTTAATTTTGAAGACCATTGGTCTTATTTTTAAAGATCATTGGTCCCCATTTTGCAGATCATAGGTCTTATATGTGAAGAAAATTGGTCTTCTGGGTGAAGATCATTGGTCTTCTGTGTGAAGATCAGTATTGTTTTATTTGACGATCATTGGTTCTCTTTTTGCAGATCACTGGTCTTCTTTGTGAAGGTCATTGGCCTTTTCCAATGAGATCAGTTGCCTTTGGGTCAAGAACGACAGTATCATTGGTCATATGTGTCGACGGCATTATTAAGTTTTTAGTGTGTGCGTCTTCTGTCTGAAAATAATTGAACTGCAGTTGGAAGGTCTATGCAGACCTGTGGTCTTATATATGAAAACCTGGGATCTCCTATATGATGGCTTGCGGTACCCCATATGAAGACCTGTGGTCATCTATAGGAAGACCGGAAGTCTTCAATATGAAGGCCTGTGGTCTTATATATGAAGACCTCTGAACTTCTATATGAAGACCTGTGATCTCCTCAATGTAGATCTTTGGTCTTGCATATAAAGAACTGTGGTCTTCTCTCTTCTGTATAAAGACTTATTATATTCCATAACGCGCGGTGTTCCTTATGGAAACTTGTGGTATTTATATGAAGACTTATAGTGTTCTATATGAACATCTACTCTAGAAGACCACAGCAGGGGTCATCTATGGAATAGAAGACATCCATAAGGGTCATCAATAGAAGAGAAGATCACTGTAGGGATCTTCTCTAGAATTGAAGACCTCCGTAGGATCTTCTATAGAAGACTTCTTTGGTCTTCTATAGTATAAAAGAGAAGACCTCCGTAGTGGTCTTCAATAGAATAGAAGACCTCCGTAGGGGTCTCATCTAGAATAAAAGACTTCCGTAGGAGTCTTCTATAGAACATAGACTTCCGTTGCGTTCTTCCATAGAATAGATGACCTTCGTATGGATGTTCAACAGAATAGAAGACCTCCGTTGGCGTCTTTTATATAATATAAAAACTTCGCAGGGGTCATCTATAGAATAAAGTATTTCCGTAGGCGTCTTCTACAGAATATAAGTCCTCCGTAGTGCTCTTCTATAGCCGTCTTCTATAGAATAAAAAACCTCTGTAGGGGTCTAAGACCTCCGTAGGGCTCTTCTACAGAATAGAAGACCTCTGTAGGGGTCTTCTATAGAATAGAAGACCTCCGTAGGGGTCTTCTATAGAATTGAAAACCACCGTAGTGGTCTTCTATAAAACAGAATACCTGCGTAGGGGGTTTCTACAGAATAAAATACCTCCGTAGGGGTCTTCTACAGAAGAGAACACCAACGAAGGGGGAATGGAAACCTTTGTATCGGTCTTCTATAGAATAGAAGACCTCCGTAGGGGTCTTCTATACAATAGAAGACCACCGTAGGGGTCTTCCATCCAATAGAAGACCACCGTAGGGGTCTTCCAGCCAATAGAAGACCACCGTAGGGGTCTTCTATAGAAGAGAAGACCACCGTAGGGGTCTTCTATAGAAGTGAAGACCACCGTAGGGGTCTTCTATAGAAGAGAAGACCACCGTAGACCTCCGTAGGGGGTCTTCTTTAGATTAAATACCTTCGTAGGGGATCTTCTATAGAAGAGAAGACCACCATAGGGGTCTTCTATAGAATAGAAGACTACCGTAGGGGTCTTCTATAGAAGAGAAGACCTCCGTAGGGGTCTTCAATAGAATTGACGACCTCCGTAGGGGTCTTCTATAGATTAGATGACCTCCGTAGGGGTCTTCTATAGAATAGAAGACCTCCGTAGGGGTTTTCTGTAGAATAGAAGACCACTGAAGAGGTCTTCTATAGAAAAGAACACATCCGTAAGGTCTTCTATCCTATAGAAGAACACCAGGGATTCGAAGTCCAAATTTTGGACCGATTCGGCTTATCCGATGTATGTCCCGTAGAAATATTACGATACGAAAAGTATGAACCAATTCAAGAATTATCGTGCTCACAATTTTTCCGAACATTTTCAAACTTTTGTGGGGGAGTTAAATGAAGAATATGGTGTATCTTCGCACTTAAACTACGTCTGGACAAAATATTATGAATGCCAAATTTTAGATCGAATCGGCTGATCCGTTCGAGATTTATCGTGCGCTCTAACCACTACACATGGTACCATAAGGGTTCGTTTGTTAAACCTTTTGGACTGTTTTTTCAGGAAGTATGGACTTGTCTCTGATAAAACTTGTACCGTCGTGATGGATGCTGCGAATACAAGCTGTTACAATAAGAATCAAAGCAATTCGGGAGCAGATCCTAAACTGAAATTTTGTGTGGGAGGTACCTGTTGGGGATTTTTTATAGAATCTTCTATAGAAGAGAAGGTCTCTCTAATTCAATTCTATAAAATTGAAATCTCCGTATAGTTCTGCTAGATAATAGAAGACTTTAGTAGTTGATTCTAAAAACAATTTATGACTTTCATAATTATTGCACTGGATTTCTACAATATTAAAAGTTTAAATGTTTTTTAAGGTTATTTCATCGATATGTTTGATTTATCCTCATAGTTTCGATTACATTTGTTATTTATTAGAGTAGCGATACTTCCTTAGAGTAGGACTTTGAAAAATCTTACAGCCGCAAA